>NW_020837951.1:30925237-31023564 GCF_003676395.1 Aethalodelphis obliquidens | reverse complement strand
CAGGGATGCAAGGATCCTTCAATATATGCAAATCAATCAATGTGATAAACCATATTAACAAACTGAAGAATAAAAACCATATGACCATTTTAATAGATGCAGAAAAAGCTTTTGCCAAAATTCAACATCCATTTATGATAAAACCTCTCCAGAAAGTGGGCATAGAGGGAACCTACCTCAACATAATAAAGGCCTTATACAACAAACCCACAGCAGACATCATTCTCAATGGTGAAAAACAGAAAGCGTTTCCTCTAAGGTCAGGAACAAGAGAAGGATGTCCCCTCTCACCACTATTATTCAACATAGTTTTGGAAGTTGTAGCCACATCAATCAGAGAAGAAAAGAAATAAAAAGAATACAAATTGGAAAAGAAGAAGTAAAGCTGTCACTGTTTGCAGATGACATGATACTATACATAGAGAATCCTAAAGATGCTACCAGAAAACTACTAGAGCTAATCAATGAATTTGGTAAAGTAGCAGGATACAAAATTAATGTACAGAAGTCTCTTGCATTCCTTTAAACTAATGATGAAAAATCTGAAAGAGAAATTAAGGAAACACTCCCATTTACCATTGCAACAAAAGAAGAAAATACCTAGGAATAAACCTACCTAAATAGACAAAAGACTTGTATGCAGAGAACTATGACATTGATGAAAGAAATTAGAGATGATACCAACAGATGGAGAGATATACCACGTTCCTGGATTGGAAGAATCAATATTGTGAAAATGACTATACTATCCAAAGCAATCTACAGATTCATTGCAATCCCTATCAAATTACCAATGGCATTTTTTACAGAAGTAGAACAAAAAATCTTAAAATTTGTATGGAGACCCAAAAGACCCTGAATAGCCAAAGCAGTCTTGAGGGAAAAAAAGGAGCTGGAGGAATCAGGCTCCCTCACTTCAGACTATAGTACAAAGCTACAGTAATCAAGACAATATGGTACTGACCCAAAAACAGAAATATAGATCAATGGAACAAGATAGAAAGCCCAGAGGTGAATCCACGCATCTATGGTCAACTAATCTATGACAAAGGAGGCAAGGATATACAATGGAGAAAAGACAGTCTCTTCAATAAGTGGTGCTGGGAAAACTGGACAGCTACATGTAAAAGAATGAAATTAGAACACTCCCTAACACCATACACAAAAATAAACTCTAAATGGATTAGAGACCTAAATGTAAGACTGGACACTCTAAAACTCTTAGAGGAAAACATAGGAAGAACACTCTTTGACACAAATCACAGCAAGATTTTTTTTGATCCACCTCCTAGAGTAATGGAAATAAAAACAAAAATAAACAAATGGGACCTAATGAAACTTCAAATCTTTTGCACAGCAAAGGAAACCATAAACAAGATGAAATGACAACCCTCAAAATGGGAGAAAATATTTGCAAACTAATCAATGGACAAAGGATTAATCTACAAAATATATAAACAGCTCATGCAGCTCAATATTAAAAAAACAAACAACCCAATCCAAAAATGGGCAGAAGACCTATATAGACATTTCTCCAAAGAAGACATACAGATGGCCAAGATTCACATGAAAAGCTCCTCAGCATCTCTAATTATTAGAGAAATGCAAATCAAAACTACAATGAAGTATCACCTCACACCAATTAGAATGGGCAACATCAGAAAATCTACAAACAACAAATGTTGGAGAGGGTGTGGAGAAAAGGGAACCCTCTTGCACTGTCAGTGGGAATGTAAATTGATACAGCCACTATGGAGAACAGTATGGAGGTTCCCTAAAAAATTAAAAGTAGGCTTCCCTGGTGGCGCAGTGGTTGAGAGTCCGCCTGCCGATGCAGGGGACACGGGTTCGTGCCGCGGTCCGGGAAGATCCCACATGCCGCGGAGCGGCTAGGCCTGTGAGCCATGGCTGCTGAGCCTGCGCGTCCGGAGCCTGTGCTCCACAACGGGAGAGGCCACAACAGTGAGAGGCCCGCATACCGCAAAAAACCCCCAAAAAACAAAAACCAGAAATAGAATTACCTTATGATCCAGTAATCCCACTACTGGGCATATACCCAGAGAAAACCATAATTCAAAAAGACACATGCACCCCAATGTTCATTGCAGCACTATTTACAATAGCCAGGTCATGTAAGCAAACTAAATGCCCATCGACAGACAAATAGATAAAGAAGATGTGGTACATATATACAATGGAATATTACTCTGCCATAAAAAGGAACGAAATTGGGTCATTTGTTGAGATGTGGATGGATCTAGAGAGTGTCATACAGAGTGAAGTACATCAGAAAGAGAAAAACAAATATCATATATTAATGCATATATGTGGAACCTAGAAAAATGGTATAGATGAACCGGTTTGCAGGGCAGAAGTTGTGACACGGATGTAGAGAACAAATGTGTGGACACTAAGGGGGGAAAGCCACGAGTATTGGTGTTGGTGGTGTGCTGAATTTGGCGATTGGGATTGACATGTATACACTGATGTGTATAAAATTGATGACTAATAAGAACATGCTGTATATAAAAAAAAAGTTGCTTATTTCTAGAGATCAATAATTAGGTCACACTTTAAGCAACAAATATATTGTTTAATAAAAAATTAGCTTTGAAACCAATTTTACTATAATTTATATGAGTGTATGTTGGAGTTTCTTCCCTTTCGGGATCTAACAGAATACATGTAAATATTTAAGATTAGGAAGGTGTCATAGTAACTACTTTCCAGTAATAAACATGTCTTTCCTATTTAAAATTTAAACAATGTTTGAAGGGACCAGTAGCAACATCTTAATAAAGTGGTGTTTGTAGTAGCTGAGGAACAGCTAGAGTTGGATAAGCAGTGCTGGTTCTTAGGAGATTAGCAGAAAGTTTTGCTTTGTAACATTCAGGCTGTACTGGACAAAAGATAGTAAGATTTTCCAAATCTTTAAAGCCGTTCTTTTCTATGCTACATACTTCAAATGCCGACCATGGTAGCAGAGCCTGATTTGAGCCTAAAAAAACCTTAGTTAATCATGAGCCTTGATGGGAAAAGCCTACAATCATAAAATTCATCTTTGTCCTTGGGATTTTGCTGTCAGACTCAGCAGAGTTCAAACATTTACTGAAGACCAAAAGAGTCTTCATCCTTGGTAACCATGGGGGTTGTCATCTAACAAGTAGAATTGCTTGAGCAGCCCTTGAAAAGGGGTTTCAGTCCCAGAGGATAAAGAGGCTCGTAAAAACACTCTGCCCAGAATTCATCATATTTACTTGAATCTTCTGTTAGTTCCAAGGATTATTTAGACTGCTGTCAGAGATCTCCAAGGAGCTATAAAACACCTTGTGTAATATAGTATCTGTACCAGCTAAAATGGTTACAACTCTTAGAAGCTCACCTATGGGGTCTGAGAATGTTAGTTGAAGGTGTGGCTGTCTTTTATGCCAGAAACAAATAAAACGAGCCATGCTATTTCCTCTCCCCATCCCACCCTATACTTTGCCTTTCAACTCTTACTCATCCTTCAGGTCTCTCTGCACCCTGCTCCTCACCCTGGGTTAGATGTCCCTAGTTTCTGTTCTGTTAGCACTGTGTACTTCCCCTAGCACACATTTATTGACTGTATTGTGATTGCTTCTCAACTTGTTTGAATGTTCCACTAGGTTATAACCTCTGAGAGGGCCCCTACTGTATCCAGCTTATTCATTATTATGTCACCAGCAGCAGTGCTTAGCCCATAGTTGGGACTCCTAGACATTTGTTTGATGAACGTATGAATGAATAAATGCATAGAGCAGACCCTGAGTGGGTAGGAGTATTTCAGTGCCCAAGTAAAAATAATAAGACAAAGGTTTCCTTGTTAATGGATTGAATTGATGAAAGACCAGGGTTTGAAAAGTAAATGAAGGAATAAACCCAGAGTTTTAGGAAGAGAGGAAGACAACCATTGCTATATAGATTAGAGGAGCCTAACATAGGAACCTGTGGAGGTCTGGTAGTGAGGTTACCCGCTTGTGACTAGGGGTCTGGAGCATGATGTAGGCACGGTGTCTATGAATTTGATGTTTAGATAGAAGCGTGCTCTTATAAAGCAGGTTGATGCATGGATGTGGGTCACGATGGTAAAGACTCAATCTGTTATGAAAATTTAGAATACTCTGACAAAGGGGAAGGGGATGCTGCTTGCTCTTACTTGTATGCGACCATTTGTATTGATCCTTGAAATGTTTCTCACTTTTTCTGAACGCTGCCATTGTAGTGGGGAGTCATAAGATACATAACTGGTGCTCTTTTGATATCTTTATGTTTCCTGAAATGTTTATGTGTCTAGTTTTCTTTTACCCTCGTTTTCCTTTAGGTTTTCTCAACATGATTGGGTTCTAGCTGGGGAGAAAATGGATATAACTGGCATATACAAAATTTATCATTTAATATAGATACTGTTTTTAAAATAGCTGTATTACTGAACTCTCCTTTTAATTCCAATATTTATTTCAATTGATTGTCTTGGATTTTTTTTCAGGTAGATATATTGTTATGTGCAAATAAGGATAATGTTTCCTTCTCTTTCCTAATATTTTACTTCTTTTTAATTCTAGTGTTTTTGTTTTTGTGTTTTTTGCAGTACGTGGGCCTCTCACTGCTGTGGCCTCTCCCGTTGCGGAGCACAGGCTCCGGACGCGCAGGCTCAGCAGCCATGGCTCACGGGCCCAGCCGCTCCGCGGCATGTGGGATCTTCCTGGACCAGGGCATGAACCCGTGTCCCCTGCATCCGCAGGCGGACTCTCAACCACTGTGCCACCAGGGAAGCCCCCTAGTGGTCTTATTCAATTGCTTAGGACTACCAGAAGGATGTTCAAATACTAGTTGCGATGGTGAGCATTTTTGTCTCGCTTTTTATATTAATACAAATGTCCATAGTGTTTTTCTTTTAAGTATTACATTGCCAATTTATCTGACTACAGATATTCCATATCACATGCAAGAATACCCTTCCATTTCTAGGTCATAGATTTAAAAGTTTATCACTTGCTTTGTAAGAAACATCTATTGAGGTACTCAGGTGGCTTTTCTCCTTTGACTTATTAATATGATGAATTATAGATTTCCTAATATTGGCCATAATTGCATTCATTCCTGGAATAAATCCTACTTTATCATGGTGTATTCTTTTAATATCCTGACAGATTTGATTTTCTAATGTTTTATTAATGATAAATGTATTTATAGTTAACAGTTGAGATTGCCTAGGAGACTGTGAATTTGCCCCACAGTTACTACTCCCTGGCCAATTCTTGCTTCCAACCCCTGCAGTTCTGAGCTGGGGTGGGGAGGCTGTTTATGACTTTTCCCTTGGGTTCTGGTCACTTTCTTCTCAGCTAGATTATGTTCTTATCCTTCCTTTATTTTGTCTTTGTCTATTGTCTTTGTAGTAGAATTTTCTTGAATCTTCTCTCCTGATTTCCTCTAATTTAGATTGCTTCTCTTTTTCCTTTCTTTTCTATTTTCCTCTGGATTTTATTCATCAGACACTGGGAAAGTGAGGGGTAGGCAAAACACATTTTATTAATCCAAAAGCCCCGATCTTGTGCTTCAAATCTCAGAGCAATATGCAAAACAGAATTACACAGTATTTTCATTCAATTCACATTTGAGACTGTAGCATTTCTAAAAATCTGGTATTAGCTTTCAAAATTTCATAATAGTAAAGTGTCTGCCTCAGGGAGGGGACAGTATCACTCAACTGCTTCCCTAGGATTTGCGAGTGTCTCAGTGGTTGGCTCAAGATTGAAGCTGAGGATGTTGGCGTTATAAATCTTGTACGCTAAGCCTTATGGCTTGAGGAGTATCTTTAATTGTGAAGGCTTTTGTGTAGGTGCAATAGAACATTTGGTTAACTCTGGTAATTGGAATAAGATGCATACTTTTGCTTAAGACCAATAGACTTCTTTTTGCTTCAATTGTGCTTTGGGAGACACATTCTGAATCTTGTGTATATTTGCTCTTAAGCCCTGAGATATCTGGAAGAACATATAAGCACAGTCCTCAAAAAAACCACTCTCACACCAGCAGCCAGTTGCAAACACCAAGGGTGTACAGATGTTGTGCTAAACAGCACTTTACCCATCTGTGCGGTTCACCTGGGGGATGGTCCATACAGTGGATGCTGCACTCGAGAGTCCCTTCTCAGCAGGGTCTTTCTCCCTTTTCCTTTTCTTTCTCCAAATCCTCCCCTGGGGTCATACTTTCTTCAGCTGGTGCTCCTTGTAGTCAAGGTCAGAAACTCTAATTCTAAATTCCATCCTGGGAAAAGATTGAGGCTCTTCCTGGCTCAGGAATTTGAGGTTCTGTGGGGTAGACCATACTTTTGACAAACAGACCCTTCTCTGGTCAAGACTGATTCTTTTTCAGTAATGCAAATCTGCTGTTTAGCCAAAAAAAGATCCCCTCTCCACCAGAAGTGAATATCTGGAGAGATGAAGGATACAGAGGCCCTTCCTGTTACATGTTTTAAGTAGTATGGGCCATTTTGACAGCAGTTTTACAGAGCGTGGCTAGGCTGACTAAATGGATGTTTCACCCATGGGTCTTTGAGCCCAGGGTGTTGAATTTGTTTTTGCAGATCCAGTAGTGGGTAAGCAGTCTGGGCAAGAGTTCCAGGGCTATGGTCTCTCCAAGCCTCTGTGTCCCTGAATGACCTTAGGCAAATGCATTAACTTCTCCCTCTGTAAGAGAAAGGTGATTGTGCTGTCTCCTCCATTCTAGAGCTGATGGGAAGAAGAATGTGAATGTGACAGTAAAAACCTCTGCGCTTCCCTGAGAAGGGTGCCACGTAATCACAAGGTGTTACTATCACCATTTCTGTTAGGTGAGTTGAGATTGTATGGCTGGAACTAAATCAGCTGCACTTGCCTATCTTTATCTGCAGCTTTAATGCTTCTGGTCTCCCACACAGCCTATAAGCACATAAATATTATTTTCCTAGTCAGGCTGCCTTCCAAGGAGCCAGGGCTGACTCTCGCCTTATACCCTCGAGCCTGGTCTCTTTGGTTGGGTATATAGTGAAGTGGATTCTTTTCTTGGCCGAATAGCCCCTGTCTCACTGCTGTTGAGCAAGGTGACCTTGGACCTTTACTAAACCTCTCTAAGGCTCTGTGTCTTCACCAGTAAAATTGGGTTACTTAAAACTATTTTATGGATTAAATGAGATTAGTTCTCTAAAACTCCTGGCAAACAGAAGATGCTCAATAAACGTAAGTGTTTTGAAATTTTATTTTCTTTTATTCTCTCCCATTTTGGCCCTGACATTAATGTGACATGTGCATTGCCATCCCAGCATCTTGTTTTGGGTAGCAGTAGATAACTTTGTATGCTTTGCGATATGACATCATTATTTCTGAAAGACTTCATTTTGAACCATGTGTCTTCATTCTCAATGTCTTCAAAGCAATTTAAACAAACCCAATGTATAAAAGCATTTACTTTGTGACATTTATTTTCTATAGCTTGTGAGCCCTGACATGCTCTTAATAGAAAGTGAAAGCTGCAAAAGCTGTTCTGGCTGTTAGGAGGTGCTATTTAAAGCCTTAGTGGGCCAGAAACGACCATTTTGAAATTGACTCTGGAGTGTGACGATGCCAAGTACTAGCAGACGCTCAGGAAACCTGTCACATTTGCCATGTGTTACCAGAAATCTCAAGAGTCTACAGAGGTTTTAGAAGAATTTTTGTCCTACGAAGCTTTTGCCATCTTAATCTCTAGATTTCCCTTTTGCTGTGGATGGAACATGCTGCAGCAAAGGAATCTCAGGCTGCAAACCGGGGTCTGTGGATAGGGAGGGTGTCCCCCATGCAGAGATATTTGTAGGCTTCCAGCTGAGCTTAGCTACATGACAGCTTTATGCCTGGGAATTAGTGATTTCATTGAAAAGTGGCTATTTCTGCTGCACCCGGTTGTTTTACAGTGGTTTAAAGGTCTGCTCTGCCTCTGACTGGCTAGGTGACCTTGTAGGGTTATTTAGCCCAGGAGTCGCAATTTCACTGTCTATAAAATTGTGATAGTGGTACCAACCTTGTGGTATTTTTATACAAATTTGTTGTATATAAAGCTTCTACGTTGGTATTTGACATTATAGAAGGAGCATCAATATATTTTAGCTATTATTTTTAATAAAACCAATGAAAAAGAATCATTGTGGTAGGCCGAATAATGACCTTACAAAGATATCCTCATCCTTGGAACCTGTGAATATGTTACCTTTCATGGCAAAAAGGACTTTGCAAATATGATTAAGGACCTTGAGATGAGGAGGTTATCCTGGATCATCTGGGTGGGTCTAATCTAATCACTTGAACCCTTAAAAGGAAGCTTTTCCTTTTGTGGTCAGAGAAAAAGACGTGACAGCATAAGCAGGGTCAGCCGCATGCTACATTGCTGGATTTGAAGATGAAGAAAGGGGGCCACAAGCCAAGGAATGCAAGCAGCCTCTAGAAGCTAGAAAAGGCAAGGAAACAGATTCTCCCCTAGAGACTCTAGAAGGAACCAGCCCTCCCAACACCTAACTTCAGTCCAGTGAGACCCATGTCAGACTTCTGACCTATAGAACTGTGAGAGAATAAGTTTGTGTAGCTTTCAGCCACTAAGTTTGTGATAATTTCTTATATAGCAACGATGGAACACTAACACATAATTGAAGAGAATGTCAAGGACTTGTGCAACTGTAGAAAGGATGAGGCCCATGATGCTCTGTATTTGGATAAGCTATTAGGGTATATGTGCTAAATTCTAGTCTCCTTGAAATCCTACCAACTTCTCTTCTGGGCAGGAGACATGGCTTGCTTCACAAGAATTGAAGTGTTTTATTATACCCCAAAAGATCTGCATCTAGTCTGAAAAAGTTGCATTAATTATATTTGAATTTTGGAACTACTGTAATTGCACAAATGCCTTGTTCCTCTGAATAAACAGCAAAAGAGTTTTGCTATACCTTATTCTGTGGAGGTTAGAACTTAGAAGTCAAAGTCAGAAGATATGGGTCTGAGTCCCGCTATCCTGGAAAAACAAATCATGTAACCTCCAAAATGGATCTGTAGAATGGAGATGATAATACTTGGTTTATTTACAGGTCGTGTGGGTCAAGGAGATAATGTGAGTAAAGAGGCATTGAGAACTGGCCCACTATACAAATTTCAGGTGTAATTATCATTATATTTGTTGTTGTTATCATCATGTGACAGAATCATGGAATGTTAGATCAAGAAAAGGCACTAGAGATCATTTAGTCCACTAGCCTTGGAACTTGGGTCAGAAGAGGCTAAATAACTTGAAAATGTTCTCTTGGCTCCCTAATGTCCAGCCGCTGACATGGCCCGGATAATCACAGGTAGATGGTAATGAACTTTATCTCATTTGAATGGTACAGGATAATCACAGGTAGATGGTAATGAACTTTATCTCATTTGAATGGTACAGGATAATCACAGGTAGATGGTAATGAACTTTATCTCATTTGAATGGTACAGGCCAGAGTGGGAAAGGATACAGCTGTAAGAATCGAGAGGCAGAGGGATCTGGTCATAAGAACTGGTGATGAATTGGGAGGGATTGGCAATGGGAGAGGATATCCAGGTGGGCCCTGGGAATTTGGGGAAGTAACAGGGTGGCGTGGGGTGAAGTGGCACCATGCTGAGCTGGTGGTCAGAGATGGCCTTATAGTTAATGAAAGTAGGAATATAACTTCAAGCTTCTGACTGAAGTCTTGTGTTCTTTCCACTATACATATTGGTTTTGGTCTGGGGGAGGAGAGGAAACTGCCTTGGGTCTTTGTGTGTGATTCATCGCCCGACTTTTGGAAGGAACCCAAGATGGACTTACTTTGAATTCTGCTCAAAGATTAAGATATTGCAGTCAGGTCCATTCAGACCACTGAACAGTCTCCCTCACTATGTGATAGGCTCACATTCCCAGAACTTGGATCTGTAATTTTTGGTCCAGAAAGTTTGTTTAATATTCAGACTCATCATGGGTAGTCAGGTAAAACAAAACAAAACAAAACAGAACTCTTCATAAGGCAATAGCAATTCTAAATTCTTCTCTGGCTCCCAAGGTCTCCTGAATGTACACATACTCAACCAAACACATACTTACACACATCATACATGTGGACATAACAGTCATACCACACTCACACACACAACTCACACCACACTCATTGCACATGTACACACACTCACACTCAAATACACCCACATACCACACATGAATACACACTGTTAAAGAGAATTATACTACCACTGGTTTCAGGATCTTTTGTGTATTTTGTTTCCAAAGTAATATACTGAATTTTATCCCACTATGTGCTATATAGAAATGTGACCTATATACAATATATTTTCTTGGATTGTATTAAGTGACCATTTGCAAATGAAGAATGGATTGGAAGTGGAAGAATGAATTGACTACCCCTAGATTCTAATCTAACAGTAACAGTTCTTTATGGTTTTATATGGAGGTAGAATTCAGAGGGCTTTCATATTCTCCAGTGCATTGTATCCCCCAACAATCCTGTGAAAGAGTCAGGGAGGTGTCTTTATTCCTGTCCCACAGATGGCACTCAGAAAGGTGATCTGAATTGACTAAGGTCAGAGTTGGGTCTAGAATAAAGGACAGGTGGCCACTTTTCTGTATCCATGAAGCTGTTTCCCTCATCTAGTTGCTGAAGAGCCACAGCAATAAAGAAATTTTAAATGAGGTTTAAAATTGATTTTAAAATAAAGATTATTTAAAGATTTTCCCAATCTAAGTGTTAAACATGTTTGCTATGCAAAATTTCAAAAACTTAGAAAAATGGAGGGAGAAAATTACATTTAGAGAAGACTATTGTTAAGATTTTTGGTATATTTCTTTTTATTTTTCTTTTTTTTGTCTCTGCTACATGGCCTGCAGGATCTTAGCTCCCCAACCAAGGATTGAACCCAAGCCCTCAGCAGTAAAAGCTCGGAGTCCTAACCATTGGACTACTAGGGAATTCCCCTGGTGTATTTCTTTTAAAATATTTTCTATTCAATAAACTTCTTTGTCATTTGATTTGTTTACTTAGTAGGGTAAGACTGAGTTATAACTTTTCTTATTTTTTTTCATAAAACATTTGTCATATATTTTCTTGTATGTATCTTATAATCATATGAGATATATATATATCTTATATATGTATCTTATAATCATATAATAGTTGCGAAGTACTCCATCAAGGGGCTGTACCATAGTTTATTTAGCAATCTCTGCCTTAGGATCTAGGTTGTTTCCAATTTTGGGCATTTCCACATTTGATTTAATTTTTCAGGGTAGATATCAAGAATTCGGATTATCAGGCTAAAATAAATCGGATATATATTTGCCAAATTACTTTCTAAAAGTGTTATGCCAATCTATCTTTTGTATTATAGAAATGAAATGAACTTAAGATGGAGTACTGTTCTTAAAAGACTTCCAGGCACAGGTAATTTCTAACTGGCCGCCTTGCCCACAGGAGCCAGCATCTGGCTGTGTTGTTCAGCTCCGTCGCTCCCTTCTTCAATCCCATTTCCAACCTTTCACTACTCACCCCACCTCAACATTCCATTCATTTCTAAGGCACAACAGTTTGGTTTTGCTTTTTCTTTACACTATAAGCTCTCAGGAACCTCATCTTTCCCTCAGGACCTCATCTTTGTCATCCAAAATGGCTTATCAAAGTATTTTTCTAAACAAAGTTAGCTCCCTCCCTACAAAAGGCTCTGGAGTCAGCTGTAAAGATAAATTTTAAAAATTGAAGTATAGTTGATTTACAATATTATATTACTTTCGGGTGTACAACATAGTGATTCATTATTTTTATAGATTATAAGCCATTTAAAGTTATAATAAAATATTGGCTATATTCCCTGTGCTGTATAGTATATCCTTGTAGCTTATTTATTTTATACATAGTAGTTTGTAACCCTTAATTCCCTACCCCTATCTTGCTCCTCCCTGCTTCCCTCTCCCCACTGGTAGCCACTAGTTTGTTCTCTATATCTGTTGTGTTATATTCATTCATTTGTTTTATTTTTTAGATTCCATGTATAAGTGAAAACATACAGTATTTGTTTTTCTCTCTCTGACTTATTTCACTAAACGTAGTACCCTCAAGTTCCATTCATGTTGTTATAAATGGCAGAATTTCATTCTTTTTATGGCTGAATAATATTCCATTGTGTATATATACCACATCTTCTTTATCCATTTGTGTGTTAATGGACACTTAGGTTGCTTCCATATATTGGCTATTTGTGAACAGTGCTGCTGTGAACATTGGGGTGCATGTATCTTTTCAAATTAGTGTTTTCGTGTTCTTCGAATATATACCCAGCAGCGGAATTGCTGGATCATATGGTAGTTCTATTTTTAGTTTTTTGAGGAACCTCCATACTGTTTTCCATAGTGGCTGCACCAATTTGCATTCCAACCAACAGTGTAGGAGGGTTCCCTTTTCTCCACATCCTCTCCAACATACGTTATATGTAGACTTTTTGATGATAGCCATTCTGACAGGTATGAGGTGATCTCATTGTGGTTTTGATTTGCATTTCTCTGGTGATTAGCAATATTGAGTACGTTTTCATGTACCTGTTTGCCATCTGTTTATCTCTGGAAAAATGTCAAATCAGGTCTTCTGCCCATTTTTTAATCAGGTTGTTTGTTTTTTTGATATAATGTTTTCAACACTCTATATCACTTGTCAATGCTTGAAAAACATCTATTTATTTCTTTGAAAAACATCTATTTATTTGTTTGTTTGCTTATTTAGGCTGATGGATTTCAGGATCTCAATAAGGATGAACTTTGTAGTTATAACAGGTGTTCTAAGGAGAGAGCGGCTTGCAGGAAGTGACGAGTTCCCTGCTATGGGAGATGTCCAAGCAGAGGCTAATGATCACTTGTCAGGACAATTGTAAATGGAATTCAAGCAACAGCTGACCATCGGGTTAGAATAGATGACCTTGAAGACCTCTGTAATCTTGGGATTCTGTGAATCCACAATTTTCACCTTCTCTAAATATTAAAACACTTATTTATTAATGATCCATTTTAAGGCCTCTCCCTTTAATAACAGCGAACATAAATTGTTGAGCTAATGGGTCAAACACCTATGTCATGTTGCTTCCTCACCTGTGATTCAATGTGATTAGCTCCCTCTGGCAAGGTTCCTCCCAGTGGAATCCTTTTTTAGGTAATTTTTCTGCCTCTGAGACATTTCAGCCCTTTCACTATTTTAGGAAAAGAGTGATATGGCTGACACAAAGGCCGTAACACCTTGCCAAGAGGAATTCTCCACGAATGGAATAAATTAAGAGAGAAAGCCTGTGAAATGCGTGTCAGTGCAGCTGCTCTGACTTCCCCAAATTCAACACAGCTTGAGGGTGAGGATTCCTGATACTCAGGGCCAGATGATGCTTTTCATATCTGGAGTTAGTTATATCAGAAGAGCGCTGATACTTCAAGTAGCCTGTGCTTGGAGATGCTGGTGTGGTCACCAGCCCTTGTCCCCCAGCAAGTCACCTTTCATTTCAACATCATGTTGCTCTTCAGAGTGGCTAAGGAGCACATTACCCTCACTTAAGGTAATTATTCTGCTTTGCTAAGAAACAATCTCCTAGGCCACTTTCATAATAAGCCAAATGTTAAATATTGCAAAGAACTCTGAGTGATGTAAGTACTGAGATTTAAAATGTACCAAAAGGTTTAAGAGTGAATATACATCTTATCCCAACAACTTCATTTCTTTGTAAGGAAATAATGAGAGATATGTTCAAGCATGTCCAATTGCAACACTTTATAGTATCCATATCTGGAACTTTCCTAAATGTCCTCGAATATGTTAAATGAGGTACATCCGTACTATTCAGAATCGTGTTGTAGGAAAAGATTTAGAGGTATGGAGGTGTTTAGGATACATTACTTAGTAAAAGAACCAGGTTAACAAATAATTGACTTTTTTCTTTTTGTTAAAAATGTATATGTATTAAAAAAATATTTATTTATTTTGGTTGTGCCAGGTCTTAGTTGCGGCATGAGAGATCTTCGTTGTGGCATGCAGAATCTTTTAGGTGCAGCATGCGGACTTCTTAGTGCGGCATGCATGCAGGATCTTTCCCCAACCGGGGATGGGACCTGGGCCCCCTGCATTGGGAGCACAGAGCCTTACCCACTGAACCACCAGGGAAGTCCCCCAAAATATATATGTATTTTTAAAGAGTGTGTTTGATACAGATATAATAATAATAGTTAATATTTACTGAGTGCATATTGTATGTCAGGCACTGTCCAAATTGCTTTACATGTATTAACTTATTTAATCCTTAACAAAACTCTGTGAGGTACTATTATTCCCTCTGTTAACTAACTGCCTTGAAGGGACTGAACATTGTGATAATGATAATAATAACAGTAATAGTCACAACAACAATAGCTAACACATATAATACAGTGTTTTCTATATGCCAGACACTGTTCTAAATACCTTGCCTATGCTAACTTGTCTAGTCTTTACTGTAACCCTCTGAGGATGACTGTGGTAGGCTGAAAAGTGGCCCCCAAAGATGTCCATGTCCTAATCTCTGGAGCCTGTGAATATGGTACCTTACACCGTCAAAGGGGCTTTGCAGAAGTGATTAGATGAAGGACCTTGAGATGAGGAGATCATCCTGGATTATCTGGGAAGGCCCAACATAATCACATAGGTCCTTAAAAAGATAAAACCTTTCCCTGCTGTGGTCAGAGAAAAATATGTGAAGACAGAAGCAGGGTCAGAGAGAGATTATGCTACTGGCTTTGAAGATGAGGGGAGGGGAGCCATAAGCCAAGGGAATGCAAGGAGCTTCTAGAAGCTGACAAAGGCAAGGAAATTGATTCTCCCCTACATCTCCAGAGGCTCTAACCCTGCCTACCTCTTGATTTTAGCTCGGTGAGACCCACTTCAGACTTCTGACTTCCAGAATTGTCATATCATAAATTTGTGTTGTTTCAAGCCATTAAGTTTGTAGTAATTCATTACAGCAGCAGTAGGAAACTAATACAGAGGATGACTGCCATGTTAACAGATGAGGAGACGAAGACTTGGCAAGGGGAAGAAGCTTGCCGAGGTTTGCACAGTAATAGCTGGGAGCCCAGCGCAGCTAATCTGATTCCAGAACCCATGCTTCTCACCACTCTGCTGTACTGCCTATGAGAAAAGGAGGCCTGGCAGTGACTGTCCCCACCACCTATGCTGATGTGACAAAATGGAACTTGGTGAGCTACTGGTAAACAGTGGCTCAAAAGGGAAATAAACACTCATATAAGCTCCTCGATCTTTGTCATACCAAGTTTTATACTCTTAAACTCTGCTGAGAACTTTGAGCCTGCGTTAAAAGTTCATCATCCTGACACTTTTGAACTTAAATTCCTATTTGCTTACTCTGCCAATGGGTATTTTTTAGTCATCCCTTTAAATTTTATAATCTCTTTATGGTTTACAAAACACATTAGTCTTTGTTACTTATTTAATTCTCATAATAATCCTGTGCGGTAGATAAAGTAGATGGCTCTGAAGCTCAGAAAGTTTATTTTGCACCAAAGCCAAACAACCAATAAGGGTCAAAGCAGGAATTCTGGAGAATTCATCAGAGCACATCTTTACCCCTGCCTTGCCATGTTCAGACCTCACATTCATCAAAATATTTTAATGGACTAGAAAGACTTCTTCACATTGTTACTAGCTGAATCTATTCTTGAATCATCAATTTACTAACGTTCTCAGGTTAGTAAAGATCCTAATCTGTCCACTGAAGAGTTATGGCTCACACCCAATTACCACTGTCCTTAGCATTTCTATCATTTTCTACAAAATGGGAAAGACTCTCCTTTGCCTCTTTTGTTAAAACAGAGAATATCTTGCTCCTTTATTCTTGTCACTCCTATTATTTCAGAGGCTGAGAATAGGCTGACTGCAGGAGATGATATAGACTTGCTCTTTTATGTCTGTTTGAAGGAGAGTGAGAAATGGAAGTAGAAAAAACTTATGTAGTATTATTTTATTACTTCTTTTTTATGTGCCTTGCATGTCCAGCTGCCTATGCTATTTCCACTTGGATAGCTCATAGGATTTTCACATTCAATGTGTGCAAAACTCTGCTTATCTCCCTTATCCCCGAACCCAACTCAAAGCCTGCTCCCTCTTCAGTGGTCCTGAATTCAGGAAATACCACCACTGTTCACCACCCAGAAAACTAGCAATCATCCTTGACACCGTTTTCTCTCTCAAACCTCTCATTACCAAATTCTATTGAGTATATCTCTTAAATAAATCTCAAATTTGTCACATTTACCCACGTTTACTGCTACAACAACCACCTAAGAGATAACTCCGTAAAGAATCTTTTGGTAGCACGTAATAGAAAACAGCCTAAACAGTAAAGGACTTTCATTGCCTTATATAATTGAAAAAGGCCAGAGTTAGGATTGGCTTTGGGCAAGCCTTGATTGAGAATGTCAGTAAGGTCACCCAAATCCTGGTTTCTTTCCATTTCTTCTTTCTACCTTCCACTGTGTTATCTCCCTGCTCAAACGGGATCACGCTGTCAAATAAGGGGGCTGCCAGGAGGTCCTAGGTCCTCATGCTTCTTTGTTCATGATCTTTGGGAAGGGAAAACATTTCCCCCAGTAGCTCTCATAGAAGAGTGACAAAACTTCTTTCCCAGTAGTCTTTAACTCCTCCCCCCAACTCATGGGTCACATGTCCTTCCCTGAATCAATCACCATAGTCAAAGGGTTGGATTTTGTTGATTGGAGGCTTACACTAAGGGTTAAGGGCAGATTAATCCCATTCAAACTCCAAGGCAAAGAATGTCACAGGGGAGATAACTTGAAGGAATTTGGGGGACTTGTTAACTGAGAAGGAAAGTAAAGTAAAGCACATATGGGTTATCCATGACACCACATTCACTTTTTCTTCCCTCTAATCTTTTACCACAGTGTAGGCAGTACAGTCTTTTAAAAAAAGAAATGGTGTTGTGCCACTTCATTATTTAAACCCACTTTGCTCCTTGGATAAAGATAAAAATAATCCTTCACATGCCTTACAAGTTCCATCTGGCCTTTCCTGCCCCTCCAGCCTCATCTGTTACCACTCTCTGCTCTTGATCACCATCCACTCACACCCCTGGCTTTTGTTCATTTTGTTGGATTATCTGGCTTTTTCCTATCTCAGAGCCTTCAGATCTGCTGTGCTATCTACCTAGAATGATCTTACCCACACTCTTCACATGGACAACTCCTCTTCACTTATGCTTTTCTGTTGTAGTCCCTTTCACTGTTTAAAATAAATTGTAATGAGATTGTCTACCTAATGCTTTTTTTTTCCAGCTAGTCTGTAAGCATCACAAAGGCAAAAGTAGGGCTTGTACTTGTAAAAAGCACTGTGTCCGTGGCATCTAGCATAGCTCTTGGACCTTGTTCAGCAAAGACATATCTAACCTGGGAAAAAGATATTTACCTCTTAGGATGCTATAAAATTAAATTAAAGTGTGTATAAATACTTAGAGCACTCAGTATAGGCTGATGAATAATTGCGAACTTAAAGTTGAATATTTATTTGGAGCACTTTCTACCAGGTGATGTCTGTCCTAGTATTAACTTCTAGAAAATAACTGAATGACCCTTGGAAAGTTATTTTGCCATTTATCTTCATAAATATGTGTTGAAATGTGTGGCATTTTCCCAAGCTATTTAGGGACAAGTGAGAAAGGGAATCTGGAAGACAGAAGAGATACTCTCTAGAGCTGCTGGTCTTATTTGCACTTCATCCCAACTTGACATTAATATACACATTTTGCATTGAAATCATTTTCTGTTATTGAAAGCTGAGTTTCATTATATACCAATCTACAGGGTCTTTGTAAAGGATTTTAGTTCTTTGCTCTTGTTTTCGTTTTTCAGGTTGTATTTATGTTTGGCGGGATGTATTCTTCAGATGTGCTTTGTTAAAGGTGCTATCATACAACATAATCATTTTTATATGAATTATAATTTCAAGAATGGATTTCTTAACCTATTCCTAAATACTCACTAAGGAGATTCCTAGGAAAGGAGTGACTAATATAGCTGGGCACCTTAGCATTCATTATGTCATTTCATCATTTTAAAAACTTACCTTTTATTATAAAAACAATTCACATTCACTATAGAAAATTTGGAAAATATAGATATGGAAAAAAACAAGCATTTGAAATCTTACCACCCAAAGAGATAACCACTGTTGACATTTTGATGGTCTCATCCTACACATGCATGTGCATACACACACATGCACACATGCATGGACCCTATTTCAAATGATCAAGAAAAGTCAAAATATTCATCAAGTGTTTTAATGTTTTCCAGTTAACAATAAATTGTGATCTTAATTAACTCTTTTATCAGTTCCTATAGTTTACCATTGATTTTCTTGCATTTGTCAGGTAGACCTATCACAAACAAATAATATTTTGACCTCATTTTTGCAAATACTTATACTGCTGATTTTGTTTTCCTGCCTAATTGCATTGAATTTCCAGAACAATGATAATTAATTTTGATAGTATTAGCTTATCATGTTCTTGACTTTAATGGAATGGTATACAACTATGTGTATATTATGAGTGTGTGCATGTGTGTGCTGTATGTGTGTGTCAGTGTTGATGATATTACATGAAAGGTGTCCTGAGAGTCTATGGTTGGTGGGGTGGGATAAGTAACCATCAATACAGTTTAAGGGACTGAATAAATTTAGAGGAAACAAATTGTTCCAGCTTTGGGGAGTTAAAAAAGGGTTAAAGATGGAAAACTAAAGGCTGACTCACCACTATGCTTTCTAAGACAGTAGCAACTGGTAGAAATTCACTTATATGCCATTTTTTGCGGGGGAGGAATGGGTGAGTTGGGATATAGAAAGGGAACAAACCACCTAGACTCCCTTTTGCTGTCCTGGAGCAACAACGCTTGAAAGCAACCCCAGGATCCATGCAATAGCTAAATCAAGCACAAGGCTGGCAGCACGGCAGGGCTTTTGCACCCAGCAAAAGGTCCAGAAAGGAGGCCTTTGAGGGCCAAACCATGTAATTGGCTCAGAGGCCAGGCTAAGCATAAAGCTTTTAGAAGAAAGCTGGCCTCTGTCACAGATGTGTAAGCAAACACAAGGAAGAAAAGACACACGAAGTTTCCTTGCTACAGCTGCCATTCATTCACAGAACTGTTATGTAAAGCTGTGTAAAACAGAATTCATACTTAAGCTTGAAGAAATTCCAACCACAGCCAGATAGGCAGTGAGGGAAAACCTAGGCCTTGGCAGACCTCTTCTAATTCCAGTGTGAGCAGATAGAGGAAAACTAATATGGGATTCTTCAAAAAAAATAGGATGGTAAAACAAAGATGTTATAAGTTCAGAGGAAGCACAAACTTTTTGAAAAATATTTGCTATGGGATTTATAAAGTATTTTGATAGCATCTGTTTATGGGATTAACTAAATTTGTAGTGTTTCATCAAGTTTATGATGAAAGGTGAAAGACAATGTAATGAGACAGCCTATTCAGATGAACAAAGAGCTTCTTGAAAGGCATACAGAAATAAAGACCTGGCTTAGAGTTTAATTAAATTAAAAACATAATCTCAGATTTAAAATCAGAATTAGGAACACACAAGGCAAAAGAGATTTTAGGAACTTACATAAGATATGCAGAAGACAATTTTGAAATGCTTTTTTGGAATATAGAGAAAAGGATATGGAAATGTGAAGATGACAGAAAAATCAGAGGAATGGAAAATAGAGCAGGTATTAAAATATGAATAAATGCCACAGAAAGAGATCAGAACAAATGAAAAATAAGTTGCTTTAAGAATTTTTTACGTACTGGAAAACCACCTGAGTTTGCAGGACTCACTGCACCTAAAGTGACAATCCTGGTAAGATGAATAAATTTTATGGATAAAGGAAGACTCTCTAGTGAGGGCCATGCCACCTGGAGCTCCTTTTTTTCACTATAGATCAGTAACATTTGGAAGTGGCTCTGATGGGGCTCCAACAGTACTATTGTCATACCAAATAGGAAGACAGCAGGTATCAGGCCTTTGCTTGGCATGACTTCTCACTAATAAGATGGTCACCCCAAAAATGATGGGCAGTAATGTGAGGAAGAATGAGTACAAGGAGTAGAGAATCAAATACGGACAGGTGGCTATGGCTTCTCAACAAAGAAGTGATTACCAAAAGATAACTGCTGAGACTCCCCCACAGTCCCAGATCTCTTCCTCAGGCTACTAGATTATGGAACTTTCCTTCATTTTGGGATTTAAGAGGAACTTAATGGTGTCCAGGGAAGGGACTCAGGGAGAAATTAACAAGATCATCTTAGGGTAAAGGACAGTTCAGGTTAAAGTTGTCCTCATTCAAGGATGAAAATAAAGCAAAACAGAACAGTTGGAACCTGACAGAAATTATGAAATGATTATAAGAGATAAACAAAGAAAACAGAAAGGGATAGAGAAAAAAATACTTTTGAGAACAAGTTTTAGCAAGAAACAGAATGTACCTATACTAACTATGAGTTAAAGAAAACATGAGATTTTGAGACAAGAGTTAATTGATGAGATATTAGAACAAGGAACTGAATTAAAAATGGAGCCATCCCAGCAAAGCAAAGAGTATAGGGAAATGTTCCAAAACACCTGTTAAATTGTAATTAGAGAAGTACAAATTAAAACCACAATGAGGTATCACCCTCTAGAATGGCTATAATCCAAAAGACCGACAATATCAATGGAAAATAAGTTAAAATTAAAATTTTCTTTTTACTCACTGGAAAACCATTTGAATTTGTATGTCAAAAGGACTCACTGCCTAAAGTGAAAATCCTGGTAAGATGAGGGAATTAATTACTGGTGGGAATGAAACGTGGTGTAGCCATTCTGGAAAACAATTTCATGGATTTGTAAAAATTTAAACATATTTTCCAGATGTCCTAACAGTTCCACTCCTACGGACCTATCCAAGGAAATGCTTGCAGATGTTCATAGTGGCATTATTTGTAATAGTTCAAAAGTAGAAACAATACAAATGTCTGTTAACTGATGAATGGATAAACAAACTATAGTATATACATACAATGGAATAACACTCATAATAACAAAAGGAAACAAGCTACTGATACATGCCACAGAATAGTAGATGAACCTGAAGCACATTATACTCTCCTGTCCCTTGTCCTTAGAATGTATCTGTCAGGGGCAAAACCCCAACACTAGATGAGCCCACTGTCTGCCTTTGCCTTATTTGCACTCAGCTTTCTAGTCCTGTGAGTAAAAAAGGACTGATCTGATCAAATTGGTGTCAATATAAATTTGTGGTTACGAACCTCCACTGGTCTGTGCTTACTAGTTTCCTCAACAGCTCAAACTCTAGCCCTCCACAACTGTTCTATACTTTCCCTTCTCCTCAATTCTGACACCTTCTTTTCCCAATTCTCCTTAAATTTGCAGCAGATTAAATTACTGCCTACTTCACAGAGAAAGTAGATGTTTTCAAATAAGACTTCTGTAAACCTCCCTTCAGTGAGCTTGTTAACCTGTAATTTTCCTTTTCCTTTTATCTCTCATCCTTCCCATCTATTTGAAGAGTTGTCTTGCATCTACTTTTTCCACCCTTGTGCTAGGAATTGTAGTGAGCAGATCTTTGCCTATATGGAGCTTACCTTCCGGTGGGAGGAGAGAGTGTCAGTTCTTTGGGGAACCCTTTTCTAAATCATAGACTATATAAATCTTTGATTGATGCACCCAAAGTATCCAGAACCACCACGCTGGAACTATTGATCGAATTTTCAACTACTTGTTCAGTGTCGTTCTTTCCTATCGCACCGTTAGCTTCATGAGGGCAAGGATTGGTTCCTGTTTACTGCTGTATTTATTAGCACTTAGCACAATATTGTGTATATGGTAAAGTCACAGTAGAATTTTACTGAATGACCAACCGAAATAAATGTCTTTGTTAACCATGATTATTTCTAAGTGATGGAAGTACTGCTGATAATTTATTCATAATTTTAAAATGTCTCTACATTTCCTTTAGTTTACATTATTAAATTAACATTTTATATTAAAAACAATAAACAAAACATAGTTAAAAACCAGTGGATTTGAATCCAAGTGATTTTTGCCTACATAATCTTGGGAGGAATTTCTTAGAATTATTTTGTGTTTATTCAAACTGAAAAAGCAGAAGCTAACTAATCTGCTTAGAATTGAGAAGCAAGTTTTTGATGGGTTGTTAGGTAACAGAATCAGATACAAAAATCCAGTAATCTTTCTACCATTAAATGATAGAAACTTGCATCTAAACTTCTAAAGGGACTGTGAGGTCATGCTAATTGACTTTTTAACAATTTGTTGCTTATTAAATATTTAGCAAGACTCTGAGGAGGCCTGCTGTGGTATCATATGAGTGGCTTTCAAACTTTTGCCCATAAAGTTAAAGAGTTCAAAATGATCCTATATGACAATGATGCTGCAAAGAGTTAAGATTATAAATATGTATAGTATAAAGGTCTTACCACTGAAGGGCCAGAGCAGGCATTCAGGAAATGCTGCAGTGAAATACTGTAGTTTCGCCTATTACTAATATCATTATTTATAGGTGAATTAACTTTTAATTTCATTATAAAATTCCCTTATTAAGTACCAGCAATTTCTCAATGCTATTTATTCGTTTGCCTAGTTTGTTTTTATACAGTATCTAATCTCTGATTTTTGTTAATGACTTGACATTGCTATAAACTGGATCAGTGGATGGCATAAAATGGAAAATCATTCTTCATGCTGCATTTCCTTTTGCGATTATATAGCTCTACAGGCTCTTTTAGGGCAAACAAGAAAGCCAAAGGGATAAGGATTATCAAATATATATTATGAACAAGAAAGAAGTCCTTCAGTTTCCTTCAGTATATAGTGCTCTTTGAATTACTTTTCAGATAAGCTGTACTGAGCCCTCTGCTTACACCATCATGGTAACAATATATTTTACTATATTATCTTTGGCTTTAGTGTTATTTTGAATCCTCCTCTGTTATAGAATAGGAGCATAGAGTAGACTGTCATTATGAATTATATGTATTTATTTACATATGCACTCACATAGAAATACATTTGTGATGTCAGCATCACCACTTTATTACAATGTCATATCTGCGTACATTTGACTCTTTTTATGCTGTAGCATCAGGAAAAAGTATGGAGTCAAAAGAGTTGTGTTTTTATCCCCAATCTACCATTCACTGGCCATGACTGGGTACATCAACATGCCCTTCACTTTAGATCCCAGAGAAGGGATGTGATCAGCGTCCAAATGTACAATGAACAAAGTCAAGGAAATAAAGAAAAAAGAACAAACCAAACCTGTCTGTTGACAAACATGCTGTCTGGGCAGACTGCTTCTCATTTTATGATGAAAACAACCACTACCGCCACTTCAGCAACATCTGCCACAACAACATGAAGCCAATGGAAGAACTGCAGCAGAGCCTGGGAGAGGAAGAAAGGATGCAGCCTGACTCGGAGACTGAGGCTAAAAGTTTCGTGTATCTGTAAATTTTGAAGCTAAAAATTATACATATATGTACTTATATATATACACAGACATCTTTAAAGAAAGAATAGACATAAATAGAAACAGAAGCAATAATGGGGACATAAAAGTGGAAAAGTTTCCTGAAAGGAATCTATAAAAATGAAAAAGAGAATTAAAAAATGAAAAGAATCACACTTGCATATTTACTGGCAAAATGTACTTAGATGAAGAGAGAAATCTCAATGCATATAATGTTTACCTGTGAAGGAATAAAGCTCTGGCTGGCTCAGAATTCTCCTTAGGAATGATAAATGCTAGAGAACAGTGGAGCAATGGGTTAAAATTTCTATGAGGAAACTCTTGAGACCTCACAAATTTAATACCTCTTTGTTAGATTTCATGTGTAAAGGCAGGAGAAACACATTCTCATATATGCAAAGCATTGAGAAACACTTAAAGTTATTGGATGTTTTACTCCAATGGCCCAAGAATGAGCAAAACATGGTATAAAAGAACTTGTGGTTATTTGAAACCAAACGCAGGAGTAAGCCAAATATTTATAGAAAATGAGTTTTTAAATTAAATGCAAATTTGAAAATTTTTCTTGAAAGAGAAAAGATGTACTCTTACAATTTTATTAACAATAATTTGGACCTAAGATGTCACGTAAGGTGAGGGTGTATATGGTAAGAAGCATTCCATATTTTACACACACACACACACACACACACACACACACACACTGTTCTTATGTACTCAGTTGCTGAATGCAGGGATGGTAGGTGGTCAGCACACATGCACCAGGTGCCCCTTGCTATTGTTCCATTTGTTTATAGCTGGTATCTCTTCTGATTGGCTGAAGTGTACCTTCTGATTGGTTGTACCATACCAGTTGTTAAATGTTTTGAATATCAACCAGGTTGAACGAATGAATGGATTAATGAATGATCAGAGATGATCTCTTCTTTTATCCTTACTCCTATATTGTTTGGGGTATTTTTACCCTCACATTTAAGAATCTTTGAGCAGGTGTATATTTTATTTATACTCAGTAAAATTCTGCCTCTCCTTCCTTTACATCAACCACAATATTCCATTTGTGTACAGCTGCCTACCAAGTCTGAGGACAACAATAATGTTGCATTTGACTTTTATTATTTTTTTTTAATATCAAGATTTCTTTGTTCTCTATCCACACTCTCCATAATAGTGTATAATCATCTGAGACTGTATTATTTCTGAATCTATTCTTAGTTACAGTATTGTGGACACCACTGGGTACCTTGGGCATTATTGTAATTCCTTCTATGTCATGCCTGCTAGGACTCCTTAGTAAGTGGATCCATACCTCACTTTTTCATTTTCTTGTCTCCCTTTAGGGATACATTTAATATTAAGATTAAAAAAAGGTTAGAAAGGCTCGTAGGCATTGTATTGTCATTTTAAAAGTGACTAGGATGAAATGGGTGCTATGATTTGGTTTAATTATGCTTAATTGATGCAAAGCTTAAACCAGTGTCCAGATCTCCTGCTCCACTGCTTTTTTTTTTTTTAACATCTTTATTGGAGTATAATTGCTTTACAATGGTGTGTTACTTTCTGCTGTATAACAAAGTGAATCAGCTATACATATATATATATCCACATATCTCCTCCCTCTTGTGTCTCCCTCCCACCCTCCCTATCCCACCCCTCTGCCCCATGGCTTTTAATCAGGGTAGTTCATTTTCGGACAAACATATGCTTTCTTGTACTACTAACATGTGCTGCATTTCTAGCCCAAAGCTTTATCATTTTGCTATTTTAGATTGTAGTCCAGAAACCTAAATTTTCTTCTTTGACACCATCTGCATAGCTAGTCTTTCACCTCCCATAGCCTCCTTTCTCTTTGAAACTCCCAACTGTTAGTTGGAAGAATCAATGACAACACCACCTGTACCCCCACAGATTCCTAAGCCAGACTCTCCAGTTCCAAAAGATGTTTCCTGGAGACTCCTTTATTGCCTAATTAATTAATTAATTAATATTTATTGAGCAGCTATTGTGTGCCAGAAACTGCGCTAATTGGTTCTTTCCCAACTGAATAGTAATTGAACTGATAATGAACTTAAGGGGAATTTCTATTGCAATATGCAAACAAATAAGTTGCCTTTCTCCCCACTAAGGGCATTTCTGTCTTGTTTTCCCCTTAAAATTCTAGAGATACACTTAAGGTATCTTACAGTAAAATTTCCATTTCATTTTTTAAGCTTCTGTTTTTTTCATTTTTAGGGAAGGTATGTTCATTCAGACACATTAGAAAATTCAGATTAAAAGCAAGAGGAAAACTGGCCAAAAAAAAAGGAAAATGTTTTATATGTGCATGCATTAAAACAATCTGAAAGAATGTACTCTTCATGGAACCTCTCTGCGAAATGAGACTTGAGACAAGGCGGGGAGGAGGCTGGAGAAGGTATTTTGCTTTGTTCCCTTATGTATGGCTTGAATTTTTATGATCATATATTGTTTTTATAATTAAAGATCTAAATGCAGATATGAAACAAAAAACATCAAGGTCATCTAGAGTCGGCAATCTTTCTACTACAGTGGCACATGGGAACATAAAGGAATAAACTACACTTACATCTAATTGTTAGGATTTTATTAGATTCAGAATGTGGCTTGTAATCTATTGATGATGTCTAGATCTTGCCTTGAGGACACTATTGAGAGACAGTTCTGAAGGGTGCTGGTATCATCTAAAAGATGACGTTGGAGCCCTAACCCCCAGTACCTCAGAATGTGACCTTATTTGGAGATAAGGTGTTTACAGATATAATCAAGTTAAAAAGAAGTAATTAAGGTGGGTCCTAATCCAGTGTGACTGGTGTTCTTTTATTTATTTATTTTTAAAACATTTTTATTGGAGTATAATTGCTTTACAATGGTGTGTTAGTTTCTGCTTTATAACAAAGTGAATCAGCTATACACATACATATATCCCCATATCTCTTCCCTCTTGCATCTCCCTCCCTCCCATCCTCCCTATCCCACCCCTCTAGGTGGTCACAAAGCACCAAGCTGATCTCCCTGGCAACACAATTTTTTGAACAAGAAAAAAACTTATTATTTTTTGGGAAAAGCAAGGGCCTTGTTTGAATCCCTGATCATATCCTTGGGAGATATATCTATATCTATATATATAGATATATAGATATGTGTGTGTGTGTGTGTGTGTGTGTGCGTGTGTGTGTGTGTAGCCATTTAATGATAGCCATTCTTACAGGTGTGAGGTGATACCTCGTTGTGGTTTTGATTTGCATTTCTCTGATGATTAGTGATGTTTGGCATCTTTTCATGTACCTGTTGGCCTTTTGTATGCATTCTTTGATTTTGTCTGTTTTATTTACTTCTGTATGCTCAGGCTTAGAGTGGAACCTGGCATATAAAAGTTACTCAATAAATCGTTGTGGGAAAAATAAAGACCATGTGTTAGCATTTTAAAAATACTTAGGTGATTCTGATTCAGGTGGTTCTAGGAATATTCAACTACTGGTTAAAATTATAGAATATTTAAAAGAAATTAAAACTATTTGCAGGGACAGATAATTAATAGATCAGAGGAAAGATTTATTATCTGATTTGCTTCAGAGATGGATATGATTTCTTAAAACATAAAAAGCATTACCCATAAAAGTGGTGGATAAATTCAGTTACCTTAAGATGAAGAACTTTAATTCAATGACAGACACCATGAAGAGGATGAAAAGATAGATCACAAACCAGGAGATGTAATTTGCAACACATGTAACTGACAGAGGACTAGTATCTGCAAATAAATGATTTTATTTAGAAATAAATAATACCTACGAATCAATAAGAAAAATACAAGCTGATATAAAATGAACGAAAGGCCTGGATAGACATTTCCCAAAAGAAATCCAAATGACCAGTAAACGTATGATAATGTGCTCATTTTACTGGTAATTAAGAATTACAAGTTAAAGTCATGATATGGCATTATACATTCATTAAACTGACAAAATTAAAAAGACAGATCTGCCAATATTAACTATTGGGGTAGATATGGATCAATGGAGAATTATACCTTGCTAAGGGAAGTAAATATTGGTACAGCCACTTTCAAAATGATTTTTAACACTATCTTTTAAACTTGAACATACCCCAGAACCTGGCATTTCCTTTCCTAGGTATATTCTAGAGAAACTCTTGCATATAAGCACCATACAAATGCAAGGATGTTCATAGCTGTTTAGCATGTTATTTGTGATAGAAAATTATTGGAAATACCCCAAATATCCACCACCATGACAATAACTATATAAATAAAATGGAATATTATACGTAGTGAAGATGAAGAACTCACAGCTACACTGCTATAGCATGCCTGAATTTTGAAAACATAATATTGAGTGAAAAAAAGCAGGTCACAAAAGAATCCACACAGCTAAATACCATTTTTAAAGTTTATAAACAAGTGAAACTTAATTTACTATTTAAGAATACATACGTATGGAGTAATACCATAAGAAAAGCAAAGGAATGATAAATGCCAATTTCAGGATAGTGGTTAGTTCTGGTGGGGGTGTAGGAAGAGGCAGCGGAGGGGATTAGAAAGGGGCATGTGGATTAGTACAGGGATGTTGGGAATATTCTAGTTCTGAGGGTAGGTGGTAAAGTCATGAGGTAATTATTTTTATGCTTCACTATTTATGTGTATGTGACCTTCTTTTGTATGCCTATTAGATAATTTAAAAATCCAATCATAAGAATGATTTTTAACTATGGAAACTTTTAGTTTGTAGTTACCAGATTGTAAATTCCTTGAGTGTACCTGTTTGGCACAAAGAAAATATCAACAATGATTTGATGAAGGAAGATTTTTGTGATATGGGTATACCAATACTTCTTGAAAAAAAGTAGTTAGAAGAGATTGAAGACTGATGTCCTCTGTAGTCCTCTTATCACTTTGTCTTAATTTGCTTAAGATAGTCATTTTTTTTTTTCACAGAATATAGCTAAATCACCATCCCACTTCATGAGAATATCAAATTAATGGGATCTGAATGAATGTGGTTTTACTAATCTGTATAAAATTGATAATTAGCTTGTGTGGAAACATCATTTGGTCTGGCATATGCAATTCATGTCTTGAAAGGTGCTGATGGAAGGAATTAGAAGATTTCATTTATGCTGTGAAAATGTTCTTTCTGAGCCCTTTTTATATGATGCAAAGATTTCTTAAAGAATGTTTTATGATTATCTCAACCTTGGGATGGAGTGTAGGGGGATGGGTCATAAAAAGGTAAAGCTGTCTAGGATGGGAATGAAAATAAGAAGGTAAAATATTCTGCTCCTCACCAAATGCATCTTTTGTTTTTATGTTCTGGGTTTTTGCTTCACTAACTAAGCAATAGAAAACAATTGAAGTAATATGAAGAAAGCCCCTGCTTCAGGTGACTCTGTCTTAGAAGGGAATATGGTATTTAGAAAAGGGATTCTATTCATGTTCTCTGGGTTGATGCTGACACTTGACACCCCTACCTTGGATGAGCTCCTGAAGTTGGAACTTCATGGCAGTTGAGCTTGGTTCAAGAAGGATCATCAACACTAGATGCACTACAGTTTATGTCCATTCCTAGGGAGGATGCTTGGACCTAGGGAGTGTACTGCTCTGGGATTAGTGGAGATGGATCCTTGGAGGCATTATTGTTTTTTGGACTAGAGTCTTCCAATGTATAGGCCTTTGCTTCAAGATCCAGGGTGTCTTAGGTATTCAGTTGGCTCAGGTGGGTCAATTTAAGAGGCGTGATAGAAGATGCTCCCATTCCCTCTAGGTAACTCAGTAACCAGAAGAATGATTCTAAGCATCAGACACCAGGAAGGAATAGTCTGAAGGCCTCTGAGGCAATCACTGACATCCCCAAATTAGTTTGGGAGCAGAAGACATAGGTAAGGAAAAAGAAGCAGATCTGTAAGAAAACTTAAGACCCTAGTTATAAAGTATTAATCTAATCTTATTCAAATTCTTTCTTAAAAGAAATTAAAGATGATACAAATAGATGGAGAGATATACCATGTTCTTGGATTGGAAGAGTCAACATTGTGAAAATGACTCTACTACCCAAAGCAACCTACAGATTCAGTGCAATCCCTATCAAACTACCATTGGCATTTTTCACAGAACTAGAACAAAAAATTTCACAATTTTTATGAAAACACAAAAGACCCCAAATAGCCAAAGCAATCTTGAGAAAGAAAAACAGAGCTGGAGGAATCCGGCTCCCTGACTTCAGACTGTACTACAAAGCTACAGTAATCAAGACAGTATGGTACTGGCACAAAAACAGAAATATAGATCAATGGAACAGGAGAGAAAGCCCAGAGATAAACCCACGCACATATGGTCACCTTATCTTTGATAAAGGAGGCAAGAATATACAGTGGAGAAAAGACACCTCTTCAATATGAGGTGCTGGGAAAACTGAATAGCTACATGTAAAAGAATGAAATTAGAACACTCCCTAACACCACACACAAAAATAAACTCAAAATGGATTAAAGACCTAAATGTAAGGCCAGACACTATCAAACTCTTAGAGGAAGACATAGGCAGAACACTCTATGACATAAATCACAGCAAGATCCTTTTTGACCCACGTCCTAGAGAAATGGAAATAAAAACAAAAATAAACAAATGGGACCTAATGAAACTTCAAAGCTTTTGCACAGCAAAGGAAACCATAAACAAGACAAAAAGACAACCCTCAGAATGGGAGAAAATATTTGCAAATGAAGCAACTGACAAAGGATAATCTCCCGAATATACAAGCAGCTCATGCAGCTCAATATCAAAAAAACAAACAACCCAATCCAAAAATGGGCAGAAGACCTAAATAGACATTTCTCCAAAGAAGATATACAGACTGCCAACAAACACATAAAAGAATGCTCAACATCATTAATCATTAGAGAAATGCAAATCAAAACTACAATGAGGTATCACCTCACACCAGTCAGAATGGCCATCATCAAAAAATCTACAAACAATAAATGCTGGAGAGGGTGTGGAGAAAAGGGAACCCTCTTGCACTGTTGGTGGGAATGTAAATTGAAACAGCCACTATGGAGAACAATATGGAGGTTCCTTAAAAAACTTAAAATAGAACTACCATACGACCTAGCAATCCCACTACTGTGCATATACCCTGAGAAAGCCATAATTCACAAAGAGACATGTACCACAATGTTCACTGCAGCTCTGTTTACAATAGGCAGGACATGAAAGCAACCTAAGTGTCCATTGACAGATGAATGGATAAAGAAGATGTGGCACATAGATACAATGGAATATTACTCAGCCATAAAAAGAAATGAAATTGAGTTATTTGTAGTGAGGTGGATGGACCTAGAGTCTGTCATACAGAGTGAAGTAAGTCAGAAAGAGAAAAACAAATACCGTATGCTAACACATATATATGGAATCTTAAAAAAAAAAAAAAGTGGTCATGAGGAACCTAGGGGAAAGACGGGAATAAAGATGCAGACCTACTAGAGAATGGACTTGAGGATACGGGGAGGAGGAAGGGTAAGCTGGGACAAAGTGAGAGAGTGGCATGGATATATATACACTAGCAAACATAAAATAGATAGCTAGTGGGAAGCAGCTGCATAGCACAGGGAGATCAGCTCGGTGGTTTGTGACCAGCTAGAGGGATGGGATAGGGAGGGTGGGAGGGAGGGAGACGCGAGAGGGACAAGATATGGGGATATATGTATATGTATAACTGATTCACTTTGTTATAAAGCAGAACTAAGACACCATTGTAAAGCAATTATACTCCAATAAAAATGTTAAAAAATATTGTTTCTTAAAACAGAAAGGTAGTGATTGAAGATTGATTACAAATGCAGTTTAAGATCTTAAATCCAAGATTTGTAATTGCTAGAAGTTGTCATATCAGGAAATTTCAATATTCCAGTCTTGGGAGAAAAGATCGTCTTTCCCCAGGTTTAATCTTTTCCACTTGAAGACTGCTGTTATGAGCACAGTTCCTGGTCCTTAGGATACAATGATGGTCTTGTAATCTCATCCCACTTGGTCACAGGACCTCTACAGTGGACCTGACAAAGCACTGAATAGACTTAAATAAAGTTTTGCTGACTGCCCAGTAAAGAAATGATTAATAGCAAAACAGCCAGATACGCCCAAAGTGATTGCACCATAGCTCATCTTCTCAGTTTCTCACATTTTTTATTAAAATGGTAGATTGATTTTTCTGCTTTCACAGCTTCTTCAGTGTAAGATGATGCATGTTTTGCCTGGCATCAGCAGCAGCCTGCAATTGTAAGATTGAATTCCTGTTACTGTGTGTGTGCGCACGCATGCATGGGCTATAGTGCAAAAGTTCTGGACTGAGTGTTAGGACACCCAGTTTTTATTTTTGCTTTCTGCACTCACAATCCAGATGACTTAGTGAAAACCACTACTCTTTGAACTTTTAAATTTTGCAACAGCAGCTTTTCCTTTGGTTCCTCAGAGGTGTGTGAGAGTGCTTTGTCATGGTTGCTGGGTGAGCCCACGAGGCACTGTGGTGCAATGGTTAGGTTCACTGGTGCTGGATGCAAACAGATCCTGTTTTGAATCCTGGTCTTGCCATTTACTCTGTGTGAGTGTAGAGAAATTGCTTCTTAGTGTTTTCTCATTTGCTTGAATATGGCTATTGTGAGCTTTAAGTGAGAACCTGTCTGTACCAGAAAACCAACAAGCGTGGTGACAACTTGTCTTCTGACAATTATGAATCTTGATGCTCTTTTGACATAAGATTATACCTGGTAATACATCTGACATTAATCTCTAATCACTACCTTTCTGGTTCAAGAGAGAATTCAGAAGAGCTCAGTTAAATATCTTAAAGATAGGGTTTAAATTGTATGTATGTGGTTCTGGTCCTCTCTTTTTTCTGCCTTCTAAAATTCTTGGGGTCTGCAGTGGGCCTCAGTGACTGACACTGGAGACTTTCAGATGGACCCTGCATTTGTTGAGTAGATAAATTCATTAATATTGCCACTGTACTATCAGTCAACAATAAAGCCTTGATGACCCATCTAATCTCCAAGACATATTCCAAGTATCCATATTCAGTCTTTGTTCCTGACCAACTATGGGGACTTTTATTTTAAAATATTCTCTGTCATTGCAACCAGCTTCTGTTTTCTGGGACACAACCCCCTCCCCAAAGCTTGCATTGGTGCTTTGAGGAATTATTTATGTTCTCCCCAATTTTCCACAAAATAAGAAAAATGTACAGCATAATTATCTATCATTCCTTTTTCCCAAAATGTAGCAGTATTTTTTTGCACTTTGGACAAAGAGGCATTGCTAAACTTCTTTTTCCATGGAAAGCAGTAAAAACCTTACAGAGAGTAAATAGGATTTGTTTTCTCAACAGTGGCTGTTACTCAGAGTTAATGACATTTCATCATAATCACTGCATTTGTAATACGGTGCGTGACGGTTGGTGTTCAGTTAACAACGGAAAATACCAGGTGTGAATAAAGTCAGTAAAAAGAAGATATTCACTATGAGGAAGCTAATTATTTAACAAAAATGTGTTTCACGTCTAATAGGATTTCTTGGCAATCTCAATGCAAGGACCATTTTGGAGTTTATATCAGGAAAAAGACCACATTATGAGAGAGAGACAAAATAAGTAAACACGTTATCTGGTCATTCTTTGATGTTTAGGTTATTTATATCCTGCCAGGTTCTTAAAATGACTTAAGGTATCTTACAAAGATCCATATATGGTAGCAAAGATAAAATAAATTGAAAATGAAAATGAAAAATGAAGCAAAGGAAAAACTAAAGATAGGAAGGTACAGTGGAGCCTGGAATTACCTTAGTACAAAAAGACAAGCTGTGAAATCCTACTTGCCAGGGAAGGCCCCGAAAGTTGGCTTAAAGCTTCCTGTTGGCCAGTGTTAAAGGGAAATGTGATCTACCTTGCAGTTCACAATATTAGTAATATAGTGAGACATTCCTCCCATGGATATTTATAGAGAGGGCACTTTGAAATCTAGTTAACAACATCCTCAGCAACAAGATAAGAAAACACAATTTAAAAAATTGTGACAAAATACACATAACATAGAATTTATCATTTTAACCATTTTAAAGTGTGCAATTCAGTGACATTAAGTACATTCACATTGTTGTGCAGCCATCACAACTATCTAGTTCCAGAATTTTTCATAAAATGAAAACCCCATACCCACTGAGTAGTCCCTTGGCAACCACCAATCTCCTGTCTTAACAACATTCCTATAGTAAGCATGATAAACACTTTTATAACCCTATGCATTATAATGCCACAGGTAGAAGTGGGTGACAGCATACTGTTTTCGTATTTATGTTTGTCTTCTATAATTTTGACTTTCTAGAAAAAAAGAAAACTGACTTGACAGAAGAGAGGTTAGATAGCCTCCCTCACCTCTGAAACCACCAGGGAGAATACCTGGAGAGGACTTGTTCCACCTAATTGGTTGGGTTGGAAGAACTTCTACAGAGAGACGTTCACCAGGATATTAAAGAGGTTAGTTTGGAGGAAAAGAAAGGCTTGGATCAAGTTTGTTGAAGAGTGACTTATAGCCAAGAATTACCTAACTGTCTTAGCATTTATCACAACCCTAAGGGTCAATTGAATTCCTCCTGTTGGAGGCTAATCTAGCATGAGGGAGAGAGAGAAGCCACATTTGTTGCCCTGAAGGAAAAAGAAGTAAAGATTTGGGAAGCTGGAGGTGAAACAAGTATGATTCAGCCCATTGAGCTAAATTCTAGATAAGCAAGGTTTTGGGGAAGGGAGATGGGATAGATGGGATTAGTAACCTTTAAAATCATTGTGGGACTCAATTTGTAGATTGGATTCCTTAATTTCTGCTTCTAATGTGCCACGAAGAAAGACTGGTTGATTTTTCCTTGCTCCAGTATTTAATTCAAGTTTTGAATAATAAGTGGGCATATGAGTATGAAAAACAACATGAGTCAAGATATGCAGGCATTGCACTTTGGGCTGCACTCAGAATCATCTTTGATTCTTTCTCCTTGCTTCTTTTCAGCCACACATCCAGTCATTTGATGAGTTCTGCTTACTTGATGTCTTCAGTGTTTTTCTTACAACTCTCTTCCATTCTTAGGGTCATGACCCTCATTCAGGACCTTATTAGCCTCTTTTGTCTGGATGACTACTATAGTTTTCTAACTGGTCTTACATCTGTTAAGCTCTTGACCATTTAATTCTTTTTTCAAACTGTTGCAAGAATAAATGTCCTAAAAGGCTATTTAGATCAGTACGCTCATATCGCTCTTTTCTTCAATATAAGAAATAAATATATGATAATGATGTCATCACAATTAGAGAAAAAAGGATTATTCAAAAAGTTGAGCTCAGGTGTGAGTTATTATTTAGGGAAAACCGCTACTTAAATCCTCATCATATGTCGTAATAAAGTATGGATATATTAATGAAATAATAAAAGCACTCAAAGAAGATATAGGTGAATATTTTTCTGATTGAAGGATAGGTAAGAGACTAATGGGAGAAACCACAGAGAAAAAAAATGACTGACTTGACAACATAAAAATTTTAATTCTCTAGGTCAAAAATATAAATGAAAAGATATGCACGAAGCTGGTCAGAATGCATAATGAATATGAGAGATCCCTGCTTTTTTTTTTTTTTTTTTTCTTTGCGGTACGCGGGCCCCTCACTGTTGTGGCCTGTCCCGTTGCGGAGCACAGGCTCCGGATGCGCTGGCTCAGCGGCCATGGCTCACGGGCCCAGCCGCTCAGCGGCATGTGGGATCTTCCCGGACCGCGGCACGAACCCACGTCCCCTGCATCGGCAGGCAGACTCTTAACCACTGTGCCACCAGGGAAGCCCCCTGCTTTTTTATTCTCTAGTTCCAGTCACACTTACCTTGTGGCAGTTACTGGAAACAGTCAGACACCTTTGCATGTGTCGTTCCTTCTGCATGGAATGCTCTTCCTGAACATCCTCCCGTGACTGGTGCTTCCTAATTCTTTAGGTCTAGGTCAAATATTCTCTTCTTAGAAAGGTCTTCCCTGTTAACCTTCTGTAAAGTAACTAGCCCTCATTGTCTCACCCTTTATGACCTTGACTCTGTCACATTACTTGTTTCGTGTTCTTCATAGCTGTCATCACTGATGGAAATCATCTTATTTGTTAGTGTTCTCATTTGTTGTCCTCTAGAATGCAAGCTGCATGAATGTCTGGGTCTCATCTGTCTTGGTCAGCAGCAGCTAGACTTCTATATGTAGATAAAAATGTCTATATGTAGATAAAAAGATTAGAAGGATATGTAACAAAATACAGTAACGGGGTTATTTTTAGGTAGAATTTTGTAGATGATTAATTTTTTCTTTTTTTTAACTTTTCTGTCTTTCCCAAATTTTCTAAAATGAGTGTGCATTACTTTGATTGTCAGAATTATAACTAAATAGTATTTAATAGAAGTCATATTTTATTAAACAATAGCAGCTATAGTGTTAGATCATTAATCTCCATTAGCATTGACAAAAGATGATAAACTATGCAGACTATAAAGAACAAATTTCCTAGAAACAAAAGTGTCAGCTTGCATCCTCTTAAAGTATTCACACATTTAACACATCCAGTTAGCATAACTGAATAATGAGGAAATCATGCCAAAAAGTACCATCCAAATTGGATCTTCTTTTAAGATTCTAAAATAAAACTCTTTAAATAAGAAGAAAAATAATTAAAAAAAAAAACAAGTACCACTTCCTAGTTTCAAAAAATAATTGTCAGGGGTTTAGTCTCCCTGAATCTACCAGACATTAAAAAGGGCAGTTGAGGAAAAGACCTGAATATAAAACAGTTTGAAAATAGCACAGTGGAACTATCTACGTTGCCATCTGCAGAGATACTATGACTCTGGAAAGGTCTGGTATAGTCTTTTACCCATTCTGAGCAATGCTTTGTCATTTATTAACATTGTTTAAACTGATCAGTTTAACATGGGGAAAAAAGCATCCGTTTTTTTTCCTCCAGAATGCAAATTTTTTTGGCCATGAGTGAGACTTGGTCGGGTTTTTTTATATAAAGTGATTATACTTTAAATGACCTCAAATGGTCAAGTTGTTAGGAGCAAAAGGAAAGCAAGATATAGCAGCCCTGTGTTTCATTTATTCACTCGTGAAATCTTTATTCAGCACCTAATATGAATCAGGCACTGTTGGCTATTGGGAATGTGATAGTGAGTAAGACATATGATACTTGTCCTCAAGGAGCTTACCTTCTAGTGGAGGGAACACAAGTAAACCACATAGATACCAATTGCGACAAGTTTTGGAGGAATAATAGTTCCATAAATAATAAAAGGGTAAGGAGCAATAGACAGATACAGAGATAGGGAAGACTTCTTCAAGGAGATGACATTTAGGCTGGGACCTAAAAGGATGAAAAGGAGTTTGCTACGTGAAAAGCCAAAAGGTGTTCATTCCCAGTTCAGAGATGTCTAGGAAATGTCAGAATCCTGCATGATCAAGCAAAGTGAGCAGTCGAAACGTGAGATGAAGTTGGAAACGTAGATAGAGGCCAGGTCACATTGGATATTGTAGTTTTTAATTTTAAATACTGTAGGAAGCCACTAAAGTATTTTAATCAGGGAAGTGACAGGATTTAAAATACCATAGGAAGCCAATAAAGTATTTTAATGGGGAAATGACAGAATCCAATTTTAAATGATCATTCTTGCTATTACGAGGAGATTGAGTTTTAAAGGGACAGAACTAAAAGCAGGAGGACTAGTCAGGAGACTACTGTAGTCATCCAGAAGAAAGGCTAGGGTTGGACCATAGTATTAGCAGTGGAGATGGAGAGAAGTGGATAGATGCAGGATATATTTTGGAAGTATACTCAATTGGGATACTGTGTGATTGGATACAAGAATTTAGAAAAAAATCAGGTTGAGTCCCAAGCTCTGGCTTGATCTTCTGGGGGCAAAGCATAGGATGAGAAGATTGGCAGAGGAACAGAGCTTTTTTTGAGTGTGGTGGGGAGTTAAGATTTCTAATTTTGGTACTTTAAAATGGAGATGGCTTAAAAAATATTCAGGTGAAGATACTGATTAAGCAGTGAAGATACCAATTCAAATGGTCAAACAAAATCTTGAAATTTTCAGTAATATTTTGTCACAGACACTGTTAACCCTTCACCCATATTCTCTTGGATCCCTTTATGGCTTTTGAGTATAATGGCCCCAGTGTACTTTCCCTCCCAACAGCCAGCACTTGGATCCATTTGTTGGAGGGCTGCCCTAAGGCTGCTGGAACCTGCTTTGCCTGCCCAGATGGAGAGCAGGGAGTGCCTTCAGGGGTCAGATGGGGGCAGCCTTAACCAATAATTAAGCCATGCGGAACTATAAATATTCCATCTCTATTTCTTTGAATTGGGATGACTACACTGTCTCTAGAATTCCCCCATAGCTGGAGCTCACTGCAGGACTTTCCTTGATATGGTAGCCTTGTTCGGCTTCCTTTGCTCTCTGATCCCACTTCTCCACTCTTCTACCAGTTTTCCTTGAGAAATTCCCTAATAAAATACTTACCCACATATCCTCATCTCATAGTCTCCCTCTGGAGAACATAATTTAACTGAACATCAACCTGGTCTATCATTGTCCAGCCTCACTGTGAAACAAAAACCATGGTGCTCAAACACTGTCTGAGTCAGTTATGACATATTCAAAGTGGTTTTCTTTGCTTTATTTAGTTTCCATTAAATGAAAAAATATATTTAAATGTGTATGAAAAATTGATCGTATTCATTATATACCTCAAATACATTTTCTTAATTTTTCCTGAAATGGAGCAAATTAAGGAAAGCAGAAGTGGAAGAATAACTAATGTATTTTAAGAGTAAACATTTCTGCAGTTATGCATACCTCTAGTTTACTTGGTTGAATTTCACATATTTATCGTTACTTTAGATTTGGGCTTTATTTAAGCAAATAATTCATTTCTCACTCTTCAACTTATTTAGAAGCTGAGTTCTGATGTGTTCTAAGCCATTCGGGATGCTGTTAAAGATGGCAGGTGCCATGCCAAGAGGAAAGGCTGCCTTGGCTCTGTTGATGATGTCATCATTGCTGTGGTCAGTCAGTCTTAAAACCTTGGCATCAACTCTCCTTCTAGTCAGTCACTGAGTCCCATTCCTTATATAATGACATCTCTGCCATATTTGTCTTTTTACCTCTCTCAACTGGCTCCACCCTATTTCAAGCCCATACCTCTTAGCCAGACTTTCATAGTAGCCTTCAAATCAATTCCCCTTCATTCAATCATTTCTCTTTCCCATCTCACCTATACTGGAGGTCGGAAGGGGCTGAATATTCTTCCGGATCTCACTTCCCAGGTCAAAGACCTTCACAAACTCCCCACTGTCAGCAGAGTAGAATCACTTCCCACACCAGTCAAAGCCCTGGATCAACTTATGTATTGACTGAGTTGTTGGACCAGGTGCCCTCTGAGTTTCCTTCTGTATGAGTTTCCTATCCCTGCTGTAACAAATTACCACAAACATGGTGGCTTAAAACAACACACATTTATTTTCTTATAGTTCTGGAGGTCAGAAGTTTGAAATGGTTTCATTGGGCTAAAATCAGGGTGGTGGCAGGGCTACATTTCTTCTGAAGTTCCCAGGGGAAAATCCATTTTCTTGACTTTTCTAGCTTTTAGAGGCCACCTGCATTCCTTGAATTGTGGTTCCTTTCTCTATCTTCAAAGCCAGAAATGTCAGACTAAGTCCTTCTCGTGTTACCATCTCTCTGGTTTTCCTTCTTCTGCTTCCTCCAGGCTGACTCATATGCTGACATCAAGTAATCTCACTTACCCTTTCCTCCAGGTTAGGTTAAGGGGAGGCTCCAAGAGGAGATGCAATGGTGAGCTTTGGGTCTTTATTTTTCTCTCTTCCTTCCTGCTGGGTATCTGTGGATTGGGTGTCACTCCTCTTCCAAATGCCAGCTCTTGTGATGTGGCCATCTCCATACTGCTTTCCTCTCTGGGTTCTGGTAACCACTCTCTTCTCATGTCCCTTCAGGCCTAGGATACTAATGGTTCCTGGTTATAGCTGAGTGTGAACAACTCATCCTGGGTTTGCCTGGTACTTTCCAGGTTTTAGCACTAAAAGTCCTGAATCCTGGGAAACTCTCAGTTTCCCACTGGGGCAGTCGGCTGCCCTACTTTTAGTAGACACTAAATCCTGCCCACTCCTTTGAAAATGATTTTTTTTCATTATATTCTCAATTTTCCAGTTTGAGTGTATCATGAGTTTCCTGCTGGGACCCTGATAAAGCCGTGTTTGACATGTAAGGTATTTGGCATTTATCCTTAACTTCTTCACTTTAGAAAGACTACTCTGGCTGTAATATGGAGAACCAAATGAAGGAGGTTAGGGTGAATGTAGGGAGACAGAAAGCTGTCAGAGTAGCCAATAAGGTGTCATCATGCCTGCACTAAGGCAATGGGAATGAAGAGGGAGAGGGTGGTGGTGGGGGAACTGAGAAATATAAGTAAGGCAGGTATATCAGGGTAAAGCAGTTAACTGGATGTGGGGGAACAGAGGTAGGGAAGAGACAAGGACGACATCCAGCCAGTTGCTGGGACACTTGGGTGGACTGTGGTGCCGCTCACTGAGATAAGAAACACCAGGGAAGGGTTAAGTTTGATTGCAAAGACTAGACTATGAGTGTAAAGTTTCTCTCTGTGCAGCTTTTATTTTCACCTTATTAAACAAGTCTCTGTTAGGGATTTTGTTCAATTAAAACCTTATGAATTTGTTAATGTCCTGAGTTTGCATGTGATAGAAAGTGACCATAAGTGTCGTTATTAGTGCTATAAAAGCCAGCAAAACCTGCTCTTTCTGGAGAAGCTTTCACCACTTTGTGAGTTTCTGGAGGCCTATCTAGCAGATTAGCCTGTACTTGATGAGGGTAAATGTGAAAGACCAAAGTTGGAGTGGGCCCTCCCTTTGAAATCAAAAGACTTTAGACAGAATCTTATGAGGAAGGAAGATTCCATGAGAGAATAAATCTGAGTGAGCTGCTGAAATTCTCCCTTCAGCAGTCTGGCTAAGCAGGCAGTGAATAGAAACTTTTGAATTGGTGTGTGACCTATGAGCATGTGTAACAAATGACTTTGTACATCTTGGAAACATTTGGAATGCTTGAGTGTCTGTGTGTGACATTTAAATGTGAGGAACACTTGAGTAAGTCTCAGAGTTAGCTGGGGTCAATAAATGCTTTAATCAATATGCCGTGGCATTTATAACTAGTACTGTAATTCCTCCAAAATCTCTAGGTGATTATGTCCTGTAACACACCACTTCCATGCTTTTGTTCACATGGTCCCAGCTGCTGCCAATCTCATCTGGAAGCAATTTCTTTTTACTCTGCATTTGCATGGTATTCAACTTGTATATTCCTTACAGTGTACATCATGTCTTGCCTTTTGTGATGGAGGCAATTTGTATGCATACCTTTTCCCCTAGAAGATGTAATAACTGTCAGACTCTGAGCCCACAGAGATTCCTGATGAGTTCCTGGGAGCCTGTCTCTGAGTGGCTCATAAATTCCCATTGGCTATTATTAAAGTCTTCTCTGTAGCTTCTGGTGTCTGATCTCCATTCCACCACCTGGAAATATTGGTATCCTACTTCTCTTGCTCTGACCCAGCTACTCCTAGTAGGCCTGTTGATTCCAAAGAGGGCCATTATACTCTCTCTGCCTTTTATAACCCTGGATGTTTGGAATATAAGGCTTGTATCCTTGAGCCAGCTGGGAAGGTATTCTATAGTCCTCCACAGTACCTTACCTTCAGTAGTTCTTTCCAAGTCTGGTATCCCATGTCCCATGAATGATTTCCAGATAAGTGTCTTGCATTCTCCTTTTTTTTTTTTTTCAGTTTTTTCTTAATTGTGATAAAATATACATAATTTGAAATCGATCATCTGAACCATTTTGGGTGTACAGTTCGCTGGTATTAAATATGTTCATATTCAACTATCATGACCATCCATCTCCAGAACTCTTTTCATCTTGCAAAACTGAAACACTGTACCTGTTAAACAAAAACTCCCTATTCCCCCGCCCTCGCTAGCCTCTGACAACCACCATTCTACTTTCTGTCTCTATGTATTTGATTACTATAAACACATAAATTGAATCATATAGTGTTTATCTTCTTATGACTGGCTTATTTCACTTAGCACAATGTCCTTGAAGTTTATCCATGTTGTAGCATGTGTCGGAATTTCCTTTCTTTTTAAGGCCGAGTGATATTCCATTGTATGTATATACCATATTTGGTTTATCCAGTCATCCATCAGTGGACAAGTGGGTTACTTCCATGTTTCAGCTATTGTGAATAATGCTGCTATGAATATGGTATATCCTTACATTCTCTCTTATTTTAGATTTGTTTCTTTTTTATCCATGGCATTTCCTAAGAGACTGGATTTATTCTATTTCTATCTCTGTCAGTAAGACTCAGAAGAGGATTTGTATGTAAGTGATTGATTAAGGAAGTACTCCCAGGAGACTTAATAAGGCACTGGGGGAAGTAAAACTGGGAAGAGGACAAAGCCATCCCTGTGTGCAATTTTAGGGAGTCCCACAGAAGGTAGCATCAGCTCGATCCCCCAGGAGAACTTTTGGAATGTAAATTATGCTTTGGTGCTTTTACTCAAAACAAGAGCCCTGAGTTTCATACTCCTATACCCTCGGTCATCCTCTTTGGGGATGTAAACTCCCAGGCACTTCTGGCTTTCTGTGTGCTTGGGCAGAGTGGCTCCAGCAGTCCCAGGGAAGTTCTCCAAATTAACATTGCAAGTCTGGGCTGTTGGAAGCAAAAGCACCCCAGAGCTTTTAGGGAAAGGGGCACGCAGAGAGAGCAGAGGGGTCTGGGAGGATCAGGGTAGAGCACCAGCAATGTCCACTTGAGCTTCTCACTGGGAGTTTATGTTCCAGTGTCTTGGGCACAAACCATCATTTACAATGCACTTTCCATAACCTTTCCAGGAAGCCCCTTGAGCATTCATAAAAATATGACTCCTAGTCACCTTCTCCAGTATACATTTCTGAGAGCATTTCTGAACATCACTACATAAGCCGTCTGAGAATAGCAATTATGTATTTTCAGTTCCGAGAATCCAACCTCTTGACAGTGCGCCCTGAATTCAAATGAATTTCTGCTTTTCTAGGCATAGGATCAATTAATTCAATAGCACATGAGGGAAGCCCCAAACAAAAGCAAAATTAGGAAGAAAAATTAGCCCACGTGTGCTTACTGGACTGAAGGTCTATTTCATGCGTTGTATTTCTCGCTTTGAAACCAGGCATTAAGGAAAACAACCTTCTTGGGGACTCCAGGCACATTCTGCTTCACATGGGTGAGATCTCCTTGAGCAAATGATCTGGTTGTACTTGGGACTTTTCCTGATATTCAGAACTGGGAAACCACAGATCTGATATTCTAAAGCACTCCTTAGAGGTCCATTATTATCTTTGCAAGCCTGCTCCCATTGAAATTTGTTTTGAAGGTTGTTCACAAAGTTATAAGACTGATTTTCCTCTTACCAGCTGTGGAAGGAAAACATTTTGGGATAATATGGAAGACAAGGACATAATTAATGTTACTTTACAAACTCATATATATAACCTTGATTATATGAATACACATTTATACCAGTGTTCATGTTCCAGTGACTTCCTGTTGCTGGCAGTGCTGCATGGAGGGGAAGATGTTATTAAAATCCACAAATTCATCTCTCCCACTGTGAACATAACTTTTAATTTGACACTCATAAAAGTCATCAACTATAACCATAACCACCATTTTAAAGATAGAGGAAGTGAGGGCTTCCCTGGTGGCGCAGTGGTTGAGAGTCTTCCTGCAGATGCAGGGGACATGGGTTCGTGCCCTGGTCCGGGAAGATCCCACATGCCGCAGAGCGGCTGGGCCCATAAGCCATGGCCGCTGAGCCTGCGCACCCGGAGCCTGTGCTCGGCAACGGGAGAGGCCACAACAGTGAGAGGCCCGCGTACCGCAAAAAAAGAAAAAAAAAAAGATAGAGGAAGTGAGACAGACAAAGTTAATGGCATTTCACTGAAGTTATATTAATACAGTGGTAGATCTTTCCATGATCTAAAACTTACTCATTTTCAGTCAAAGATAAATTTCTTTCATGGGACATGACTATTATGGATTAGCAATATGGTTTAACTTTCCTCAAAAATGTGTCTCCCTTCTAGCCTCTGTTCTTTCTATTTGCCATATAAATTCTAGTTAATCCAAATGAGTTTTGAAACTCAGTGGTGAGATTGTGCTTTGTGCCATTGGAGCCTAAGGATCTTTGACTTTTGTATTCAGGATATGGAAATAGAATTGCACTGAGTGAAGTTTAAATCAGATTTAGAGTCAACCATTAAGTGATTTCTCTGTGCCTTGATCTCATCCATCTTCCAGGTATTATTCGACTTAATCCATACAACACTCTTATGAGAAGAGGTTATTGATCCCGATTTTACAATTGAATATAATAGTTGATCTCGAATACGGTTATAATATATAATCATTTTATCGCAGTATTCAGCAACATCATTTTCCTAAGTCCCATGATCATGTGGAATTTCTCATTTAAGAACCACATAACTGGTACTTATTGATACTTTGTCAAAATGGGTCAAAAAGATTAAGAAAAGTGATGACCTGATACTAAAAACAGTCCTTAAATATTATGAATATTACAAGCGGTATCTATAGGATTGGGAAATTTCTAAACATATATTTTGGAGAATAAGAGAAGGTAGTAATAAGTAGGGATTATGGGAAAAGATATCAGACTGTGTAAGGGCTTCCTAGTTAGCTCTTGCCAATGTAACTGAAGTTACTAATGGAATGTAAAAACAGTGTAACTGTGATATTAAACAAGCACAGTGCATGGCATATAATAATAAATCAGCTGTATTTTAGAGTCCTAGTGTGTCTTATGAAGAGAATTCTCACTGGGTGAAAACCCTCGTAGGACCCATTGCTTTTCTAGTTACCCTTTGGTAATAACATAATCCTAAGGTCAGTTTAAGACATAAAACACAGTTCAACAATTAAAATATCTAGTCTGCTATCATGCTAAAAACCTCCTACTTTAATCTTGAAGTAGTAAAATGTCATACTTCAACCTTGATTTAAAGTTGAGACTTTTCTTCCTCCACAATTAGGTATTTTTAAAGCAGAAAAACTGTAGTTGGGGAAGAGAATCTTGTGCTGTTTCTTTCTTTCCCCACCTAGCACATGTGCTTCTATTTTGCTAACCTTAGTTTCTGAGCGCTGCAGATTGGACCACGAGGAGCGACGTGAGATCGGAGAAGCAGTAAAGTTTTTAACTAACTGAATGGCACTGTCCTGGTGATCTAGCATCTGCATCACATAATATGGGCCTAAAGTTGACTCTTAACTCTCATGGGCACCTTCATGGCTTCTTTCATGGCTTATCTTCCCCTACTGCAAGAAATTTCTCCCCTGTAATTCCCATGCGGAGGGCAAATGCATGGCTGATAGCTTACTTTTTTGATACCTAGGCATCTGGCAATACCTGGATCTTCTATAAGCCAAGTTTCAGCAAAGGTAGCCACATTAATTATTTTGAGCAGTAACGTGTTTAATATAGGGAATTATTGCTTTAAAAATTGTTGCAAGCATTGAGGGAGAAGATTCTAGGTTGAACGTTTAGGAATGACCATCAGAAAAATAAAGAACTGACTCACCAGGAGAGCTGCTACCTCAGATATCACTACTGGAGCTATGGCGGAATTCAGAGCCAACTGCTGCCATTGATTACCGAAAAGGTCTTTGGGAGCACAGGGAACTAGAATGTGGACATTGTAGCCTTGACCATGGGTCAGCTAACCAAAGCATAACATCAGTGCTGCCACTTCAACCACCTCTACAACTACTCATTAACAAGGGAACTGGAGAATGGACACTGCTGCAGAGAAAACTCATATTCCCATGACTTTGCTTGCTAGCTGAAACAGCCAAATAACATATAGGAAAATAGATTCTGCTTTACTCATGCCTTCCAAGTCTCAAACAAGTGTTTCTAATCATCAGAAACGCATTTATATATAGAAATGTAGCTCTAAGGAAGTCTGGGAGGTAATTTTAGCTTTCTGAGTTTTCTAACGTGTGTGTGTGTGTGTGTGTGTGTGTGTGTGTGTGTTATTTTTTCCCCAGCTTTATTAGGTATAACTAACAAATAAAAATTGATATTTTGATATACATATACACTGTGAAATGACCACAATCAAACTAATTAACATATCCATCACCTCACATAATTACCCCCCCCTTTTTCTTTTTTGGTGTAATGAGAGCACTTGAGATCTATTTTTTTTTAGCAGATTTCAAGTATACATTAACTATAGTGACCATGCAGAACATTAGGTTTCCAAAACTTATTTATTTCATAACTGAAAGTTTGTATCCTTTGATCAATATTTCCCCTTTCCCTCATGCCCAGCCTCTGGTAACCACTATTTCTACTCACTGAAAACAATAAAATATTGATGAAAGAAACTGAAGAAGATACAAAAAATGGAGAGATATCCTATGTTCATGGATGGGAAGAATTAATATTGTTAAAATGTCCAGTATACCCAAAGTGATCTACAGATTCAGTTCAATTCCTATAAAAATTCCAATGGCATTTTCCACAGAAATAGAAAAAACAATCCTAAAATTCGTATAGAACCACAAAAAACCCTGACTAGCTAAAGAAGTCTTGAGCAAGAAAAACAAAGCTGGAGACATCACATATCCTGATTTCCAATTATATTACAAAGCTATAGTAATCAAAAGAGGTTGGTATTGGTATAGATACAGCAAAAATATTTAATGGTGAAAGACTTGATGCATACCCCCTAAGAATGGAAAAAGAGAAAGGATGTTAATTCTTACCACTCCTAGTCAGTATTGTACTCTGGGTTCCAGTCAGTTTAATACAGTAAGACAAATAAAAAGCATGCAGATTGGAAAGAAGAAAATTAAAATGTCTTTATTTTACAACCTGATTGTCAGTGTAGACAATCCCTCAAAATCTTAACAAAAAAAAAAAGCTACTAGAACTATTTTTATTGAAGTATAGTTGATTTACAATGTTATATTAGTTTCAGGTGTACAGCATAGTGATTCAGAATTTTTATAAATTATATTCCATTCAAAGTTATTATAAAGTGGCTATAATTCCTTGTGCTATATAATATATCCTCATTACTTATCTATTTTATACATATTAGATTGTATCTCTTAATCCCATGCCCCTATATTGCCCCTGCCTACTTCCCTCTCCCCACTGGTAACCATTACTTTATTTTCTATATCTGTGATTCTGTTTCTGTTTTGCTATATATGTTCATTTGTTTTATTTTTTAGATTCCAGGTAGAAGCAATATCATACAGTATTTGTCTTCCTCTGTCTGACTTACTTCACTAAGCATAATATTTTCTAGGTCCATCCACATTGCTGCAAATGGCAGAATTTTATTTTTTTTTAATGGATGAGTAATTTTCCATTGTGTATGTATGCTACATCTTTTTAATCCAGTCATCTTTTTTTAAAAAATTGAAGTATTTACAATGTTGTGTTAGTTTCTGGTGTACAGCAAAGTGATTCAGTTACATATATATAATATATATAATATATATATATAATTTTAGATATTTTTTCCATTATAGCTTATTACAAGTTATTGAATATAGTTCCCTGTGCTATACATAGGACCTTGTTGTTTATCTATTTTATATATAGTAGTTCATATCTTCTAATCTCAAACTCCTAATTTATCCCTTCCTCACCCCCCCACTACTTTCCCCTTTGATAACCGTAAGTTTGTTTTCTATGTTTGTTAGTGTTTCTGTTTTGTAAATAAGTTAATTTCTATCATATTTTATTTTCCACATATAAGTGATATCATATGGTATTTGTCTTTTTCTGTCTGACTTCACTTATTATAATAATCTTTAGGTGCATCCATGTTGCTGCAAATGGCATTATTTCATTCTTGTTTATGACTGGGTAGTATTCCATTTTATATATATACACCACATCTTCTTCATCCATTCATCTACTGATGGACACTTAGGTTGCTTCCATGTCTTGGCTATTATAAATTGTACTGCTATGAACACTGGAGTGCATGTATCTTTTTGAACTAAAGTGTTTGTCTTTTCTGGATACATGCCCAGGAGTGGGATTGCTGGATCATATGGCAACTCTATTTTCAGTTTTTTAAGGACCTCCATACTGTTTTCCATAGTGGTTGCACCAATTTACATTCCCACCAACAATGTAGGAGGGTTCCCTTTTCTCCACACCCTCTCCAGTATTTACTATTTGTAGACTTTTTAATGATGGCCATTCTGACCAGGATGAGGTGATACCTCATTGTAGATGTGATTTGCATTTCTCTAATAATTTGCGATATTGAGCATATTTTCATGTGTTTTTTGGCCATCTCTATGTCTTCTTTGGAGAAATGTCCATTTACATCTTCTGCCCATTTTTTGATTGGTTCTTTTGGGTTTTTGTTATTGAATTGTGTGAGTTGTTTGTATGTTTTGGAAATTAAGCCTTTGTTGGTTGCCTCATTTGCAAATATTTTCTTCCAGTCAGTAGGTTGTCTTTTCATTTTGTTTATGGGTTCCTTTGCTGTGCAGAAACTTATAAGTTTTATTAGGTCCCCTTTGTTTATTTTTGTTTTTTTTTCTATTGCCTTGGGAGACTGACCTAAGAAAACATTGGTACAATTTATGTCAGAGAATGTTTTGCCTATGTTCTCTTCTAGGAATTTTATGGTGTCATGTCTTATATTTAAGTTTTTAAGCTATTTTGAGTTTATTTTTGTGTATGGTGTGAGAGAGTGTTCTAACTTCATTGATTTACATACGGCTGTCCAGCTTTCCCAACACCATTCCAGTCATCTGTTGATAGGCACTTGTGTTGCTTCCATGTCTTGGCTATTGTAAATAGGGTTGCTGTGAACATTGGGGTGCATGTCCCTTATCAAATTAGTGTTTTCTTTTTTCTCCAGATATATACCAAGAGTGGAATTACTGGATCCTATGGTAGTTATAATTTTAGTTTTTTGAGGGACCTCCATATTGTTTCCCATAGTGGCTGCCCCAATTTACATTCCCAGCAACAGTGTACAAGGGTTCCCTTTTCTCTGCATCCTTGCCAACATGTGCTATTTGTAGACTTTTTGATGATAGCCATTGTGACGTATGTTAAGTGATATATCTTTGTTGTTCTCATTTGCATTCCTCTAATAATTAGCAATGTTGAGCATCTTTTAGTGTGCCTGTTAGCCATCTGTATGCCTTCTTTGGAAAAATGTCTATTCATTTTTTGATTGGGTTGTTTGTTTTTTGATATTGAATTGTATGGGTTGTTTATGTATTTCGGATATTAACGTCTTGTTGGTCATATCATTTGAAAATATTTTTTCCCATTCAGTAGGTTGTCTTTTTGTTTTGTTGATGGTTTCCTTTGCTGTGCAGAAGTTTTTAAATTTAATTAGGTCCTATTTGTTTACTTTTGCTTTTATTTCTTTTGCCTTAGGAAATAGATGCAAAACATATTGCTATGGTTTATATCAAAGAGTGTTCCGCTTATGTTCTCTTCCCATTTTATGGTTTCAGGTCTTACATGTAGGTCTTTAATTCATTTTTAGTTCATTTTTGTATATGGTATGAGGAAATAATCTAATCTCATTGTTTTACATGTGGCTGTCCAGTTTTCCCAGCACCAGTTATTGAAGAGACTGTCTTTTCTCCATTGTATATTCTTGCCTCCTTTGTTGTAGATTAATTGACCTTAAGTGCATGTGTTTATTTCTGGGCTCTTTATTCTGTTGCATTGATCTATGCATCAGTACCATGCTGTTTTGATTACTGTAGCTTTGTAGTGTAGTCTGAGGTCAGGGAGGGTGGTACCTCCAGCTTTGTTCTTTTTTCTGAAGATTGCTTAAGCAATTCAGGGTCTTTTTTGGTTCCATATAAATTTTAGGATTATTTGTTCTAGTTTTGTGAAAAATGTCATGGGTATTTTGATAGGGTTTTTTATTAAATCTGTAGATTGCTTTGGGTAGTATGGCCATTTTAACAATACTAATTCTTCCAGTTCAAGAGTATGGCCATTTTAACAATAGCAATTCTTCCAATCCAAGAGTACAGCATATCTTTCCATTTCTATGTACCATCTTCACTTTCCTTCATCAGTGTATTAGAGTTTTCAGAGTATGGGTCTTTCATCTCCTTGGTTAAATTTATTCCTTGATATTTCATTCTTTTTGATGTGATTTTAAACTGGATTTTTTAACTCTCTATTTCTTTTTATTTTATTTAAAAATTTTTATTGGTGTATAATTGATTTACAATGTTGTGTTAGTTTCAGCTGTCCAGCAAAGTGAATCTGTTATACATATACATATATCCACTCTTTTTTAGATTCTTTTCCCATTTAGGCCATTACAGAGTATTTTTAACTTTTTATTTCTGATATCTCATTATTAGTGTAGAGAAAAGCAACAGATTTCTGTGTATTAATCTTGTATTCTGTGACTTTACTGAATTCATTCATTAGTTCTAATAGATTTTTGGTGGAAACTTTAGGGCTTTCTGTACAAAGTATCATGTCATCTGCAAATAGTGACAGTTTTACTTCTTTCCTTCCAGTTTTGAAGCCTTTTAGTCCTTTTCTTGTCTGATTGCAGTGGTTTATGACTTCCAATATTATGTTAAATAGAAGTGGAAAGAGTGGGCATCCTTGTCTTCTTCTTGAATTTAAAGAAAATGTCTTGAGCTTTTCACCATTGAGTATGATGTTAGCTGTGGGTTTGACATAAATGGCCTTTATTGTGTTGAGATATGCTCTCTCTATACCAACTTTGGTGAGAGTTTTTATCATTAATGGATGTTGAATTTTGTCAAAGGCTTTTTCTGTGTCTATTGAAATGATCATGTGATTTTTTTCCCCCTTCCTTTCAATTGATTTGTTCAAATTATCTCTTTCTTCTTGATTCAGTCTGGGCAGGTTATATGTTTCTAGAAATTTGTCTTTTTTTTTAGGCTGTCTAATTTGTTGACATATAACTGTTCCTAGAATTCTCTTATGATTGTTTGTATCTCTGTGGTATTTGTTGTTGTGTCTTCTCTTTCATTTCTTATTTTGTTTATTTGGGTTCTCTCTCTTTTCTTTGTGAGCCTGGCTAAAGGTTTATCAATTTTGTTTATCTTTTCAAAAAACTAGCTCTTGGTTCATTGATCTTTTCTGGGTTTTTTTTTTTTTTTGTCTCTGTATTCTTTATTTCCTCTTTGGTATTTATTATTTCCTTCCTCTGCTGACTTTGGGCTTTGTTTGTTCTTATGTTTTTAATTTCTTCAGGTGATAGGTTGTTTGTTTGAGACTTTTCTTCTCTCTTGAGGGAGGCCTGTATTGCTGTGAACTTCCCTCTTAGAATGGCTTTTGCTGCATCCCATAGATTTTGGAGTTGTGCTTCCATTTTCATTTGTCTTGAGTCATTTTCTCATTTCCTCTTTGGTTTCTTCATTGATAGATTGGTCTTTTAGTAATGTCTTGTTTAGTCTCCACATGTTTTTTCTTTTCCCATTTTTTCTTTCTATAATTGATTTCTAGTTTCATACTATTGTGGTTAGAAAAAAATGCTTGATAAAATTTCGATCCTCTTAAATTTGTTGAGGCTTGTTTTCTGTATTCTGCTGCTTTTGAATGTAATGTCCTGTAGATATTTATTAAGTTCACCTTGTCTATTGTAGCATTTAAGACCACTGTGGCCTTACTGATTTTCTATCTAGATGATTTGTCTAATGAAAACAGTGGGGTGTTAAAGTCTCCTATTATTATTACATTATTGCAAAGTTCTCCCTTTATGTTCTTTGGTATTTGCTCTTTTTTAAAAAAATAAATTTATTATTTATTTGTTATTTTATTTTTGGCTGTCTTGGGTCTTTGTTGCTGTGTGCGGGCTTTCTCTAGTTGCAGCGAGCAGGGGCTACTCTTCATTGCGGTGCATGGGCTTCTCATCGCGGTGGCTTCTCTTGTTGTAGAGCATGGGCTCCAGGTGCGCGGGCTTCAATAGTTGTGGCACGCAGGATCAGTAGTTGTAGCTCTCGGGCTGTAGAGTGCAGGCTCAGTAGTTGTGGAGCACGGGCTTAGTTGCTCCACGGCATGTGGGATCTTCCTGGACAAGGGCTTGAACCCGTGTCCCCTGCATTGGCAGGCAGATTCTTAACCACTGTGCCACCAGGGAAGCCCAGTATTTGCTTTTTATATTTAGGTGCTCCTGGACTTCCCTTCTCATCGCCACCGCGATGAGAAGCCCGTGCACCGCAACAAAGAGTACCTCTGGCTCGCAGCAACTAGAGAAAGCCCGTGAACAGCAACAAAGACCCAACACAGCCCCAAATAAATAAAAATTTTTAAATGTTTATATTTAGGTGCTCCTGTATTGGGTATATATATGTTAATGGTGTGATAGTCTATTCTTTTTTTTTTTTTTTTTAACATCTTTATTGGAGTATAATTGCTTTACAATGGTATGTTAGTTTCAGCTTCACAACAAATATAGTCTATTCTTGTATTGATCCCTTTATTATTATATAATGCCCTTTGCCTTTTTTTGTAGCCTTTGGTTTAAAGTCTACTTTGTCTGGTATGAGTATTTCTACCCCTCTTTCTTGTCATTTCTGTCTGCATGACATGTCTTTTTCCATCCCCTCACTTTAATCTGTGTTTCTTTAGCTGTGAAGTGAGTCTCTTGTAGGCAGCATATACAAGGGTCTTTTAAAAAAAAAATTCAATCATCTACTCTGCCTTTTTATTGGAGCATTTAGTCCATTGACATTTAAAGTAATTATTGATAGGTAAGTACTTAATGCCATTTTATTACTTGTTTTCTGGTTGTTTTTGTAGTTCTCTGTTCATTTCATCTCCTTTTTGTTTCTTCCCTGTGGTTTGATGATTTTCTTTAGTAGTATGCTTTTGTTTCTTTCTTTTTAGGCTTTTTGACTCTGTTGTAGGTTCTTGATTTGTGTTTACCATGGGGTTCATATATGTTGAGCTATAAGTATATCTACTTGTTTTAAACTGGTAGTCATTTAAGTTCAAACACATTCTAAAAATGTTTTACTCCCTTTCCTCACATTCAGTGTTTTTGATGTTATATTTTACATTTTCATGTTTATCACTTAACTGTTTATTGTAGTTATAGTTGGTTTGATAGTTTTCTGTCTTTTAATCTGCATGCTAGCTTAAGTGGTTGATCCTTAGTCCTTATTATATATTTGCCTTTCCTAGTGGGATTTTCCCTATCCTGTAGATTCTTTTTTTCTGCTTAGAGAAGACTCTTTAACATTTCTTTTAGGGTAGGCTTAATACTGATGAACTCTTTTAGTTTTGCTTGTCTGAAAAATTATTTATGTCCACTTTGATTCTAAATGATAATCTTGCTGAGAAGAGTATCCTAAGATGCAGGGTTTTCCCTTTAAGTACTTTGAATATATCATGCCAGTCCCTTCTTGCCTGAAAAGTTTCTGCAGAGAAATCAGCTGATAATTTTATGAGGATTCTCTTGTGTATAATGCTGTTTTTCCCTTGCTGCCTTTAGAATTCTCTCTCTAACTTTTGTAATATTAATTATATGTCTTGATGTGGGTCCACTTGCGTTCATCTTGTTTGGGACCCTCTGTGCTTCCTGTACCTGGATATCTGTTTCTTTCTTCAGGTGTGGGAAGTTTTTGGCCATAATTTCCTCAAAGATATTTTTTATCCCCTTCTCTCTATCTTCTCCTTCTGGGACCCCTGTGCTGCAAGTGTTGGTATGCTTAATATTATTCTAGAGATCTCTTAAACTCTTTTCTTTTTTTAAAAAAATTGTTATTCTTTTTGCTGTTCAGATTGGATGATTTCTTTGGTGAAGTATCTGTTCAAATCTTTTGGTGGGAGAGCTGGATATGACATGAATGCAAGTCACGTCTTTCCTCAGGGTGTGCTGGCAGCTATCACCTTGGTAGGGGGTGGGGCTGGAGATGGAGTGGCTAGAATTGGAGCCAGGTATGAGGCAAGACTTCCCTTATGCTCAGTGGCTGTCACCATCCTATCAGGGGCTGGGTCTGATCCCAAGATGCTGGAGCAGAAGCCCCAAGCATCAGGCCTGAGATGGCTCTGTGTGTACTTTCCCGTCTCCCAGCATTGGAACCCTGCCTCAGAGAGCAGGAGTGATGAAGCAAGGCGGGCCTGTGTGGGCTCTTGGCTCGTGTTGATCATAGATGGAGGTTTGAGCTGTCTCCCGTATGCTGCCTGTGCAGGTGCCTTCAACTGTTTCCCTTTCTCTGTGCAGGTGCATCCTTGGGTGAAAGTCCCCTTCGTCCCTCACAGCCAATCCCTGGCCCCAGCCTCCACCACTCCTGCCCTGTCGTGGAATGGCTCCACAGGGCAGGTGGGGCCTGTGTGGACTCTCGGTGTGTACTGTGGCATGACCTGTGCTAGAGCACCTGCTGTTAGAGTTCTGGGCTGCTTTTGATGTGCTGCTTAAGTAAGCGCCAACAATGGCTGCCACTGGCCCACCGGGCTCCATCCTGGAACCAGGTCATCTCTGCATCCCATGGCTGAATTTCCTCCTTGGTCATGGCAGCCCTAGATCCTGTGCCACATTGTGATGTGGAGTAAGTGGAGCTGGAGTGTTTGCTTGGATCTGGCTGGGGCGCTCACCGGAGCGGGGAAACCGGCAGCCACTAGAGCAGTCTTCTAGCTGCCCTCTCCGCCCTGCCTTGGGGGCAAGCCAGCATGTGTACACATTCCTCATGGAGTCCAGACTTCCCACAGCCTTCCTGTTAGTCCCAGTGGTCCTCCAACCAGCCAAGGCAGCTTGTCTCCCCTGTGCGGGATGGACCCGGGGACTGGGATGCCCGACCTGTGGCTCTTACTGCTCTCTCCCCAGGGCACATCTCCACCCATGTTTTCTCCCTTTTCCTTTGAGTGCCCTCCTAGGGGCACAGGTCCTGCCCTGTTCACTTTTCTTCTCTTCCTACTAGATTATATGTAGATCTTTCTTACAGCCTTCATTGTACAGGAGTCTTTCTGCCAGTTTCCAGTTACTTTTTAGTGAGAATTGTTCCACGTATAGATGTATTTTTGATGTATCTCTGGGGGAGGTGAGTTCCTTGTCCTCCTATTTTGCTATCTTGAATGGGATCTCTCCAGTATACTTCTCTTTTATTAGTCACCTGAGCTGGTGGTAGCAGTAGATTCAGCCTGGAGTAATTGTTCAGACTGGTGGTTGTGCCATGAGTAATACAAGTCTTTTGTCTCTGACCAAGGGGTTTCACGTCCTCTGCCAGCATCAGATTTTAAGACCTTCTCTAACTGTACAGTAATTTACAAAGTATGGGCAGTGAAAGTGAGACCAGCGCTGTGATCCAGCCTGCTTTTTCCTCTGTGGTTTCTCTCCACCCCCATGAGTAACTTGGTTCCTAGGCTCCACGCACCTCCCCTGCCTCCTGCCCCCTGGGGTCTGCGCCACTTACGAAAAGAAACCGTGTATTTTATAATAATGTTGGTGAAATATTAAATATTAAAGTAAAAAGACACCACTTGCAATAGCCCTTCAAAATATAAAATACTTAGGAATAAATATAACAAAATATGTATAATATTTGAATGTTGAAAACCAAAAAACAGTGATGAGAAAAATTTTAAAAGACCTAAACAAATAGAGAGGGATGCTATTTCCATGGATTGGGAGACTCAGCATGATAAACATGTCTATTCTCGTCAAATTAATCTATAAATTCAATACAATATTCATTGATATCCGAAGAAGCTTTTTTTGTTAAAATTGACAGGCTGATTTAAAAATGTTATGGAAATACAAAGGACCTCAATTTTGTAATTAAAGAACAAAACTGGATGACTACTCGAGACTTATTATAAAACCATAGCAGTCAAGACAGGGTAGTATTGGTGAACGGAGAGTGATAAAGATCAATAGACATGAATCCAGAAATAGTCCCTCACGAATATGGTCAACTGATTTTCAACAAAAGTGCCAAGGTAATTCAATAGAGGAAGAACAGACTTTTTAACAGAGAGTGCTGAAACAAGTATACATCCACATTCAAAAAATGAAATGACCCATGTATCATACCATATTTAACAGTGAATGCAAAATGGATCATAGGCTATTAAATGTAAAATCGGAAACTATGAAATTTCTAGAAGTAAACCTAGAAGAAAATCGTCGTGACCTTGGTTAAACAAAAATTTCTTAGCTGGGACACATGAAACATAAAACACAAAAGAAGTATACATAAAAGAAAAAGATTAATAAATTGGACTTCATCAAAATTTAAAATGTCTGTTCTTTGAAAGATACTATTAAAAATGTAAGTAAAGTCATAGACTGAGAGAAAATATTTGCAAAACACATATCAGGATTTATATTCAGAATGTATAAAGAACTTTCAAAACTCAATAGTAAAATAACAAAATCCAATTTAAAAAATGAGCAAGATATTTGAACAGATACTTCACCAGAGAGGAGGTTCTGATGGCTGATTGCAAATAAGCACATTAAAATATATTTAACATCATTAGTTACTGTGGAAAGTTACTGTGGAAACGCAAACTGAAGCAATGAGATACCACATATATTTAGCAGAATAACAAAAAGGAGGAAAGAAAGAACCCTGCCCCTAACTCTTCCCCCACCCCAGCCCCAATCTGACAATTCCAAGTGTTGGTGATTATATGAGGATATGGAACACCTGGGATTTTTATATACTGCTGGGGGGAATATAAAATAAAAGAGCCATTTTGGAAAACAGTTTGGCCGTTTCTTATAAACAAATAATTACTATAGGGCCAGAAATCCCATTCCTTGGTATTTACATAAGAGAAATGAAAACATATGTCTACACAAAGACCTGTATGCATATATTTATAGCAACCCAAATGCCCATCATTTGGTAAATAGATAATCAAAACACCTATACAATGGAACAGTGCTCATTAATAAAAAGAAATGAAGTGCTGATACATGCAACAATAAGACATACAGGAAAAAGTAAAACTATAGAGACAAGTTACATCAATAGTTGTTAGGCACTAGGGGCAGAGGGCAGGAATTTAAATTTACTACAAAAGGGCATGAGGGAACACTTTGATAGAAATAATCAATATCTTAATTGTGATGGTAGTTACAAAACTGTTTACATGTGTCAAAATGCACAAAACTGTACACCAAAAGTGAATTTTACCGTATGTAAATAAAAAAGTGGTGGGGAGTAATGAAAAGATTTAAACATAGAATTAAGTCTAAATACTAGTTACAAATTTGGTTGCAGTATCATACTCAGAGTGATAATTCCTTCATTTGAAATAAGGAACTGGATTCAAAATCAGAGTTTATGTATTGTATTTTTAAATTGCTAAATTAGAAATAATAAAAATAAATGTACCTAAGCTTTCAATTCAAGCAGTTGTAAAGAGAATTATGAAATAAGTCAAAGGAGACCAGGAGGAAGAAACTAATAAAGGTAAAAGCAGTTTTTAGTAGATTAGAAAATAGGAACAAGAAGATTTGGTTAATAAATCCCAAAAATATTTATTGAGGAAACTATAAAATAAATTGCTGCCCAAATACTGAAGAAATCAAATGATACCAGGAATTGGAATAGGTTGTAACCACAGATAAGATACAAAATATAAGAGAATGAGATGAGAAACTTAATGCTGTGCTAACTTTTCAATTTCTTTTATTTAACATAGCATTTATTTATCCTGTTTAAGTAATAGTTTTCATGGCAGAAATATGTGGAAAAGAATACTTAAAATCACTCATAATCCTATCAGTAATAACTGTATTATTACTGTTATTATTACTATTATGTTATTGCAGGTATAATTTGCTACCTGTCTATCTCCATATTTATCTATCGATACATTGTAGTTTTTATAAAAAGAGGATAATTCTCTACATTATGTATATTTCTAGAAGCAGAATTCCTGGATAAAATTACATAAAAATTTTTAAGAATTTTGATTTTGTTCTCAAATTGTCCTCCAGAAATAACATAATCCAGAAATCCAGAAATAACATAATTATCTTGTGAGCAGAGTATGAGTGCCTACTTCCCTACCCATTTGCCAATACTGAGTATTAGATTTTTAAGAATTTTAAAAAATAAATTTTAAAAATAAATAAAACAAATTATTTTAATTATAATAAATTATAATAAATTATTTATAAATTTATAAATTGTAAATTATTATAAATTTATAAAATAATTATAATATAATTATATAAATAAATTATAAATAAATTTATAATAATTTATTTAAATTATTTAATAAATTATTTAAATAAAAATAAATTTTTAAGAATTTTGATTTTGTTCTCAAATTGTCCTCCAGAAATAACATAATCCAGAAATAGCATAATTATATTGTGAGCAGAGTATGAGTGCCTACTTCCCTACCCATTTGCCAATACTGAGTATTAGATTTTTAGTACCCATTTGCCAATACTGAGTATTAGATTTTTTTTCAATCTTTGCAATTTAACATGTGAAAAGTGGCATTTAATTTTTAAAATAAATTTTAAAAAATTAATTAATTTTTGGCTGTGTTGGGTTTTTGTTGCTGTGCATGGGCTTTCTCTAGTTGCGGTAAGCGGGAGCTACTTTTTGTTGTGGTGCACGGGCTTCTCATTGCGATGACTTATCTTGTTGTGGGGCACGGGCTCTAGGCGCCCAGGCTTCAGTAGCTGTGGCACACGGGCTCAGTCGTCATGGCTCGTGGGCTCTAGAGCACAGGGTCAGTAGTTGTGGCTCACAGGTTTAGTTGCTCTGCGGCATGCAGGATCTTCCCAGACCAGGGCTCAAACCCGTGTCCCCTGCACTGGCAGGAGGATTCTTAACCACTGTGTCACCAGGGAAGTCCCAATCTTATGCTTTTTATACCCAAATGTTACATGTTCTTCAAAGAAACCCTAGAAAATTCAGATAAGAGATGAAATTAAGAAAATAAAAGCACCAATAATCCTGTACCTAGAAAAAGTTATGGTGTATATTTATATTCTAAGCTTTATTAAAAGGTGGTATGTATTTGGTCATATTTAAAATGATTTTCAGATTTCAGTGGCTCTACGTCCTGCCCCTTATCTGCCTATATATGAAGTGATTTCTCTCCCTAAACATTTCTAAGAATCCCCAAGATTACTTACACATGTAAAATAGCTGTTTCTCAACTGTGTCACTTACCTTCTGGGATTCTCTGACAGAAGGAAAATGTTTTCTTATAGGAAATCAAAACTTCTGATGCGACCTCTTTGCTTTCCTTTCATTACCATGTTCATTGGTCTCATTTGTCCCTAAGCAGTGCCCAGAAACCTGCTGTTGCTCTTCTGCTCTTGGATTATTTGCCTCACTGAATGCCTCTCACCAGACCTCTGACCCCTGACTGCCTTGCCACCTTGGGTTGTTAGCATTGTGCCACCTCCTCCAATCTTGTGAATCTGGGCTGCCATGGATTGCTGTCCTCATTGTTGTCCTTCTCTAGCTGGTACCAGTCTCTCTTGCTTCACCAAACCTGTTGTCCCTTGATTTTCATTGCTCACCTCTCTCACCAGCCAGGAGGACAATGCCTTCACCTTCTTTTCTTGTGTTCAACTCTTTTCGGACTGGCGTCCCCATAGCAGAGTTGTTTAGATGTCCAGTACATAACTTTTATTTCTACCACAGCCCTTTCCTTTCTAGGGGTTTTGGGCTCTCTGGGCTTGGGGGAAGGCTGGGGAAACTAATGGGAGTGAGGTCAGGTTCTTCTGCCCTTCCTTCCCTTGCCCCTTCTAATTCCTAGGACCTGCTGCTATTTCTGGTGCAAGGTGCCAGATTTCCTCTTTCATGTTGATATATTCTTTGGACCTCCACGTTCTTTCTTATGTTGAGTCTGGCCTGGCTTTTCTCAGGTCTTCTCTCCTCACAGATCCTCTCATTTATGTCTACATATCTGATGCCCAATTTTAGACAGAGTTTCAGTTGTTTTCTGTGGGTCCAAAGAGCAAGGGACCTCTTTAAGGTGTCTAAACATTCCATGAAGGTTAAGCAGTTTTCCAGTATTCTTTGACAGTCTTACTCAACAAGTGGTTTGAGAAATTCTGAGATCTAGAGAAAGTGTCCCAAGGAGTTCATGGTATCAAAAGCAATAATGGTGCCTGCTTACATTTATATTAAAGATCAGCAGATAAAATAATTGTTTAAAAAATATCTCTTTAAAAGTGGACATATAGTTCTTCAATATGTAGTTAGTGCACAACGTGGAGATCAAATGAATGTGCTTGTGACTCAGTCACTTAGCCAGACACAGTGAATTGAATATCAACCACCAGCCATTGCTGGACTTGGCCATCACACAGCTGTAAATTATTTTTATTCATAATTATAAAATTATTATTAAGGCTAGACAATTATTTAAGACCATGACATAAGGAACACAGAAACTGCTATATATCAAGTTAATGAAGAATATAAAATATTAATAATTCTCAGATTTTCTTCAATATGAACATCACCAAATCTGTAAGCTGCATCCATTAGATCAAAATTCTCATGTAGCACATTAGGAGATATAAGAATAATTTAAAAATTATTATTTAAATGGAGAATGTTAGAAGACTTTTCATGTGTGGGAATAAAGACTTTTTAACCACATGTGTTACAATTAGGAGAGTGTGCATAAGCAGACAAATGAAACAAAATATGAAAATACTAATTGTATTTTTTTGCATGTAAAATATAAGAATATCAGACATCCATAATAAAATAGTTTTTAATTTATTTTATGCTGTAATTCATAGTTAAATTTAATTATACTCTTGGCTCCCAAGTATCAATATAGTATACTTTAAAAATGATACTTTTTCTTACATAATTAGTCTACATTAACTGGCATGTAAAAAGTCAAAACTTGTTTTTGTACATAGTGGGTATATATTATATGTAAATGTACAATTGTTGAAGATTGCATTTAAATGGAATTTATAATACATTTTCAACCTTAAATCATGTCATTATAACATGCAGTATAAAAAAATGGCAGACCCATTAACCAATATCTAAGGGATTGAAGACATTCTCTGTACTGTTCAATGTGGTAGCAACCAGCTGCATGCAGCTATTACAATTTAAATTAATTAAAATGAAATAAAATTAAAAATTTAGTTTCCTATTTACACTAGCCACATCCCAATTGCTCAAATAGTGCATGTGACTGGTGGCTATCATATTGGATGGTGCAGTTGTATGACATTTGCATCATTGTTCATAGAAAATTCTGACAGTGTCGATCTATATTACTGTGAAAGGGATTTGTTAGTTAAAATAGTAGGAAAGGCTGCTTTACGTGTTAAAGTTATTCTTGCTAATGTCTTTTCTATGATTTTAAGTATTTAGAGAGTAGAATTTATGCCTAACCAGGACTGGTCCATGCTGGACGCTAAATACATACAAATACACTTATTTTATCCCAGTACCAATAATGAAGACAACAACAGACAGTGAGCCACAGCCACCGCCCGCCTCTACAGGAGACCCTCCAACACTAGCAGTAGGGCACAGTGACGTGGACACAGTAGGCGACCAATAAACGCCTACACGAAGGAGTGACGACTTAGCAAGAAGGAAGACACCTTCTACCACGCCTGCCTTCCCCAAGAACTACATTTCCCGGTACGCTTGGCGCCACGTGCTCTTGTGAAGTATAAAGAGAGGCAATTACTTCCTACTGCCCCTATCCGCCTTCGCCTGGCGGTGCCACAGTGTTTCCTGGGAAAGGTAGTTGTAGCGTTGGTGGTCAAGTCCCAGCAAAGAGAGCGCAAACTAAACTTTCCAGCAAGCAGCGCGGCGGCCTGGGAAGAGGGGAAGATGGCGGACGCCAAAGATGGTGTTTTGTGGCCTGCGGGAGCCTCCCGTGCCCCAATTTCATTCAGCTTCAATCGCGCGTCTGCCCGGAGATGGCTGGCGGAAGACGCGGCTCCGGAGAAGGATTTCTTGAAGACCGAAAAACGGAGGGAGCTGCAGAGTGTGCAGCCCTCAGAAGCCCCCAAGGAACTTGTCATCCCTTTGATCCAGAATGGCCATCTTAGGCAGCCACCGACCCAGGCCCCTGGGCCATCCACACATACTGAGGTCTTGGTGGATGGGATGCTGTCCCAGGCTGTGAAGGAGCTCATTGAGGAATCCACGCAGTCTCTGGAGGAGAGAGAGAATGCGGGTGTCGACCCCATGCTCGCTATCCCTATGATCCAGAAAGGATGTACCCGCAACAGGGAAGGGGCAGACAGCGAACCCCGGGCTGAGACAGTGCCGGAGGAGGCTGATTATGAGGCAGTCCCTGTAGAGGCCTATGGGCTGGCCATGCTGCGGGGCATGGGCTGGAAACCTGGCGAGGGCATCGGCCGTACCTTCAATCAAGTGGTGAAGCCCCATGTCAGCTCACTGAGGCCCAAGGGGTTAGGGCTGGGCACCAACCTGACTGAGGTCCAGGCCCTGGCCCCCACCGGCCCCCACCACCTGCTGAGGCCAGATGAGGAGCAAGAGAAGGATAAGGAAGACCAGCCTCAGGGACTGGTGCCTGGAGGAGCTGTGGTGGTTCTTTCTGGCCCTCACCGAGGCCTCTATGGGAAGATGGAAGGCCTCGACCCTGACAATGCTCGGGCCATGGTCCGTCTGGCTGTGGGGAGCCGCATGGTGACTGTTAGTGAGTACTGCCTGCGGCCTGTCTCCCAGCAGGAGTTTGACAAGAACTCCTTGGATCTGAGCCACGTGAGCAAAACTTCCCCAAGGCAACAGAATGGAGCAACCTCGTCATGGAAGGCCCTTCAGGATCAGGACCTCCACGTCCGGCAGGAGGACTCAGCGAGGAAGCGGAAACACCATCCAGACCGGTGGGACCCTGAGCATCTCAGATGGAGACAGGATGGGCCTGCAGCCAAGATTGAGAAAGCAGCTCCCAGGAGTCAGCACTGGCTGCACAGGGACCTGCGTGTGCGGTTTGTGGACAAGCTGCACAAGGGTGGCCAGTATTACAACACCAAGATGACAATCGAAGATGTCCTGAGCCCGGATACCTGTGTGTGTCTGACAGATGAAGGCCAGGTCCTGGAAGGCCTGAGGGAGGGCATGCTGGAGACCCTAGTCCCCAAGGTCCAGGGCAACCGGGTGATGGTGGTGCTGGGGCCATGGGCTGGAAGGGTGGGCCGTCTGCTGGACCGCGACAGAGAGCAGAGCCGGGCTCTTGTGCAGCTGCAGAGAGAGAATCGGGTGGTGGAGCTTCACTATGATGCCATCTGCCAGTACGTGGGCCCCAGCGACTCGGAGGACTGACCTGTGGACACACTTCCATCACCCAGGTTGTTACCAATCCCATACAGTGTGAAAAGCCTGCCTTCACGAAGTGGTGGGGGGGTCATGGTTCCGCCCTCCACTTGCAGTGCAGCCCTGGGACAGGATGGACCAGAAGGGAGGCTAGAAACAAACCCAGTATTTACCAGAACTTAGTATATAATAAAAACCAGTTCAAATACTTTGTAAAAAAAAAAAAAAAAAAAGACAACAACAGCAGAAGGAACAATGTCACCATATATTTTGATACACTTTATGTTGTATGAAGTGCTTTTGTGTAAATGTTCTCATTTGAGTTTAAAAACAGTTTCAGGAAGTTGGCAGTGATTATTACTCCCATTTTACAGTTGAGAAGTCTGAAATTCAGGGAAGTGAATGGACTTTTCTAGATGATAACAGCAATAATATTAACAGATGGTTTTTGATCATAAATTTTAAATGGTTGTTAATAGCGAATGTCTATTGACTGTTAATATTATTAGCTATTGATATCAATAGATAATGTTTCTTGGCCCCTCAATGAATTATGTAATTTAATTATCAGAAACCTCTGATTAGGTACTACTTTTACATTTTCCTATTTTACACATGAGGAAACTAGGGCTTGGGGGAGTTAGGCAACTTGCTCAAAAGTCTGGGATTTGAACTCAGGTAGTCTTCTATGCTTGTATGTTGGGTTAGATTCATACTCTGGCTTTTCCTCTTCTCTCGCTTTGGCCTTTGAGATCCAAAACATGAGCCCACTTGGTAACTTGGTGGTCCCAATTCGACCATCTTGTAAAGAAAGAAAATTTAGCAACTATTGTGTTGTGTATTGTATTGTGTCAGATAATCCCACAATATACATTATATTGAATGTAGCCAACCTTGAGATGCTGTGTACTGAAGGCATCTTGATGGGACAGAATGAAGCTATTGATCAAAGGAAAAAAGGACACGTGCCTCTTTAGAGTCAGCCTTACATTTGTTTGCAGCTGGAAACAATTATGAGTTTCTGCTACAATAGAGAAGACTGACAATATACTGTCAGCCAAAGACCTAGAAATCTCACAATTAAGCCAATCTCAACTTGGCATTGAGATGCCTCTGTAGTCATGGGTGAGGACCTCCAGGTGTTTACATCATTTTCAGCCCAACATTTTCAGGTACTTCATGTGACTCCAGCTCTGTGACAAATGTGAGTTAAGTTTTCTGAGTCTCAGGGCTTGGGCAGAAATGAAGGTATGCAGATGGAGGGCTGATGCAGAATTTGAAGTATTGTCATGTTTGTGTCAATGGCTGAAAAAGTTTCTGCAAGCAGTCAGAACATGTTGCTGCACATCAATTAGATAAAAAATTGCTGAGTTTCAGTAAAATTCTGCTGGCCATGAAGGTGAAAACCATATTGTCAGAGCTTTTTGTCATCTATAGGACAAATACTAGGCTTCTTAAGCACTGTGTGTCTGTGTGTATGTGAGAGAGAGAGAGAGAGAGAGAGAGGGAGGGAGGGAGAGGAAGAGAGAGAGAGAGGGAGAGAGGGAGAGAGGGAGAGAAAAAGAAATTTCACAAACAGAAGATAGTAAGTCTGTGGGTATATATGTATATTGGCTGTAATCTCTCAGTTGCAAAAGTCAAACTCAATTCAGGCTGGTTTAAACAAAGAAACAAAATGGAATCCATTGGTTCATGTAACTGGTATTTTCAAGGGATCAAGCTATATTTAGAAATGGCTGAATTATGAGGTTAGATTAATATCATTAAGAAGCTTTCTCTTTTTTTGTGTCTTACAAATTGAAAAATATACTATTTTTTAATTTGAATTCATTCTCAGGAAGGCTCTCTTCATATGGCCACAAAGCTGTCCTTAACCACATCATCTTAAATGGTTCTTAGCCTCTATAATCCTATAAAAGGGACTACTTCTTTACCAGTAGTTCAGAAGTTCCATGGAGGGCTCTGATTAGTCTGACATGGGTCATCTGATCATCTCTGAACCATCTTTTTTTTTTTACATCTTTATTGGAGTATAATTGCTTTACGATAGTGTGTTACTTTCTGCTTCATAACAAAGAGAATCAGTTATACATATACATATGTTCCCATATCTCTTCCCTCTTGCATGTCCCTCCCTCCCACCCTCCATATCCCACCCCTCCAGGCGGTCACAAAGCACCGAGCTGATCTCCCTGTGCTATGCGGATGTTTCCCACTAGCTATCTACCTTACGTTTGGTAGTGTATATATGTCCATGCCTCTCTCTTGCTTTGTCACAGCTACCCTTCCCGCTCCCCATATCCTCAAGTCCATTCTCTAGTAGGTCTGTGTCTTTATTCCTGTCTTACCCCTAGGTTCTTCATGACATTTTTTTCCCTTAAATTCCATATATATGTGTTAGCATACGGTATTTGTCTTTCTCTTTCTGACTTACTTCACTCTGTATGACAGACTCTAGGTCTATCCACCTCATTACAAATAGCTCAATTTCGTTTCTTTCTATGGCTGAGTAATATTCCATTGTATATATGTGCCACATCTTCTTTATCCATGCATCCGATGATGGACACTTAGGTTGTTTTCATCTCCGGGCTATTGTAAATAGAGCTGCAATGAACATTTTGGTACATGACTCTTTTAGAATTATGGTTTTCTCAGGGTATATGCCCAATACTGGGATTGCTGGTTCATATGGTAGTTCTATGTGTAGTTTTTTTTTTTTTTTTATGGTACATTTCTTTTCTTTTTTTTTTTTAACATCTTTATTGGGGTATAATTGCTTTACAATGGTGTGTTAGTTTCTGCTTTATAACAAAGTGAATCAGTTATACATATACATATGTTCCCATATATCTTTCCTCTTGTGTCTCCCTCCCTCCCCCCTCCCTATCCCACCCCTCCAGGTGGTCACAAAGCACCGAGCTGATCTCCCTGTGCTATGCGGATGTTTCCCACTAGCTATCTACCTTACATTTGTTAGTGTATATATGTCCATGCCTCTCTCTTGCTTTGTCACAGCTACCCTTCCCGCTCCCCATATCCTCAAGTCCATTCTCTAGTAGGTCTGTGTCTTTATTCCTGTCTTACCCCTAGGTTCTTCATGACATTTTTTTTTCTTAAATTTCATATATATGTGTTAGCATACGGTATTTGTCTTTCTCTTTCTGACTTACTTCACTAAGTATGACAGACTCTAGGTCTATCCACCTCATTACAAATAGCTCAATTTCGTTTCTTTTTATGGCTGAGTAATATTCCATTGTATATATGTGCCACATCTGCTTTATCCATTCATCCGATGATGGACACTTAGGTTGTTTCCATCTCCGGGCTATTGTAAATAGAGCTACAATGAACATTTTGGTACATGACTCCTTTTGAATTTTGGTTTTCTCAGGGTATATGCCCAGTAGTGGGATTGCTGGGTAGTATGGTAGTTCTGTTTGTAGTTTATAAGGAACCTCCATACTGTTCTCCATAGTGGCTGAACCAATTCACATTCCCACCAGCAGTGCAAGAGTGTTCCCTTTTCTCCACACCCTCTCCAGCCTTTATTGTTTCTATATTTTTTGATGACGGCCATTATGACTGGTGTGAGATGATATCTCATTGTAGTTTTGATTTGCATTTCTCTAATGATTAATGATGTTGAGCATTCTTTCATGTGCTTGTTGGCAGTCTGTATATCTTCTTTGGAGAAATGTCTATTTAGGTCTTCTGCCCATTTTTGGATTGGGTTGTTTGTTTTTTGTTATTGAGCTGCATGAGCTGCTTGTAAATTTTGGAGATTAATCCTTTGTCAGTTGCTTCATTTGCAAATATTTTCTCCCATTCTGAGGGTTGTCTTTTGGTCTTGTTTATGGTTTCCTTTGCTGTGCAAAAGCTTTGAAGTTTTATTAGGTCCCATTTGTTTATTTATGTTTTTATTTCCATTTCTCTAGGAGGTGGGTCAAAAAGGATCTTGCTGTGATTTATGTCATAGAGTGTCCTACCTGTGTTTTCCTGTAAGAGTTTGATAGTTTCTGGCCTTACATTTAGGTCTTTAATCCATTTTGAGCTTATTTTTGTGTATGGTGTTAGGGAGTGCTCTAATCTCATACTTTTACATGTACCTGTCCAACTTTCCCAGCACCACTTATTGAAGAGGCTGTCCTTTCTCCGCTGTACATTCCTGCCTCGTTTATCAAAGATAAGGTGACCGTATGTGCGTGGGTTTATCTCTGGGCTTTCTATCCTGTTCCACTGATCTATATTTCTGTTTTTGTGCCAGTACCATACTCTCTTGATTACTGTAGATTTGTACTATAGTCTGAACTCAGGAAGCCTGATTCCTCCAGCTCCGTTTTTCATTCTCAAGATTGCTTTGGCTATTCAGGCTCTTTTGTATTTCCATACAGATTGTGAAATTTTTTGTTCTAGTTCTGTGAAAAATGCCAGTGGTAGTTTGATAGGGATTGCATTGAATCTGTAGATTGCTTTGGGTAGTAGAGTCATTTTCGCAATGTTGACTCTTCCAATCCAAGAACATGGTATATCTCTCCATCTATTTGTATCATCTTTAATTTCTTTCATCAGTGTCTTATAGTTTTCTGCATACAGGTCTTTTTTCTCCTTAGGTAGGTTTATTCCTTGATATTTTATTCTTTTTGTTGAAATGGTAAATGGGAGTGTTTTCTTGATTTCACTTTTAGATTTTTTAACATTAGTGTATAGGAATGCCAGAGATTTCTGTGCATTAATTTTGTATCCTTCAACTTGACCAAATTCATTGATTAGCTCTAGTAGTTTTCTGGTAGCATCTTTAGGATTCTCTATATATAGTATCATGTCATCTGCAAACAGTGACAGCTTTACTTCTTCTTTTCCGATTTGGATTCCTTTTATTTCCTTTTCTTCTCTGACTGCTGTGGCTAAAACTTCCAAAACTATGTTGAATAGAGTGGTGAGAGTGGGCAACCTTGTATTGTTCCTGATCTTAGTGGAAATGCTTTCAGTTTTTCACCATTGAGGATGATATTGGCTGTGGGTTTGTCATATATGGCCTTTATTATGTTGAGGAAAGTTCCCTCTATGCCTACTTTCTGCAGGGTTTTTATCATAAATGGGTATTGAATTTTGTCAAAAGCTTTCTCTGCATCTGTTGTAATGATCATATGGTTTTTTTCCTTCAGTTTGTTAATATGGTTTATCACATTGATTGATTTGTGTATATTGAAGAATCCTTGCATTCCTGGAATAAACCCCACTTGATCATGGTGTATGATCCTTTTAATGTGCTGTTGGATTCTGTTTGCTAGTATTTTGTTGAGGATTTTTGCATCTATGTTCATCAGTGATATTGGCCTGTAGTTTTCTTTCTTTGTGACATCCTTGTCTGGTTTTGGTATCAGGGTGATGGTGGCCTCGTAGAATGAGTTTGGGCGTGTTCCTCCCTCTGCTATATTTTGGAAGAGTTTGAGAAGGATAGGTGTTAGCTTTTCTCTAAATGTTTGATAGAATTTGCCTGTGAAGTCATCTGGTCCTGGGCTTTTGTTTGTTGGAAGATTTTTAATCACAATTTCAGTTTCAGTGCTTGTGATTGGTCTGTTCATATTTTCTATCTCTTCCTGATTCAGTCTTGGCAGGTTGTGCATTTCTAAGAATTTGTTCATTTCTTCCAGGTTGTCCATTTTATTGGCATTGGGTTGCTTGTAGTAATCTCTCATGATCTTTTGTATTTCTGCAGTGTCAGTTGTTACTTCTCCTTTTTCATTTCTAATTCTATTGATTTGAGTCTTCTCCCTTTTTTTCTTGATGAGTCTGGCTAATGGTTTCTCAATTTTGTTTATCTTCTCAAAGAACCAGCTTTTAGTTTTATTGATCTTTGCTATCATTTCCTTCATTTCTTTTTCATTTTTTTCTGATCTGATCTTTATGATTTCTTTCCTTCTGCTGACTTTGGGGTTTCTTTGTTCTTCTTTCTCTAATTGCTTTAGGTGCAGGGTTAGGTTGTTAATCAAGGTGTTTCCTGTTTCTTAAGGTGAGCTTGTATTGCTATAAACTTCCCTCTTAGAACTGCTTTTGCTGCATCCAATAGGTTTTGGGTCGTCGTGTCTCCATTGTCATTTGTTTCTAGGTATTTTCTGATTTTCTCTTTGATTTCTTCAGTGATCACTTCGTTATTAAGTAGTGTATTGTTTAGCCTCCTTGTGTTTGTATTTTTTACAGATCTTTTCCTGTAATTGATATCTAGTCTCACAGCATTGTGGTCGGAAAAGATACTTGATACGATTTCAATTTTCTTAACTTAACCTAGGCTTGATTTGTGACCCAAGATATGATGTATCCTGAAGAATGTTCCATGAGCACTTGAGAAAAATGTGTATTGTGTTGTTTTGGAGGGAGTGTCCTATAAATATCAATTAAGTCCATCTTGTTTAATGAATCATTTAAAGCTTGTGTTTCCTTATTTATTTTCATTTTGGATGATGTGTCCATTGGTGAAAGTGGGGTGTTAAAGTCCCCTACTATGAGTGTGTTACTGTCGATTTCCCCTTTTATGGCTGTTAGTATTTGCCTTATGTAATCTTGGTTGTAGGTTTTTCTCCTTCATCACTTTAAATATGTCCTACCACTCCCTTCTGGCTTGTAGAGTTTCTGCTGAAAGATCAGCTGTTAACCTTATGGGGATTCCCTTGTGTGTTATTTGTTGTTTGTCCCTTGCTGCTTTTAATATGTTTTCTTTGTATTTAATTTTTGACAGTTTGATTAATATGTGTCCTGGCGTATTTCTCCTTGGATTTTTCCTGTATGGGACTCTCTGTGCTTCCTGGACTTGATTAACTATTTCCTTTCCCATATTAGGGAAGTTTTCAACTATAATCTCTTCAAATATTTTCTCAGTCCCTTTCTTTTTCTCTTCTTCATTTGGAACCCCTATAATTTGAATGTTGGTGCGTTTAATGTTGTCCCAGAGGTCTCTGAGACTGTCCTCAGTTCTTTTCATTCTTTTTTCTTTATTCTGCTCTGCAGTAGTTATTTCCACTAATTTATCTTCCAAGTCACTTATCCGTCCTTCTGCCTCAGTTATTCTGCTATTGAGCCAATCTAGAGTATTTTTAATTTCATTTATTTTGTTGTTCATCGTTGCTTGTTTCATCTTTAGTTCTAGGTCCTTGTTAAATGTTTCTTGCATTTTGTCTATTCTATTTCCAAGATTTTGGATCATCTTTACTATCATTATTCTGAATTCTTTTTCAGGTAGACTGCCTATTTCCTCTTCATTTGTTAGGTCTGGTGTGTTTTTATGTTGCTCCTTCAACTGCTGTTTGTTTTTCTGTCTTCTCATTTTGCTTATCTTACTGTGTTTGGGTCTCCTTTTTGCAGGCTGCATGTTCGTAGTTCTCATTGTTTTTGGTGTCTGTCCCCAGTGGCTAAGGTTGGTTCAGTGGGTTGTGTAGGCTTCCTGGTGGAGGGGACTAGTGCTTGTGTTCTGGTGGATGAGGCTGGATCTTTTCTTTCTGGTGGGCAAGTCCACGTCTGTTGGTGTGTTTTGGGGTGTCTGTGGACTTATGATTTTAGGCAGGCTCTCTGCTAATAGGTGGGGTTGTGTTCCTGTCTTGCTAGTTGTTTGGCCTAGGGTGTCCAGCACTGTAGATTGCTGGTCATTGAGTGAAGCTGGCTGCTGGTGTTGATATGGAGATCTCTGGGAGATTTTTGCTGTTTCATATTATGTGTAGCTGGGAGGTCTCTTGTGGACCAGTGTCCTGAAGTTGGCTCTCCCACCTCAGAGGCACAGCACTGACTCCTGGCTGGAGCATCAAGAGCCTTTCATCCACACGGCTCAGAATAAAAGGGAGAAAAAGTAGAAAGAAAGAATTAGTAGAAGTAGAAAGAAAGAAAGGAGGGAGGGAGAGAGGGAGGAAGGAAGGAGGGAAGGAAGGAAAAAAAGAAAAAGTAAAATAAAATAAAAAGATAAAATAAAGTTATTAAAATAAAAAATAATTATTAAGAAAAAAATTAAAAAAAACAACAACCAAAAAAAAGGACAGATAGAACCCTAGGACAAATGGTGGAAGCAAAGCTATACAGACAAAAATCTCACACAGAAGCATACACATACTAACAAAAAGAGGAAAAGGGGGAAAAATCATAAAAAATCATAAATCTTGCTCTCAAAGTCCACCTCCTCAATTTGGGGTGATTTGTTTATTCATGTATTCCACAGATGCAGGGTACATCAATTTGATTGTGGAGCTTCAATCCGCTGCTGCTGATGCTGCTGGGAGGGATTTCTCTTTCTTTTCTTTGTTCTCACAGCTCCTGGGGCTCAGCTTTGGATTTGGCCCCACCTTTGCATGTAGGTCGCCAGGGGGGCATCTGTTCTTCGCTCAGACAGGACGGGGTTAAAGGAGCAGCTGCTCACTTAGGCTGGGGGGGAGGGAGGGGCACGGAGTGCAGGGCGAGCTTACAAAGGCAGAGGCCAGCGGGACGTTGCACCAGCCTGAGGCGCGCCCTGCATTCTCCCGGGGAAGTTGTTCCTGGATCCCGGGACCCTGGCAGTGGCGGGCTGCACAGGCTCCCCGGAAGGGGGTGTGGATAGTGACCTGTGCTCGCACCCAAGCTTCTTGTTGGCGGCCGCAACAGCCTTAGCATCTCATGCCTGTCTCTGGGGTCCGAGCTTATAGCCGCGGTTCATGCCCATCTCTGGAGCTCCTTTAAGCAGCGCTCTTAATCCTCTCTTCTCGCACACCAGGAAACAAAGAGGCAAGAAAAAGTCTCTTGCCTCTTTGGCAGGTCCAAACTTTTCCCCGGACTCCCTCCTGGCTAGCCGTGGTGCACTAACCCCTTCAGGCTGTGTTCACACTGCCAACCGCAGTCCTCTCCCTGCTCGGACCAAAGCCCGAGCCTCAGCTCCCAGCCCCGCCCACCCCAGCGGGTTAGCAGACAAGCCTGTCAGGCTGGTGAGTGCCGGGTCGGCACTGATCCTCTGTGCGGGAATCTCTCCGCTTTGCCCTCCGCACCCCTGTAGCTGTGCTCTCCTCTGCGGCTCCGAAGCTTACCCCCTCCGCCACCCGCAGTCTCCGCCCACGAAGGGGCTTCTAGTGTGTGGGAACCTTTCCTCCTTCACAGCTCCCTCCCACTGGTGCAGGTCCCGTCCCTATCCTTTTGTCTCTGTTTATTGTTTTTTCTTTTGCCCTACCCAGGTACATGGGCAGTCTCTTGCCTTTTGGGAGGTCTGAGGTCTTCTGCCAGTGTTCAGTAGGTGTTCTGTAGGAGTTGTTCCAGGTGTAGATGTATTTCTGGTGTATCTGTGGGGAGGAAGGTGATCTCTGTGTCTTACTGTTCTGCCATCTTCCCGGAACCCATCTTTGAAGTAAACTGGAAGGATGGACGCTGAGATTGACTAGCCTCGGTCACGTGCTCACCTCTGAAAAGAGATGGTAGAGGCCACCCTCCTCAAACCACACAGACTGAGAGTATGGGAGAGGTGTTTCTTAAAATGAAAAATGTGTTTCTGATAGCAGCTAACTAAACAGATGGTCACTACTTGTGTGTGTGTCAGTGTGTTTGTTGTGTTGTGTTGTGTTGTTTAAGGCCAAACCCTAGCCAAAGTTCATCAGTGACATTATGAGATTCGATTCAAATACCATTTATAACTTTGTAATCATTTGTTAGTTTAGAAAGTTTATGCTTAGCTACAGTTCCAATGTAAGAGATGAGTGACTGATCTTGGATTGCTGCTAAGATGTGCTAGAAATGAAATTCAAATGTCATTTTGAATTCATATATACCAGCTAGTATTCAAGTAAATTATTCACTTTTTTATACAGATAACTTAAAGTATAATAAAATAGTTAACTTTGGTAATATTAACATAACATTTAGATGTTCAGTATATTTCAATAAATATTTGTTGACTTCTGAATGAACACATAAACAAAATCCTAGTTAGTTTTTCTCTATTGTCTCATGCTCTTAAAAGAATTTGAAACCAGAGGGCAGACAGCAGAAGGAAGAAGAACTACAATCCTGCAGCCTGTGGAACAAATACCACATTCACAGTAAGGTAGACAAGATGAAAACGCAGAGGGCTATGTACCAGATGAAGGAACAAGATAAAACCCCAGAAAAACAACTAAATGAAATGGAGATAGGCAATCTTCCAGAAAAAGACCTCAGAGTAATGATAGTGAAGATGATCCAGGACCTCGCAAAAAGAATGGAGGCAAAGATCGAGAAGATGCAAGAAATGTTTCACAAAGACCTAGAAGAATTAAGAACAAACAGAGATGAACAATACAATAACTGAAATGAAAACTACACTAGAAGGAATCAATAGCAAAATAACTGAGGCAGAAGAACGGATAAGTGACCTGGAAGACAGAATAGTGGAATTCACTGCAGCGGAACTGAATAAAGAAAAAAGAATGAAAAGAAATGAAGACAGTCTAAGAGACCTCTGGGACAACATTAAACACAACAACATTCATGTTATAGCGGTCCCAGAAGGAGAAGAGAGAGAGAAAGGACCTGAGAAAATATTTGAAGAGATTATAGGTGAAAACTTCCCTAACACGGAAAAGGAAATAGCCACCCAAGTCCAGGAAGCACAGAGAGTCCCATACAGGATAAACCCAAGGAGAAACACATAGAGACACATAGTAATCAAATTGACAAAAATTAAAGACAAAGAAAAATTATTGAAAGCAGCAAGGAAAAAACGAAAAATAACATACAAGGGAACTTCCATAAGGTTAACAGCTGATTTCTCAGCAGAACTTCTACAAGCCAGAAGGGAGTGGCATGATATACTTAAAGTGATGAAAGGGAAGAACCTACAACCAAGATTACTCTACCTGAAAAGGATCTCATACAGATTCGATGGAGAAATCAAAAGCTTTACAGACAAGCAAAAGTTAAGAGAATTCAGCACCACCAAACCAGCTCTACAACAAATGCTAAAGGTACTTCTCTAAGTGGGAAACACAAGAAAAGGAAAGGACCTACAAAAACAAACCCAAAACAATTAGGAAACTGGTAATAGGAACATACATATTGATAATTACCTTAAACGTGAATGGATTAAATGCTCCAACCAAAAGATACAGGTTCACTGAATGGATACAAAAACAAGACCCATACATATGCTGTCTACAAGAGACCCACTTCAGACCTAGGGGCACATACAGACTGAAAGTGAGGGGTGGAAAAACATATTCCATGAAAATTGAAATCAAAAGAAAGCTGGAGTAGCAATACTCATATCAGGTAAAATAGACTTAAAAATAAAGAATGTTACAAGAGACAAGGAAGGCCATTATGTAATGATCAAGGGATCAGTCCAAGAAGAAGATATAACAATTATAAATATATATGCACCCAACATAGGAGCACCTCAATACATAAGGCAACTGCTAACATGTCTAAAAGAGGAAATCGACAGCAACACAATAACAGTAGGGGACTTTAACACCTCACTTACATCAACAGACAGATCATCCAAACAGAAAATTAATAAGGAAACACAAACTTCAAATGACACAATAGACCAGATAAATTTAATTGATATTTATAGGACATTCCATTCCAAAACAGCAGGTTACACTTTCTTCTCAAGTGTGCATGGAACATTCTCCAGGATAGATCATGTCTTGGGTCACAAATCAAGCCTCAGTAAATTTAAGAAAATTGGAATCATATCAAGCATCTTTTCTGACCAGAATGCTATGAGATTAGAAATGAATTACAGGGGAAAAAAATGTAAAAAACACAAGCACATGGAGGCTAAACAATATGTTACTAAATAACCAAGAGATCATGAAAGAAATCAAAAAGGAAATCAAAGAATACCTAGAGACAAATGACAATGAAAACACAATGATCCAAAACCTATGGGATGCAGCAAAAGCAGTTCGAAGAGGGAAGTTTATAGCTATACAAGCCTACCTGAAGAAACAAGAAAAATCTCAAATACACCTAAAGAAAGAACTAGAGAAAGAAGAACAAACAAAACCCAAAGTTAGCAGAAGGAAAAAAATCATAAAGATCAGATCAGAAATAAATGAAAACGAAATGAAGGAAACAGTAGCAAAGATCAACAAAACTGAAAGCTGGTCCTTTGAGAAGATAAACAAAATTTAGAAACCATTAGCCAGACTCATCAAGAAAAAGAGGGAGAGGACTCAAATCAATAAAAATGAAAAAGGAAAAGTTACAACAGACACCGCAGAAATACAAAGCATCCTAAGAGACTACTACAAGCAACTCTATGCGAATAAAATGGACAACCTGGAAGAATTGGACAAATTCTTGGAAAGGTATAATCTTCCAAGACTGAACCAGGAAGAAATAGAAAATATGAACAGACCAATCACAAGTGATGAAAATGAAACTGTGCTTAAAAATCTAACAAAGTCCAGGACCAGATGGCTTCACAGGTGAATTCTGTCAAACATTTAGAGAAGAGGTAACACCCATCCTTCTCAGACTCTTCCAAAAAATTGCAGAGGAAGGAAAAATCCCAAACTCGTTCTATGAAACCACCATCACCCTGATACCAAAACCAAAGATACTACAAAAAAAGAAAATTACAGACCAATATCACTGATGAATATCGATGCAAAACTCCTCAACAAAATACTAGCAAACAGAATCCAGCAACACATTAAAAGGATCATACACTGTGATCAAGTGGGGTTTATCCCAGAGATGCAAGGATTCTTCAATATACGTAAATTAATCAATGTGATACACCATATTAACAAATTGAAAAATAAAAACCATATGATCATCTCAATAGACGCAGAAAAAGCTTTTGATAAAGTTCAACACCCATTTGTGATAAAAACTCTCCAGAAAGTGGGTATAGAGGGAATCTACGTCAACATAATAAAGGCCATATATATTTTTAAAAAAAAGAATTTGATTTATTTTGTAAAATATTCCAGATGTTTGCCAGTGTGAAATAAAACTAGGCTAATGATCACTAGATACTGTTTATTTTATTTGACTCCCATCGTTTTCGGTTGTTGAGCTCATGAGAAGAAAGACTGCTTTTCCAAACAAGAAAAGAATTCTTGGTGGATAGAATTAGGATTCACTTAATCATAAAATATGAGCAAAGGTAACTGATGGTGATCAAGATGTCTAATTTTCTTTGAACAAGGAATTATTTTGTGGCATTCTTCAAATTAAATCCATAAAATTTCATGCTAATTATGCTTGAAATGTGAATTTTGATGTGATTTTAGGAGCTACTACAGCTTTATTCTGTAACATGTTTCTTTCAAATGGCAATCATAAAACGTTAGAGATTTTCAATATAGGATCTTATTTCAGAAATCAACAGCATCCAGAACGATGGCTCATTGGAAAAGAAAATTCATATTATTCTGTGATTTAGATTATTGAATTGGAATGAAATAATGTTCACTTCTCTTAAATATACTATTTTTTAGTTAAAGAAAATAGCTAGAGTTTGAGTGCACAGCCATAGAATTATGTCTTTTAAAATTTGTTTGTAACTATCCCTATTAAAAGATCATACCACTATGACCTTCTGCACTCCTTTCTATTTATTGCTTTTGAATGCTGTTCTCCTCAAATTATCCTATGATGTATAGTGAGATGAAGTTGCTAGTGTGTAAAATTTGGTATCCCAAATGGTAAGTAAGCTGATAAAGTAGGGGTATCTTCCAGAAGGTGGATTATATTTCTCCCCTCAGGCAGCATTCCATAGGAGCACCACATGACTATTTTATTTAGGCACCTCCAAAGGCTGTCAACAGTATCCTGTCTACCTTGACCCTAGGCTGTCATCACACTTGTATATAGAAAATCTCAAAAAAACAGTCAGGGCCTCCCAGTTCTTTACATGGGGAATGCTCTGGAATGCCTCCTTGGTTCCTGCCTCTGCTCCTTTCTAGCTGCTCTATGAGCTGATTCAGCCACTAGCCTTTTGGCCTGTTTTTCACTTTCAGCTCCATCAGCCTTTGGATCTAATTGCACAGTTGCCTCTTTGATTCCATTCTCTTCATTCTTTTCAGTGCCTTGTGGCATGCCACTAAAACTGTCCTTGGTAGACAGCAGTCTTTGAAGTTTATTAACAACTTTGGGTATTAACTATTTTCATCTTAAGGCTAGTCGAAGGCAGAGAGATCAAGGGGCAAAATCTAGAGATACTAAAAACTCAAAATCAAGAGCTGATAAGAAATGAAGCGGCAGTGGAAGGAGAGGAAGTTTGCATCACAAACCAGGTTTTACAGTCAGAGAAGTATTAATTCTATGGAGACTCTGGCGGCATGGGCAGAATCTGAGAGGGCAGTTCAATTAGCAAGCTGTGCTGAAAGCTGATGCCAGGAATTAGCAGAACAAATGTGATGGGGATCCCATTGGAGCGGTGCCACAGGCCATCAGAGTCCGGATGGACTTGCTCAGAGAGCCAGCCAGGTTAGTGTTGGAACTAGGACTTCATCCCACATGTTTTTAAAATCTGCATTGCATCCACATGTGGTGCAGCCCTTTCTGCCCTCAATTCTCAAGAGAATGAGTAGGTGTTCTTTGACAGTGTGATAATTCAGCCAGTAACTAATGCATCCAGTTGCAATGGAAACCAAATAATATTTCTCTGTTCTGTTTGCAGGGATATTAGGAGAGTCTTCATCAAATGCTCTGCTTATCTCCAGATAGTTTATGCCTCACATTTCCCTAACCTACCCAACCTATTTACTGGTCAGGATGACATTTTTTCTGGAGAACTGATGTTTGTCGCTAGTGACCACAGTTAGCAGTTTTACATTGTGATGTTCTTCATTGAATATTGTAATTATATTTGTTCCACCTCCTATGTCCTGGAACGTTTTCATTCTGTGACTCATCAAAGATTACTGAAATTACCTGATTATCTAATTCAGTATCCATGAATATTGTATATCCAGGCTAGGAGATGTAGAGTAGTATAAAGCAATTGATGTTTCCTTATGGTTAATTTATCTGATTTTATTCATGTTAAAAATTGGCCCAAGAAGACAAATGGAATATAGGAGCTAAGAAGTTCTGATTTTTAAAAAACGTCATCCAACATCATTGTACCATTGACCACATACTGAGTCTATCACTGCTTTCATGTTTGTACTAAAGAAAAAAAAGTGAAGGAGAGAACCAGACCCTTTGTTGAGCTTGTCTTCTTTTCACGTGTCATCAGGTCATGGGTCTTTAGTTTCCTAGGAAATAGTTTTGCATATCTGAGCTGCCTTAAAGATGAGTATCACTGTAAGGAGTGACTGGAAGACAGTGAGAATTGCCCTAGCATCAGATATTTTGCTGAACTATCACATGTAAGCTTCATTTCTGGAAAAAATGTGAAAATTTATAAATCCTACTAAATTTAAAACGTTAATTAATAAAGTAATTTTTGTTTTGAACAATACAGGTTCCCTAGCCCCATCGCTTTCCATTGTAAGGTAACTAGAAAATCAGAACCCTTGGCCATGTAATCAGTTACATTAAAAATACTATATTTTGTAGAGGCACTGAGACCATTATTGGTACTTCAAATATATATATATTTTTAAAAACATCTTTATTGGAGTATAATTGCTTTACAATGGTATGTTAGTTTCTGCTGTATAACAAAGTGAATCAGCTATACATATGCATACATCCCCATATCTCCTCCCTCTTGCATCTCCCCCCCCCCTCCCTATCACACTCCTATAGGTGGACATAAAGCACCGGGCTGATCTCCCTATGCTATGCGGCTGCTTCTCACTAGCTATCTATTTTACATTTGGTAATGTATATATGTCCATGCTACTCTCTCACTTCGTCCCAGCTTACCCTTCCCCCTCCCCATGTCCTCAAGTCCATTCTCTATGTTTGTGTCTTTATTCCTGTCTGGCCTCTAGGTTCTTCAGAACCTTTTTTTTTTTTTTACATTCCGTATATGTGTTAGTATATGGTATTTGTTTTTCTCTTTCTGACTTACTTCACTCTGTATGACAGGCTCTATGTCCATCCACCTCACTACAAATAACTCAATTTTGTTTCTTTTATGACTGAGTAATATTCTGTTGTATATATGTGCCACATCTTCTTTATCCATTCATCTGTTGATGGACACTTAGGTTGCTTCCATGTCCTGGCTATTGTAAATAGAGCTGCAATTAATATTTTGGTACATGACTCTCTTTGAATTATGGTTTTCTCAGGGTATATGCCCAGTAGTGGGATTGCTGGGTCATATGGTAGTTCTATTTTTAGTTTTTTAAGGAACCTCCATACGGTTCTCCATAGTGGCTGAATCAATTTACATTCCCACCAACAGTGCAAGAGGGTTCCCTTTTCTCCACACCCTCTCCAGCATTTATTGTTTCTAGATTTTTTGATGATGGTCATTCTGACTGGTGTGAGGTGATACCTCATTGTAGTTTTGATTTGCATTTCTCTAATGATTAGTGATGTTGAGCATCCTTTCATGTGTTTGTTGGCAATCTTTGTATCTTCTTTGGAGGAATGTCTACTTAGGTCTTCTGCCCATTTTTGGATTGGGTTGTTTGTTTTTTTGATATTGAGCTGCATGAGCTGCTTGTATATTTTGGAGATTACTCCTTTGTCAGTTGCTTCGTTTGCAAATATTTTTTCCCATTCTGAGGGTTGTCTTTTGGTCTGTTTATGGTTTCCTTTGCTGTGCAAAAGCTTTTAAGCTTCATTAGGTCCCATTTGTTTATTTTTGTTTTTATTTCCATTTCTCTAGGAGGTGGGTCAAAAAGGATCTTGCAGTGATTTATGTCATAGAGTGTTCTGCCTATGTTTTCCTCTAAGAATTCAAGAGTGTCTGGCCTTACATTTATGTCTTTAATCCATTTTGAGTTTATTTATGTATATGGTGTTAGGGAGTGTTCTAATTTCATAGTTTTACATGTAGCTGTCCAGTTTTCCCAGTACCACTTATTGAAGAGGCTGTCTTTTCTCCATTGTATATTCTTGCCTCCTTTATCAAAGATAAGGTGACTGTATGTGCATGGGTTTATCTCTGGGCTTTCTATCCTGTGCCATTGATCTATATTTCTGTTTTTGTGTCAGTACCATACTGTCTTGATTACTGTAGCTTTGTAGTATAGTCTGAAGTCTGGGAGTTTGATTCCTCCAGCTCCGTTTTTCTTTCTCAAGATTGCTTTGGCTATTCAGGGTCTTTTGTGTTTCCATACAAATTTTGAAATTTTTTGTTCTAGTTCTGTGAAAAATGCCATTGGTATTTTGATAGGGATTGCATTGAATCTGTAGATTGCCCTGGGTAGTATAGTCATTTTCACAATGTTGACTCTTCCAATCCAAGAATATGGTATATCTCCATCTGTTTGTATCATCTTTAATTTCTTTCATCAGTGTCTTACAGTTTTCTGTGTACAGGTCTTTTGTCTCTTTATGTAGGTTTGTTCCTAGGTATTTTATTCTTTTTGTTGCAGTGGTAAATTGGAGTGTTTGCTTAATTTCTCTTTCAGATTTTTCATCATTAGTGTATAGGAATGCAAGAGATTTCTGTGCATTAATTTTATATCCTGCTACTTTACCAAATTCATTGATTAGCTCTAGTAGATTTCTGGTAGCATCTTTAGGATTCTCTATGTATAGTATCATGTCATCTGCAAACAGTGACAGCTTTACTTTGTCTTTTCTGATTTGGATTCTTTTTATTTCTTTTTCTTCTATGATTGCTGTGGTTAAAACCTCCAAAACTATGTTGAAAAATAGTGGTGAGAATGGACAACCTTGTCTTTTTCCTGATCTAAGAGAAAATGTTTCAGTTTTTCACTTGAGAACGATGTTGGCTGTGCGTTTGTCACATATGGGCTTTATTATGTTAGGTAAGTTCCCTCTGTGCCTACTTTCTGGAGTGTTTTTTATCATAAATGGTGTTGAATTTTGTTGAAAGCTTTTTCTGTGTCTATTGAGATGATCATATGCTTTTTCTCCTACAATTTGTTAATATGGTGTATCACATTGATTGATTTGCATATATTGAAGAGTCCTTGCATTCCTGGGATAAACCCCACTTGCTCATGGTGTATAATCCTTGTAATATGCTGTTGGATTCTGTTTGCTAGTATTTTGTTTGCTAGTATTTTGAGGATTTTTTTCATCTATGTTCATCAGTGATACTGGCCTGTAGTTTTCTTTCTTTGTGACACCTTTGGTTTTGGTATCAGGGTGATGGTGGCCTCATAGAATGTGTATGGGAGTGTTCCTCCCTCTGCTGTATTTTGGAAGAGTTTGAGAAGGATAGGTGTTAGCTCCTTTCTAAATGTTTGATAGAATTTGCCTGTGAAGTCATCTGGTCTTGAGGTTTTGTTTGTTAGAAGATTTTTAATCACAGTCTCAATTTCAGTGCTTGTGATTGGTCTGTTTATATTTTGTATTTCTTTGGTTCAGTCTCGGAAGGTTGTGCTTTCCTAAGAATGTGTCCATTTCTTCCAGGTTGTCCATTTAATTGGCCTATAGTTGCTTGTAGTAATCTCTCATGATCCTTTGTATTTCTGCAGTGTCAGTTGTTACTTCTCCTTTTTCATTTCTAATTCTATTGATTTGAGTCTTCTCCCTTTTTTTTCTTGATGAGTCTGGCTAATGGTTTCTCAATTTTGTTTATCTTCTCAAAGAACCAGCTTTTAGTTTTATTGGTCTTTGCTATCGTTTCCTTAATTTCTTTTTCATTTATTTCTGATCTGATCGTTATGATTTCTTTCCATCTGCTAACTTTGGGGGTTTTTTGTTCTTCGTTCTCTAATTGCTTTAGGTGTAAGGTTAGGTTGTTTATTTGAAATTTTTCTTGTTTCTTTTTTTTGTGTGTGTGTGTGGTATGCGGGCCTCTCACTGTTGTGGCCTCTCCCGTTGTGGAGCACAGGGTCCAGATGCGCAGGCTCAGCGGTCATGGCTCACGGGCCTAGCCACTCAGTGGCATGTGGGATCTTCCCGACCGGGGCACGAACCCATGTTCCCTGCATCGGCAGGTGGACTCTCAACCACTGCGCCACCAGGGAAGCCCTCTTGTTTCTTGAGGTAAGATTGTATTGCTGTAAACTTCCCTCTTAGAACTGCTTTTGCTGCATCCCATAGGCTTTGGGTCGTTGTGTTTTCATTGTCATTTGTTTCTAGGTATTTTTTTGATTTCCTCTTTGATTTCTTCAGTGATCTGTTGGTTATTAAGTAGTGTATTGTTTAGCCTCCATGTGTTTGTATTTTTTACAGATTTTTTCCTGTAATTGATATCTAGTCTCATAGCATTGTAGTTGGAAAAAATACTTGATACAATTTCAATTTTCTTAAATTTATGAAGGCTTGATTTGTGACCCAAGAGACGATCTATCCTGGAGAATGTTCTGTGAGCACTTGAGAAGAAAGTGTATTCTGTTGTTTTTGGATGGAATATCCTATAAATATCAATTAAGTTCATCATGTTTAATGTGTCATTTAAAGCTTGTGTTTCCTTATTTATTTTCATTTTGTATGATTTGTCTATTGGTGAAAGTGGGATGTTAACGTCCCCTACTATGATTTTGTTACTGTCGATTTCCCCTTTTATGGCTGTTAGCATTTGCCTTATGTACTGAGGTGCTCCTATGTTGGGTGCATAAATATTTACAATTGTTATATCTTTTTCTTGGATTGATCCCTTGATCATTATGTAGTGTCTTTCTTTGTCTCTTGTAATAGTCTTTATTTTAAAGTCTATTTTCTCTGATATGAGAATTGCTACTCCAGCTTTCTTTTGATTTCCATTTGCCTGGAATATCTTTTTCCATCTCCTCACTTTCAGTCTGTATGTATCCCTAGGTCTGAAGTGGATCTGTTGTAGACAGCATATGTATGGGTCTTGTTTTTGTATCCATTCAGCCAGTCTATGTCTTTTGGTTGGAGCATTTAATCCATTTACATTTAAGGTAGTTATCAATATGTATGTTCCTATTACCGTTTTCTTAATTGTTTTTCGTTTGTTATTGTAAGTCTTTTCCTTCTCTTGTGTTTCCTGCCTAGAGAAGTTCCTTTATCATTTGTTGTAGAGCTAGTTTTGTCATACTGAATTCTCTTAGCTTTTGCTTGTCTGTAAACGTTTAATATCTCTGAATGAGATCCTTGCTGGGTAGAGGAATCTTGGTGGTAGGTTTTTCCTTTCATCACTTTAAATGGGTCCTGCACTCCCTTCTGGCTTCATATATATTATTAATGATTTTTTATTTCTTAACCATAAGTGGTTACTCACCAAGGGTCAATCAAGTCTAATTTTGGGAAAAAACCTCAAATAAGTTGGATATCTGTGTCTGTATGACAGGTTTAAAAACTTCTGGAAAACAGATATATAAGGTAAAAAGTGTTAAAGGGTAATCTGAAGCAGGTTTATACCAATTTAAAACAAATCCTTAGCTAGTTTCAAAATTCAGGGAGTCAGAACATTCTAGAAAATATGGTCAAAAGAAACTCATACTACCAAAGGTACTAAGTTGTCTTCTCTGTTTATAGGGTAAAATATATATGGAAATTACAATATGACATGGAAAAGGGTTGTTTCCTGTTTGTGGAGCACCAGCTTCTGAGATCACCCTGCCATGTGTTCTCCCAGCTTCCGGGAGTGTACTGAGCTGATGGCACATGGCTATTCCTCCCCGGGAGCTGCTTCAGTCAAAGAGAGCTATCTTTCCTAAGGTTATGCCCTCACTGGGGCAGCCCACATCCAATAAAAGGTCATGTGGAGTTACAAGGCCTGCCCCTTGCCTCATTTTCAGACAACTTTGAAGGGCCATCCTCTCTCCAGAGTTCCCTGTGGGGTTAGTGGAGGTCTCTGCTACAACTGCATTTTGCATCACAGTTTAGCTTCTCCTGCTACCTAGTCCTCACAGGTGTCATTCAGGAAATCCCTCTCCAATAAACCTCCTACGTGCAATTCTTCACTCCAGAGTGTCAGGTAACCAAACCTATGGTGGTATAAGAAATGGTTTTAGGGAGCTCTCTGTCTAATGCAGTTCTGGAGATGGATGACTCATAACCCATGATGGGTAGAGTACCAGTAACCTCTGGCAGGCTGGTATCCTGCCATTGTTAAAATTTTCACTGCTGGTAAAATGGGATGAGATAATATGGGAAGGGAATGCATTAGCTGGTGCAATATGTCAGGCATTGAGAGTTGTGGGAGAAATAATTATTAAAGGAATTATGAAATTGAATGTCTATTGCTGGGTAATATTGATGCATTAGAGAAGACAATGAAAGGCTGTAGGTTGATTTAGACAAAATAAGAATATCAGAGGGCCTCCCTGGCAGTATATAAAGAGACTCTTTTTCTTGTAGCTGGAAGGGCAGAGAATTCTGGGAATCAGATCTAAGACTTAATTATAGGAGTAGCAGGACTCCAGAGAGATTTGAATTATCTACTCTAACAAGTTGGCTATGCCAAAGTCAGGGATCTGATAGAAAAGTTGTGGGACTCTGAGATTTGGAATGAGGACATATGGATTACTGTACTCCGTAAATTTGAAACCTCAGATCCCACTGCACCTTGTGGGCCTGCATAAGCGACCCCTCCTTTCTGTTAATGGCGATAATCATTCTTGCTTAAAGACAAAGTAGAGACCTCTGGGCTTCCCTGGTGGCACAGTGGTTGGGAGTCCGCCTGCCGATGCAGGGGACACGGGTTCGTGCCCCGGTCTGGGAAGATCCCACATGCCGCGGAGCGGCTGGGCCCGTGAGCCATGGCCACTGGGCCTGCGCGTCCGGAGCCTGTGCTCCGCAACGGGAGAGGCCACAACAGTGAGAGGCCCGCGTACAGCAAAAAACAACAAAAAAAAGTAGAGGCCTTTGCTTGGCAGGTCAGTACATGTCCCTATAAGGACATATCCTCTACTCCCCCTCCTGGCCACTGGACCCATGGCTAGGCCCAAATCTCAGCACTCAAGTGGGGAGTGCCTGGGAAGGAAGAAAAGGGACCAAATGCTAAATAAAAAAGGAGTTGCAAGCTCTAGACAAAATGTATCAGGGCATCTAGATAAAACTTATTAATTAAAATATTCAGCTTTATATCTTTACTTATTTTTTATTCACTTGATCTATAGAAAGCTTTCACTAGTGTCTTTTTTGTCAATTTTCAATATATTTCCAACAGATTTTCCTTTAAAAATATTTTGAGGCAGCACTGTTTGGCACATAAAGTTTTATTACGGATATATAATTTTCTCCTTGTATCAGCAGCTTGGAGAATTTGTACCTGACCAGCATAGCTCTTCTTTATTTAGATAAGTAGTGAAATCAGCTTTGTGATTTTTATTTCAGGTATTGAGTCATGATCTCACCCTTTAATAATACTTACCTTAACTCATTGGGTTATTGTGGAGGTTAAAGTGAAAGTAGTAAACACTCAAGTATTAGCTATTATTTTTTTTTAATTGGGGTATAGTTGCTTTACACTGCTATATCAGTTTCTGCTGTACAGCAAAGTGAATCAGCCATACATATACATATATCCCCTCTTTTTTGGATTTCCTTCCCATTTAGGTCACCACAGAGCACCAAGTTCCCTGTGCTGTACAGCAGGTTCTCATTAGTTGTCTATTTTATACATAGTAGTGTATATATGTCAATCCCAATCTCCCAATTCATCCCACCCCTCCCCTTCCCCCTTGGTATCCATATGTTTGTTCTCTACATCTGTGTCTCTATTTCTGCTTTGCAAATAAGATCATCTATACCATTTTTCTAGATTCCACATATATGTGTTAATATACAATATTTGTTTTTCTCTTTCTGACTTATTTCACTCCGTATGACAGTCTCTAGATCCATCCGTGTCTGTGAAAATGGCACAGCTTCGTTCTTTTTATGGCTGAGTAATATTCCATTGTATATATGTACCACATCTTCTTTATCCATTCCTCTGTTGATGGACATTTAGGTTGCGCCCATGTCCTGGCTATTGTAAATAGTGCAGCAGTGAACCTTGGCGTGCATGTATCTTTTTGAATTACGGTTTTCTCTGGGTATATGCCCAGTAGTGGGATTGCTGGGTCATGTGGTAGTTCTATTTTTAGTTTGTTTGTTTGTTTGTTTGGCGGTACGTGGGCCTCTCACTGTTGCGGCCTCTCCCGTTGCAGAGCACAGGCTCCAGACGCGCAGGCTCAGTGGCCATGGCTCACGGGCCCAGCTGCTCCGCGGCATGTGGGATCTTCCCGGACCGGGGCACGAACCCGCGTCCCCTGCATCGGCAGGCGGACTCTCAACCACTGCGCCACCAGGGAAGCCCCTATTTTTAGTTTTTTAAGGAACCTCCATACAGCTATTATTTATTCCATGCTATGTTACTTAATACATAAATGTTTAACATAGCTTGAATCTTTTTATCAATACAAGATAGCCATTTTTGCCCTTCAGGGCTTTTAATTGCATTTTTGTCTTATGCTAGTATTTCAACCCTTCCCTCTTTCCTTCTTTCCTTTCTGAAATTGCCTGAGAAAGTTTTGAGCTTTGCCAATTTGCTTGCCTTTAATCCTTTTGCTTTTCTTATTTTTGTTTACAAGAATCTTTGAGGCAGAGAGTCAACTTAATAATTAATATCTTATTTTAATTGAATATTTTGTTACCACTAGAGTTACTTATTGTGTTCATGCCTAACTTCAGGTCCTTCTAGGGAGTTAATTCAGTTCACACCATTATTAAAAATCTTCTAAATCTTCAAAGCCAGGACATCAGTATTTTAATTTAGATATTTAAAATAGGAAACGGAAATGGTGAGGTGAGAAGTTGACAGTGACTGCAGTAGGAAGAAGGTGAGGGCTGGTGTAGATTCTATAATTATGTGTCTGGACTGTAATGTTCTACAGACCTGGGACCTCACTCACCAGAGTTTGGGGATTACCTACATTTGGTTTGAGACCAAATGGGAGTACTTTCATTCTCTTATTACCTGAAAGCCAAATAGACCACCCATCCCATGGTTTTTGATGCTCAGCAAATGGAGCCTTTTCTCTGTGAAATAATATTGTGTATGAAACCAAACAGAGGTCTGTTAATTACTTGGTAAGTACACAGACTGTGAAATGAATTAAATGTGCAGGTTGAGACCTGTATAAGTCTATAGTAATGGTGCAGCTGGACACAGTCCTTTCATTCTTGCTTGTATTGGTGGCATACCTTCTAAGATTCTCTCCCCAGTTTTCAGTATTTGAAAGTAATCTCTGTTTTTCCTGAGTGACATCAAATGACTCCCTCTGTCATTAGGTGAGCCTTATGTGCCCCAAGTGCCTTATGTGAGCTCCTATTTTATTTCAGTAGAGTATCTTTATTTCATAATATATATTTGATAGCCCTTTTTACAAAAAAATATAGGCTAGATCAGGGTTTCTCAACCTCCACATTCTTGACAGATTGGGCCAGAGAAGTCTTTGTTGTTAGGGCTGTGGCTCCAACACTTTAATGGCAGATGTGATCTTATCTTTTTCTAGCATCTCCCCCAATTTACGAGGAAAGGTGCATTCACTGATTATGTCATATGAATAAGTGTCAGAGATGACAGGAGCCGTCACAGTGCTTCGAACCCGTAGGGAAAGTACAGGGGTCAAAGATACCAAACCTTGGTTTTAACTCCAGTTTTGCTGTGTGATGTTGGACCAGTGGTTGGATTCTTGGTTCTTTCAGTTTATCATCTGTCATATGGTTGATCGCTAAAGTTGCCTCTAGTGATGTGAATTGTTCACCTTTAGGTCCCCAGTACCTCCTATGCTGTCCGGTGCATAGTAGGCACTTGATGAGGTTTATTGAATGAATGTTTTGTGAGTCTAAGATTGTGTTTTCACTAGCATTCAAAATTATAATATGTATATACTTATCTTATTCACCACTGTATCCCCAGAATCTACCACAATGAGAGTGTAGGTACTTGGTAAATATTTATTTGATAAAAGCATGAAAAAATATCATAGAATTCTTAGATTAAATTATCACTAACAACAATATGAATCCCAAAACTTTATCATATTACTTTTATTCAAACATCTCTCAGTGAAGGACATCTGCAACAAGATATACATGTATTTCCACTCACGTCATTGTATTATTCCCACACAAGCCATGGTATTATAATACATGTTTGTCCACAAAGTGAGCTTTAAATTTTACCTTGTCTAGGCAAATTCCACCTCCTACAGCAAGCTATATAGTTGCTCAAAGACACTTTCCTTGGTCTTGGGGAGAGCCTCTGTTAGAAGCTTGCCAAATTTTGGTCCCGTAAGTCAAGATGACACAGAAAGATATAAGCGGAAAATTCCCGGACTTTAGCATTAGAAGGACTACGGTTTCAGATTCATTTCTTCTGCCTGCTAGGGATGTGTGTTTCAGGAATTTATTGTCCAGTGTGAGCCTTAGTTTTTTCATCTGTTAACTAGGGATCAGCAGTACTTGCTTCATTGACTTGTCAAGGTACATGAAAGAAAACAATAGCATTAATATCCATTCCTTTTTAAATAAGCCTACTGTTTTACTTTGTAGTACCTAATGGATGTGTTCCAAAAATTGCCGTGTGTACCCAATCAGTTTTCTGGGAATTGTATTTAATTTGTTGGGAAACAGAGAAATTTTCCTTATAAAAGTATCCTGCTGCAACACCTTTTGAAATGGGAGTAGGATGCCCCTAGTTGGTTTTGTTTGAGATTTCAAGTTTGGGTATAAATAGTTTTACAGCATAAATTCTCAGTGTTCTCCACTAGCAAATAATCCTTTTAGATTTGTATTCACTGTAGATCGAAATAAATTTGGCTTCTTGGCCTCCAGTGAATTCTGGTCCCCAGACCTTTCGTTGTACATATCAAAACAAGTCAGTATATCATAGTGATTAAGATCACTGGAAGCAGACTCCCTGGGCTCTTGCCCAGCTCTGGTCTTTGTGGCATTGGGAAACTATTAACCTTGTTGTATCTCAGTTTCCTAATGTGCAAAGCGGAGATAAAAATATTACCGACCTTATGTTATTATTGTAAGTCTTACAATGCCTGTAAGTGTCTTGTGTATGATAAGTGGTAAAAATATTTAATTAATTAATCTCTAAAATCTATCCTGGAATTGATATGCTTGTAGATTGTAAAGGTGGAATTAGCAGACGGCATCCAAAGCCTGGGTTAATTTTTTCAATTTACTCAGAACACTATTCACAAAGCAGTTGTTTAAAATGGGGCTCTCCATAGTGTTTTTGAGGTTCTCTGGTGTATATTTAATTTACTGCTCTTCCTAAGTGCTTCCAATGCACTTAGATGGCTTCACAGTTGAATTTTTCTCTCATCTGTTGTGGAATTCACTAAAGATAGTATATAACTATAAATAAGCCTACCCATGCAATTGTAACCATGGCAACCACCAGCCTTCAAATGGGGAGAGTGGGGCTCACAAGGCTGGTCTCAACTTCACAACAGCCTGATATGTCCCCTTTCAAATTAGACAGCTCAGAATTGTGCTTTGCACACAACACAGCCATTCATTGCTCTCTATTGAGTGTCCATCATTTACTTCAATCTAATGCAATTCATTTTTGACTCTTACACATTCTTTGAAAGCACTGTACTAGGTTCTGGGGGGATAAAAAAAATGACTTAAGCTGTCTTTCCACCCACATACAGTGTCATCTTCCTAACATTTATATATCTTAGGTTACTCCTTCACTAAAACCTCTTCAATGGCTCCCTGGTGGATATAGAATTTGGCCCTTGCTTACTTTTTAGCTTCATTTCTCACTCTCTTTCCCATAGCACCTTAAACTTCAGGCTTTGTCTGAAAATTCTATGCTCTCCAATGCTATTCTCTCTCTCTCTCTGAAATTTTCTCCCAACTCTCTTATTTGCCTTTCAATTTTTTACTTTTTTTTCCATCTCAGCTCAAGCCTTTCAATTTTTTACTTTTTTTTCCATCTCAGCTCAAGCTCAGCTTCCCCTTGTAAAATTTTCTGTTATGATGTGCTCTTAAGATTAATTTACATAGGGCTTCCCTGGTGGCGCAGTGGTTGAGAATCTGCCTGCCAATGCAGGGGACACGGGTTCGAGCCCTGGTCTGGGAAGATCCCACATGCCGCAGAGCAACTAGGCTCGTGAGCCACAACTACTGAGCCTGCGCGTCTGGAGCTTATGCTGCGCAACAAGAGAGGCCACGACAGTGAGAGGTCCGCGCACCGTGATGAAGAGTGGCCCCCACTCGCCGCAACTAGAGAAAGCCCACGCACAGAAACAAAAACCCAACACAGACAAAAATAAATAAAATTAAAACAAAAAAGATTAATTTACATAGAAGTCAATTAATTCTCCCTTGCTCACATGAATGAGTCAATGGGATCAAGCACTTACCTTACTAGGTACCAGTAAATGAAAAACAAAAACAAAACAACAAAAAATTCAAAACCTCTTTTATCAAAAAGAATGGAGGGCTTCCCTGGTGGCGCAGTGGTTGAGAGTCCGCCTGCCGATGCAGGGGACACGGGTTCGTGCCCTGGTCCGGGAAGATCCCACATGCCGCTCCTGGCCGCTGAGCCTGCGCGTCCGGAGCCTGTGCTCCGCAATGGGAGAGGCCACCACAGTGAGAGGCCTGCGTACCGCAAAAAAAAAAAAAAAAACACAAAAAAACCCAAAAACAAAACAAAACAAAACAAACATAAAAAAAAAAAAGAATGGAAATGGCAAATGTTACTTAGGCTAGTCTCAGCATATAAGATGTTCCCGATCCGATATTCTTCTTTAAATTGATATGGCTGGTGAGAGTTGTGAATGCAGGTATTTGGTGAAAGTCGTTGGGTGGGCATTGGTGATAGATGCTCAAAAAAAAAAGGAATTCATAGAATTTGACTGATTATAAATGAGAGGTTAGAAAAAGAGGGAAGTAAGATAATTGTAAGGTTCAGGTGACTAAGAATAATGATGCCATTATTATAATACTTATTTATAGTTATATATTATAATAATAATGCTGTCTCACATTATTGGGACAGGAAGCAGAGGAAGAATATATTGGGTTGGCCAAAAGGTTTGTTTGGATTTTTCCATAAGATGTTATGGAAAGAACTTTTTGGCCAGTGCAATATTTGGGGGTGGAGTTACATTTGATTTTTGACCCATTGCATTTGAGATATCGTTAGAACATAACATGTCTAGTACAAGATTGGAAATTACTGCTTAGACCTCAGGAGCACGTCAGAACTAGAGATGTAGATTGGAAAATCATCAAAATATAGATGGAAGTTTAAGGCAGTGGCATGAACAAAACAGCTGAAGGAGAGTGTAGATTGAGAGGAGACACCTACATTCAAGAAGGAGACAGAAGGAATCACTAAGAGAGAGACAATCGAAGGGGCAAGGGGCCAGGCCAGGTGAGTAGGAGGAAGCAGTCTGCCTTTGAGCCAGGTGGGAAGGAGCGGAATTACATGGGAGTACAAACATTGTCCTCTCTCCTCTCTGAACAAAGTAGGAGTCAAAGCATCTGTGGAGCGTGAAGGATGTGGGAGCAGGTCCGTCACCTTGATAAGAATAGAGAATTGGAAGTTCGGCTGTGGGAAATGACTTAAGAAAGGAAGAAAATAACTAGGTGGATTAAAGCAGCTGAGATTCGATAATTTATCTCTGAGTAGAGACCATCAATTTATATGATTTCTTTCACTGGGATTTAATAGCTTGGGAGTGAGAATGAAAATGAATAAGAATGAGGAGATGACCTTCTCTCCTACTACTTGATCTCTCACTTGCTCCATTCCAGCCACCTTGACCTCCTTCCTGCTCCTTGAACACACCTGGTACACCATCTGTTTCCTCTGCAGGAATGCTGTTTTGCACATAAGCTAACCGCTTGGCTTCTTCACTCCTGTCTTTCCTCTTGTTGGGCCTTCTCAGTGATGTCTACCCTGACCATCCTGTTTAATATTGTAACGGCAACCCTCTGCATCTGTGATCTCTCATCCCTCCTGTCCTTCTTTTGGCCAAAGCACTTACCTCCTAACATATTAAATAATTTACTCATTTACTATGTTTACTATTTTTTGTCTGTCACCCTCCATTTTTTTTTTGTCTATCTCCCTACTCACTGGTATTGAGTCCCCTGAGGACAGGGATCTTTGTTCTGTTGTGATGTATCCTAAATGACGAGAACAGTGCTTGTTGGCACATAGCAGTAGCTCAATAAATATTTGTTAAATAAAATTAAGGTGACTTAAGAGGTGTGGGTCTCAGCGAAGACATATAATGGGTGTTAGTTTTTACTGAACCAGAAGCAGAAAACCCATAAGAAAACTATACTTTTCATGGTTACTTTTTGGATTTAATTTGTAACAAATTTCTTAGGTTATGAAATTAAATTATCCCCCCTCCTTCTTCAGGCACCCACTTCTCTTATCTCCTTCCATATACAGTGGTAGTTCTAACCTACTCTGATAGATCATTCACTCACATCTGGAATAAAATCCTCTCAATATATTTAAATCTCATATAGGCATTTTACATTTTAAATTTCTGTTTCTCTCATTTATTGATTTAATTAAGAGAGCTGGGTTAGTTCCAGATGTCTAGAAAGTCTCTGAAAGTTGGAGGAGATATATTTTTTGGTAGTAGTCAAGGAAGGACCATGATTGTGGCATAACTAAGAACTGCCTCTTCTGCCTCAAGGTGAAACGGCTCAGTTTTCCACCACGCTTCTTTTTTTTCTTTTTTTAACATCTTTATTGGAGTAGAATTGCTTTACAATGGTGTGTTAGTTTCTGCTGTATAACAAAGTGAATCAGCTATACATATACATACATCCCCATATCTCCTCCTTCTTACGTCTCCCTCCCACCCTCCCTATCCCAGCCCTCTAGGTGGACACAAAGCACCGAGCTGATCTCCCTGTGCTGTGCGGCTGCTTCCCACTAGCTATCTGTTTTACGTTTGTCTACCACACTTCTGTATGGAGTGCTGATACTTACCTTAGAAAAAGATTCTCCGTTTTTCCCAAAGAATTTTGGGTAACCAGGTATCTCAACTCAATTGCAAGAATCAGTGAACTACTTTCATGTTTTATAGAGTTATTCTATACATTTACCTAAAAAGTAGCTTTGAGATTGTTAGATAATATAATTTACCTTTCCCCATATTTGAGAATCTTGTGAAAGTGATCAAGACAACTTTAGACCAAAGCTGGTTTCTTACAACTTAAAAAGAACAGTGACTTTAGATTGAGAGATGGGGACTCTGCTCAGTCGAGCACAGTAAGCTTTCCTGCTCTCTCGCAGCAGCAGAAGACTCTGCCTCTTACTCATGAAGCTTCTGGATCAATGGAGATTTGCTCTCATTCTCTTCTTTACCCTCACACTTAGGTATGTCTTTACCACAGAGGTGATCTCTTTGAACTCTCCTCTCCTGCCTCTAATCTTTTTCATAAACATTCCATGGAGATCAGGGGAAACGAGTTTGTGGGTGAATGCAGACTTCCCTCTCATCTGGGACTCCCAGACATTCTAAACCATCTCATCAGCCCAAACCTGTCCCTTAACATTTAATTAAAATCTCAGACGTTTTCTTGCCCATTTGTGTCGTGGCTTCCTACTATCTCTACTGCTCTGCCAAAGACAAAACAATCGTGGGATTCATTTCTCCTTGGAGAGCATTGCCATCGTTTTGGGTTTTAGTTCAGTAGCTGACATTGTGACCTCAGCTCTGTGAGGGACTCAGACATGACTTTTATAGGCGATCTGACCTGTTCCCATTGTTAGGGTAGGAGCTACTTTCTCTGTTTAATTTCTGTATCCTAGGTGGAAGATATTTTTAATATCTGGAAGGATTATTTGGTTCTTTCCCCAGTCCCTTTGGTTATTTCTAAATCTCTTGGTTTTCTACTCAAGCTTTTTTTTTTATTCTTTAAACATATCAGACACAGTCATTTTATATCTTGTGCCTAGTAATACCATTATCTGGAATCTGTGCAGACCTGATTCTGATGTCTTATTGTTTTTGGTGTCTCTCAGTGATTGTTCTTTGTGCTCTTGTATGTTTTGGTATTTTAGACGGTGAGCTCATATATTTTTTGAATGTTATCTGTGGGAATTCTTTGAAACCTGGATTGAAGGTGAATTCCTTTAGAGAGGATTCATGTTTACTTCTGCATGGAGCCTAGCCAGCCATTTTATATTAAATTATTTGATTGAGGTTTTTCATACTACACTGGTAGCATGAGAGGTAATTTGTGTTTATGTATTCTTAGGGAGGGTATCTTTTTTTCCTTTACCCAGCACCAAAGCCAAGACAATTTGATTTCTTTATCTTGCCATTTTGGAAGGTGGATTTACTTTTCATTCACTATTTTACATACAACACAGCTCTTAGAGGTCCCAGCTTTATTTGGGGTGGAGTTTAGCCTAAAAGAGCTTAGCCTAAAACCTGCCACAATAAATATTAGCCACTATCAATAGGCAAATTAGTTGTTGCCTTTGGGTTCTGACATTTATTATTTTTTAAATTAAAATTTAACTTAGTTATAATCTTTATCACACTGTGCTATGGTTCTCAAAGGTACTTGTGTATTCCTCCATCCATAGATTGGATCATCCTTGGGAGCAGCCTGGTCCTAGCACTCCCTGCCCCTAGCTTCCTATTCCATTAGGTTATCTCCTGTTCACATTATCTCTTGGACAAAACATAGTTGAAGAACTCAGTCTTCAGAACTCAGAGGAAAATTGCAGAAACCTCTTAACTAATCTCCCTTTACCCAGGGTCTTCCCTGTCAACTGTCTCAAGCAACAATTTCTCACTTTTTTCTCTGTTGCTAGAGACACTGCAAAAACTTGTTATGAAATGATTCTTTATTTATAAGTTCAGCTCGATTTTAGACTATGAACTCTTTTGAGGGCAAGGTCTGTGTCTCATTTCATTTGCACATCTGGCTTCTTTCAGTGTCTGGGAACATAGTAGGTGCTCAGTTTGTAGGGAGGGAAAAAAAGGAAGAAAGGAAGAAAGAAATTTGGAGAGAATTAGATGGTATTTTTGAGGCTGTTTTAAAAGTGTGATTGAAAGCAGCCTCCAGTTTCAAGAACCATTGCAGAGCACAGGCTCCGGGCCCTCAGGCTCAGCGGCCATGGCTCACGGGCCCAGCCACTCTGCGGCATGTGGGATCTTCCTGGACCGGGGCATGAACCCGTGTCCCCTGCATCGGCAGGCGGACTCTCAACCACTGCGCCACCAGGGAAGCCCACAAGAATTCTGATAGAACAGAAGGTAGATACGAATATTCAGAAAATTTCAGACAACATAAATTTATAAATCATGTTACAGCTGTTAGAGACTAAACTGGAGGAGTTTTTGAAGCTTCAGTATTAATACTCTAATAATTTCTTAAGTTCTCAATAAAACTTTCTAATTTCTTCCCATTACTTCTCCTTTCCAACTCCTTCCATATTTGCTATTTCCCTAAGCAACTTTTATGTCATGCCTCAAGGTTGGAGCACCATAATTGGGTTAATTTCTTACACACAGAATATTGGTCACAGTGTTCCTTGGAAAATAGAAATTTGAGAAGATAAAGAGAGATGTTAAATTCTCTTTGCCAGAGTGTGTTGAAGAATGTTTCTAGGAATATAATAATGATGCTGAAAAGAGATATGACTATACAAAGATGCTGAAAAGAAGTCTGAATTTAATCTGTGCATTCTTTATGATTAAATGGAAAATTAAAACCAGCTTAATAGTCGTGCTGTTCAAGTGTTTTGTGACGTTTTAATAGCATATTTAAAATTTTAGTACTAAACTCATTATAAAATATTTCAAATATCTACATTTTACCATAACTACAAGATCATTAGAATGTACATTGTTCTTCCCCTGTGGGAATTATATACCACTTCTTAGTTATTAGCCTGGGGGCATGTTTCAGAGTACTTAGTACTACTATTTATCATCCAAAGGAGACAAAATAAAAATGAACTACAGTCTCTGCTATTTGTAAAATTTAGATAACGTTGTAAGGTACTTTTTATTTCTATTTCTTCTTCTCTTTTAAAAGAAACAACATCTATCTTGTTTCTGTTTAGAGAAGTAATGTAGGCTAATTACTTAACACTTTGAAAGCAAATAAGAACAAAACAAAGTAAATGAAAATCTCTCATAAGCTCATTACCCAGTGATGATGACCAGTGACATTCTGTTATTTTATACTTTATTTCAGCCCTTTTTTCTGTGTGAAAATATATTAAAGGAAGTATCTTACAGATATTGTTACATACCTGCAAGTTGAAATTTTAAAAATGTTTCTGCAGCTTAATTTTTATGTTCATTGGTTGCTTCAGTGGAAGTTGGGGGAAAATGTATAAGACATGTATTATCCTAGCACCATCTCATTCAGAAATCTTCCATAACAGCTTTTGAACAAATGAATTGAGAATGAGAAGGAACCAGAATCTGGCTGCCACATGAAAGCTAGGAATAGAGGGGGAGATGGGGGGTCAATTTGGCTAATGTGAGAAACAGTCGAATCAGAAGCAGGAAGAAAGGTGAGACCCATAGGTCGGAACAGGCAGGGCCAGAGAGGCAGATCCCAGATAGAAAAGGGAGTCTGAGGATCCTACATCTTTTTTTTAATTCTGTCCTATTTGACATTAACTGCAAGAAGAGAGTACGAGAGACAAACTGTCATTCTCTTTCTCTGTGTAGATTAAAGTGCAAATACTCTAATCACTCACTCCTCATCTCTACAGTGTCTTTATTTCTGAAGGCAAAGTTACATTGTTTGACCTCCAAGGAAATAAGGGGCTTGGGCGTGGGAGGGTCAAATGTCCAGTCAGGATTAGGTGGAGGTGTGAGCTCCACTGGGGTAACTGATACTTGATGCTTTTGCAGCTCTTGGGCAAAACTGTTGCCTGTTTCTTCCTCTGTATTAATATCTCATCTAATTAACTAGAAATCCCATGAGAGAGCTATCATGGGCCTCATTTACATCCAAGGAAACGGATGTTCAGAGAAGTTAAATTGTTTGTTCAAGTTAATACATATAATGATTTAAATTCAGGTCCATTGACCATGAAGGATGGTGTATGATTTTTAAAAATCTTTGAAATCATTGAGAGGAATTCTGGAAGAGTAAAATCATGGGAACTCTGTAAGCTTTAAGGGTGTGAACAAAATCCCTTAATGGGAAGAACAACTTCAAATCATATATGTGGAACTCATTTCCTCTAGACATAATATTATCTAAGAAGATCAATCTGTTCAAGAAAGATTTTCAGAAATTTGCCATAGGAAAATTATAGATGTTTGGATACATTTCCAACTTCTAAGGCTTTGTGTTCTCGGGAGTGAAAAAAAGGCTTTGTCCTCTCACAAAATTCTCTGTGAGACAGTAAGGTACACCAGAAAAAATGTGAACCTTGGAGACAAATGGACTGAGGTCCAAATTTCAATAGCACTCAATACCTAATTATTTTTAGGTATTGAGCACATTAATGTTTCTGAGTCTGTTTTAATTTCTACATTTGTATAAGGGAATAATACTTTCTCATAAACTTGCTATACTGATTAAATGAGATTTTAGATTATGAAAAGCTGTTGGCTGTAAACAGCTATTACTATACAGTGAAAAAAATCATTCTTCCAAAAAATGCCAGATGTTATTCTTGGTTGTGTTTCAAAGAGCACCAAATGTGATTGCATCCTTGGGTGATTGCTTTGTAAGCCAGGTGTGAAAAGGAGGCACTTTACTAGAGAGTTTCAATAGTCATACCAGCCAGCTCACGTAATTCTAGACCAACTCAAGATACCATGTGGACCTGGTATCCATCTGTTGTTTGAGAATCATCATCTCAGATGATCATCTAATTTCTATTTGCAGTTAAACAAAATAGACCAGAGCATCTACCATTGCTTATTCATTGACAGTTTGTCTGCTCCCTGTATGATTATAACATCTCAGTTGATTGTCTCTAAATCTCAGCTTGGAATAGCCCGAAATGAATTTCTTTAACCTTGGCCAAATATTGAAGGAGTTAATAGAAAATGCAGATCTACTTTTACCTAGACACTCAAGTAACCTTGTATTATATCTGCCTGACCTTCACCTTCCCAAAATATTCCTTTTTTTTTTTTTTTTTTTTTTGGGGCCGGGGGCCCTCACTTTTTTGGCCTCTCCCGTTGCGGAGCACAGGCTCC
>NW_020837951.1:30877729-30925137 GCF_003676395.1 Aethalodelphis obliquidens | reverse complement strand
GGGCCCAGCCGCTCCATGGCATGTGGGATCTTCCCAGACCGGGGCACGAACCCGTGTCCCCTGCATCGGCAGGCGGACTCTCAACCACTGCGCCACCAGGGAAGCCCCCAAAATATTCTTGACCCACAGAATAACATCGAAGCTCCTCAACGGTGTACATAAAGGCATTCACAGATTAATCTGTGCTGTTTCTGTGCCATATTCCCTCCTCTTCTCTCCATGCTTTCTACTTTCTAGTCACAATGACTTCTCAGAGTCCCCAGCTGCCTCCTGCTTTCTCTTTCTTGGTTGTCACACCACCTGCAACAGGTCATCCCCTTACTTTCAAACTTGGATGAACATCACACCCCAGTGTGGGATCTGGATTCTTGATCAGCTGTCAAGGGGCCAGCTGACCCACTGTGGGGGGACCTCGACTGTTGGGAAAACTGACAGATAAATTTTTTTCCTTTCCCTTATTTGTGAACTACTCCCAGGCGTGGTTCATCCGGAGAGGTACTGAGGGAACACGTTTGCTGAGTGACATGCTCCATGTCTTTGCTGTAGCTATTGTAACTCATAACGTCCCCTTGTATTGTATCATCCTTTGTCTCCTTTCTTTTTTTGTGTGTTACTTTTATGGTCTTGGGCTTGTACTTCCCAAATGAAGTATTAACTCCTTAATTCTCATTTTAGGTTCTGCTTGCTAGGGGACCCAGGCTAAAACACTATCATTCCTCAATCCACCACACTCTTCCACATTTCCATGTTTTGTGCATAATCTGCTTGGAGTGTTCCTCCACTCTCTGTTATTCTTAAAGATCCAGTTCAGTGGCCGACATCTCTGTGCTCCCAGGGTACCTGGCACCTCTACTACTGCTAAAGCACGTGTCATGCTGTTTTGTATATATGTAATGGTTACCTGTTTCCCTTAACAGACTGTAATCTCCTTGAGGACGGAAGATTGTCTTATTTTTCTGTGTACTTCTTGCATTTAGAATAGTGCCTGTCACCTATGTGATGCTCCATAAAGTTGTTTAAGGAATGAATTGGACCAGTTCAGTTCTGTGTTTGCTTTGGCTTCTCTTGAGCATGATGGTTTAATGCTAAGATGTTTTAATACCTTAAGGCATTTAACTTAAGGTAAAATAACCTTGAAGGATTTAACTATTTTAATCTAGTTTCTTTGGGACAGATTGGTGAAAATGATCAGTGCATCTCCAGGTGGTATTACCATAAAATCCTTTGTGTTGTGTGCAGTCTTCTGGGATGCCTGACTTACTAGGATTCCATAGCTAATCTAAGGACAAAACATGGCATTGTTAGAACAGTAGCAATTCAAATGGGTTTATGTGATGGATCTGGAGGATAGAAATTTAAGAAGGCTTCAGTGGGGTTGGGAAAGTATTTTATATTATTCAGATAAGCATTATGGGTCTGGAATTATAGAAGCTCTAGAATTGGGTAAAGCCTACCGTCTTGAATTTCCTTATCTAATATGCAATGTTCTCTAATGATACCTCCTGCTTCTCTGCCTTTCCCTACGTTGATATGTAGGATATATGAAATTAGGGTATTTTCCTGTTGATCCAAAGATGCTGGACAAGAGAGAAGGACCCACAACCAACATGCTCTAGTAAATGTCTTTATGAACAGATGCTAAAGACCATGAAATGCCAATAAATAATGGAAAAATATGGACACAGATCTCTTAAGACAAAGGATAAGGGTCCATCTCTTCTCTCTCTAATATATTCCCTCCGTAGTCCCTCCTCTTCCCCTTGCTGTCTCCTTTTGTCTGACCTTCATGTTGTCTTGGAGGGTTTGATTGCAAAATTCATGTGAAAATCTTTTACTTTGAGTTAAGCTAGTACAGGGGCATTCCTTAACTCCTCTAGTGTAAGGTACAGCGGGTATCAAAAAAACTTCCTAAGATTTTCCCAGCCCAATAGTGTTGACCATTTATAGTTTTGTGTATGATCCCATGACCCCTCAAGGAGCATGGATACACAGAGAAGTGGATTCTGGTAATTGTTGGGGCAGGGTTTACGGGAGGAGATCATGAGATCTCCTCATGAGAACCAGGAGGGAGGTACTAACATTTATTGAATGCCTAAGTACTATTCTAGGTGTTTTATATATGTAATTTTCCCAGTAGCAATATTGTAAAGTAGGCATTATCTCTTCATTTTACATATGAGGAAACTGAGAACCCAGAAGGTTTTAGTAACTTGACCAGTGCTGCACAGCCAACAAAGTACTGAATATTAAAGATTGTCATTTGCATACCTGCTGGCATCACCCTTTTCATATGTGGTGTGGCGAGGGCTCTCAGGAAGAAAACAGTTTTACTCTTTCGATGAATTCGCACCCTTTGCTGCCATTTGTTTCCACTTTTGTAGAAGTACTCATTCTATATTAAACTATTTCAGGCACAAGACAACTTCCTGCAAAGGGAGCCATTTCTCATATAACTCTTCTGGGTGGCTAAGACCATGAAGGTTTAACAGTGGTAGTTGAGACAGGCAATTCAACAGTTAATGCCTGGTGGCATAAAGTATCCCATGGAGATGAACAACGGAGTGAGAATTTCAGCATATTGGACTTCAGCAGGCATACAGTGCAGCAAATGAGCCTCTTGACATATGAAGGCATCCTATTTGATTTGACATCAATTGAAAAGCCTAAAGAATGTTCTAAACCTTTCCAGTCTTTTCTCCTGCAGAGATAATATCACATCATTTCTGAGGAGAGCAGAATGTTTATTTTGTGCACTTTTCAAATTTAAGAACTCACACACAAATTTTTATAATTTTAATGGTTCAACAGAATGTTCAGATGAAAGGTTGTGAAAACTTTTTTACCCCCGTTGTCTTTTAGTTATTACTGTTGAGAAGCCACTTTGAGAGAAAGACCTTTCTTTTCTTTTCAGGATAAGACTCAAGCCCCCAAAATCCACCAAAATAAATTATTTCACATAACGATTTATTCAGAAAAGAAGCACATGTGAATATTTCTTAATCTTCCACAAAGCTCTCCTACTTCCATAAAGAAGGAAGTATTAAAATGAAATAATAAAGAGTTAGAGCCCAACAAATTATGGTTGTTGAGAGAAAAATAAAAAAGCAGAGGTTTTCTCCAGGTGGTTCCATTTCAGAGCTCTCTTTTTTAATGGCATTGTTTTTCATGTCTATTCGCATGTATTCAAGAGAAGCCTTTCTCCTTATCTACTGTCTGTCCGCCATGTTTTGCTTTCTTTTAAAATTTAACATGACTGAAGTGGACTGCATCTACCTTACCTGAAAGCCCACTTTAACTCATGACCCCCCACCTATTTTTAAAGGAATGGTCTTTTTTTTTTTTTTTTAAACATCTTTATTGGGGTATAATTGCTTTACAATGGTGTGTTAGTTTCTGCCCCATAACAAATTGACTCAGTTATACATATACATATGTTCCCATATCTCTTCCCTCTTGCGTCTCCCTCCCTCCCACCCTCCCTATCCCACCCCTCCAGGTGGTCACAAAGCACCGAGCCAATATCCCTGTGCCATGCGGCTGCTTCCCACTAGCTATCTACCTTACGTTTGTTAGTGTGTATATGTCCATGACTCTCTCTCGCCCTGTCACAGCTCACCCTTCCCCCTCCCCATATCCTCAAGTCCGTACTCCAGTAGGTCTGTGTCTTTATTCCTGTCTTACCCCTAGGTTCTTCATGACATTTTTTTTTTCTTCTTAAATTCCATATATATGTGTTAGCATACGGTATTTGTCTTTTTCTTTCTGACTTACTTCACTCTGTATGACAGACTCTAGGTCTATCCACCTCATTACAAATAGCTCAATTTCGTTTCTTTTTATGGCTGAGTAATATTCCATTGTATATATGTGCCACATCTTCTTTATCCATTCATCCGATGATGGGCACTCAATAAAGGAATGGTCTTATCCTCATGCAATTCAAGAAGCCATCTTGAAGTCCCCTTCTCTGTGAGATTGCCTCTCCAAATCATCACCCTTCTTAATAGCCATTGTACTCTCATGAGCTTTTGCCTTCCCATTCTCCAAGCCATCATGCTCTTTCAGGCCATTCTCACTTCACACATAAATCACTGCCATGGTCTCTTAGTTGAGTTCCCCTCATCTGTTCCAACCTTCACTGCTTCCCATGGCTTCTAGTAGATGATCCTAAACTCTAATTTTCATTAACTAACCCTACTGCCTATGGGACTTCATGATCCCTCATTTCTAGCCAGGCAGTTTCATTCATGGTTTTCCCAAAGCATAATGATTTCCCAGGCACTATTTTAAGCACTTTTCACATACCATCTAATTCAGTTCTCACAAATGTATAGTGAACAAGAGTGCTGGTTGGTTGCATTGGGCCTTGAACTTGGGTAGGTAATATAATCCATTGTATGAACTTGGGCAGGTAATGTAACTGCACCATGTGTGTGCTTCCTCATCTGTAGAATGAGGATAATACTAACACCTACCTTACTGAGTTATTGTAAGGATTTAATGCAGACACGTATTAAGAGTGCCTAGCCTACAAAGCATGTTCAGTAGATGTTGGCTGTTAGTATCATATCATACAGAAGGAGACACAGACAGATTAAGGCACAGACAGATTAAGCTATTGTCAATGTGCTGTAACTGTTAGTGAAGTTGGAGTTTGAACAAATCTGACTTCAGAATGCACGTAAACATTACGCTATGCAGCTTCTCTTCATACCATTTATACCCACAGTCCCTCCTCAATATCTTTCCTTTAAGGAATAGCTGAGACCTCCAGGACCATTAGTAGCTGCCTCTACTCTGAGATGCCATGGAAGCCATGGAGAGGGAGCAGGTGGCTCTGTGTGTGCCTCTAGCCACTTCATCTTGACTCCTGGCCAGGAAGCTGTGATTGCCATCTGCCGATCCCTCTTGTACTCTGAACACTTTGAGTGAAAATGCCTCGTTTGGGCAGAAAGTGTAAGTCTCTCGGGAGTAAGATGCTGGATTGAGACCCTCATTGAGGGAAGCAGATCATTGCATTATTTTCATATCACAGGAGAGACTTCTAAAGAGGTGCAACCTGTACTTTAGGATGCTAGAACTGGCTGAGAGACCCGGTGCCCACCTAAGGATCATCCTCTGGTGAAGAGAGTCCTTTTCAGTGCATAGGTCATGTTTATGGCTTGAAGATCTCTATTATACACCTAACTAGTCAATTCCCAAACAGGAAAAAAACTCTTGAGATTCATAATTATTAATGTAGGACCAGGTTAGGTGGTTTAGGCAGAGAAAGATCCCTAGAGTGCTAGAGGAAAGAAAAGAAAGGACGAAACTAATATTTTATTATATGAGGATCTCTTCTGTGCCAGCCACTATTCCATACATTGTCATATATTCAAGAAATCAGTTTATAAAATTTTAATGAGCACTTTTTATGTGTCAGGGAGGCACATGATACTTCCTGGGGCTCTGAGGTTAATACGGCAGACATGCTCCTTGCCCTCATGGAGCTTACAGTCCAGCAGAGGGAAAGATGTAGATCAAACATTTGTTTATTCTCTTCTTCAACTCCTGAGAAGCAGGAATGTATTTCCATTTATAAATGTGGAAATGTGGTCCATCTTGCTTAATATTGCAGTTCCATTAAGTGAAGAAGGGGAGTTTCATACCCAGTTCTTTCTAGACATTAATTTTGATATCCTCCCACTTGCCACGGAATCTCTTCTGCCATTAACTTTATGGTTAGCTTTGTAGCTAACATTAGGTTAAACAATAAATTTCAGAGGCAAGCTTGTGAGATTTTGACTTATATTGGATTGTTCTTCAGGAGATAAGCCAAATCCTTTTATTCAGCCTACAAAAAATTCTCAGCATCAGAGTTTTGACTATTGACTCTTTTGCTTAAGCACTGGGTATATTAGACATAATTATTTCTGAATAACTCAATAACAATCAAAAAACTTTCTACCTAATCCCTTAAAAGGTATATATTGATTGCAAATAAAATTAGGTCCAGGTTAAAAAGTGGCTCGAATGGTAGTATTAAATCCTCCTCCTCTCAGCCCCAGCCAATAGATTCCCACTGAAATGCCCAAAAAGATATAAAAATAGAGAACATTTTATATCTACCCTGGGAAACAGGAAAGGATGTGTGATAATCAGAATAAGTTTGAGAAGGCTTCTCTCATGCTTGTCTGAATGTCTGTTATAGCAAAGGTTTATTCCTCAATCCTCCTCTTTTCACATCTTTATTTGAATATTACCTTTCCAGTGAGATCATATATGCAAATTTTCATAGCCCTCTTCCTCTGATGCTACATTTTTTCTTCCCTGTTTTATTTTTCTGCATAGCTTAAAATAATCACCTGCCATACTATAAATTTAGCTTTTAAATTTTATTGTATATCTTCCTGTTTTGTACAACTAGAACATAACCTCTATGAAGGAAGAGTTTCTTCAATTTCCATTGCTATATCCCTATTGCCTAAGATCCTGGTACACAGTAGGCACTCAATATTTCTTAAATGAAGGAATCCCTGTTTTACTGATGAGAAAACTGAAGTTAGAGAATACTATCTTTCTGCTTCATTTCATGTTCATCATTATGTTTCTGAGATTTCTCCATGTTGACATACATAAATCTAATTAATTCTTCTTGGCACAGTATTACAGAATTCGGCTGGGTCAATCTTAGTTTTCTGTTCCCCCATGGATGGGCATTTATGCTGTTTCCAATACTAATATAACAGCTTGGTGATAGGTGTTGAGCTGGGTGTTTCCAGTTGGGTCAGAAATGCAGAAATCAGTAAAGGTCTAAAGCTAAGGACAAAAGGAACTAAGTCCTCCATATTCTGTGTGGACAGAACTGTCAGTCACAGGTGCCGCCTCCCCCTCTGCAGGGCTTGCCTCTCCCAACTGGATATAAGAAGAGGTGTGCGAGGGGGAGGTGGCCTCTTGGCGAGTATTGTGTTCACTGAGAAGCTCTCTCCTCAGCTACCCGTGTGTGTGTGGGGTGGGGGGCAGGGGGCATGTGTCCCTTTCCTGAATTCCAAGGAAGGAGTTCCAGGGTGCCCAAACTGTCTGCCCTACACTGCAGTTTTGAGCTCAGGAACTTCTCTTCTGAGAGTTGCTAATGCCCTGGGATGTTGGAGAAAGGAGCAGGAGAACGAAGACAGCTCCAAGAGAAGGAACGCCAGGAAAGCCACCTGAATCTCTTTTACTTGGCGTGGCAAAACTGTGTGTTTTTTCTGTCTTTTAGGTGATGGGGACATTTCTTTGAAAGATTTGAGTTGAAATTTGGTACATTCACTGTTGGTCTTTCATCTCTCATCATTGACATGAAAATTGTTTTCTCTCTTCTTATTTTAACTATATTCTCCTAAAGGCCCAATGTTTCAAACAAAAGCACTGCTGTTAAACGACTTCATGTGTGGTTGTGTAACTCTTACTGTGAAGACACAATGCCTTTAAATATAAAATGAGGAAAGTCGTGCTGTATTCGGGAGTTCCAATGGGACAGAAATAGTTTTTGGTTGTGCATAACAAAATAGTATTACTTGAGGGCTTGAATAACTTAGAGTAGACGCCTAAATAGATTTGATCATATCTTCTACCCAAGGTCCCTCCATGTAGAATATCTTGTCATCATTATGTTTTCCTCTAGTGCTGGGACAGTTAATGTTTGTTAAAAGACTGATAGTTTTTATTCAAGTTATACTGAACTGAAATCATGCATTTAAAGACTGACTATTCACACTGTGGTTTCTTCTCACACTTTTCCAAATCTGCTTAGTGCATATTGTGTTTGAATTGGTTTTCATTGCCAAAGTTTTGATTAAGTAAATGCCATCACTAGAAATTAAATTAGAAGCACTTATCAAATTGCAGCCAAGTGATATCGATCTCTGAGTGTAACCTATATATTCAATGCAGCGGGCAGGGCGTGGGCTTGCTCTCTGTGAAATGAACTGTAGTAATAAATTGGGTACACTACATTCCTCATCATGCTTTTAGCATCCATTAACCAATTACTAAAAAGTGGGAGGGGGATGGGTGGAGAAAGAGGATGTGAATGCTGCAGATTTTTAAATGTATAGTACCAGCAGTGAGGAGAGGGCTTTGCACTATTCACTTCTTCATGGTTCCTTCTGAGGAATTCTTTCCTAAAGGGTTTCTTTACTGCCCATCATCAGATTGTTGGGTATCTCTAACTTACTGTATGCACTCAGGGTGGTTCTTCTCTGGAGAAATGCAACTACAGGCAGAACTTCTTTCACACTACAGCTCCTTGGGAGATTCTGTCCACTCACAAGGCATTAGCAGAGCTGCTGCCAGTATTCCTCCACCAACCCCTTGCCTATCACCTGCAATTAGGGAGAACAGGTGTCCCAACAGACAGCTGTAACTGCTGAGGGGGCCTCTGCAGCTGCCAGGTCAGTGGCAAGATTCTGCAAATGAATGGCCAGATTGCTGCCTGAGGGTGTGGAGATGTAGGATTCCCTCTGCAGGGGCAATTACCTCCAACTCAGAGGTGAAAAGAACTTCTGTTGCGGCTTTCTTCCTTAAGGGAGGGGATGCCAGCACACAGTGAAGCCCTGAATTAATTGGATGTCAGCCCTGACTTTGCTGTCGGGAGGACTGTGATAACTGGGTCATTCTTATTTTAATCCCAGCTAAGGAAATTGCGGGATTAAAATAATTGCATGGATATTTCTAGGGCAAACTAGAGTAGCAACTGAGGTTCATGGATAAGCTGATCTCGTGGCTAAGTCTCATCTCATTCTCACTTCATTCTCTTTCTCTCTCCTCCTTACCTCCCCAGCCCCACCCTTTGCTCCTTTACTTACCTGCAATATTGGATGGTAGTGAAAAGAGCTTTGGAGTCAGATTTGGATAACATTCCCAATTTTCTGCTTATTAGCCAGTGTGACTTTGGACAAAATGCTTTATTTGTTGATCCTCCATTTTCTCATCTACCAAATGGGTTGCTGTGAGAATTAAATACTGAGTTAAATGATGCAAACAGTCTTGCACCTGGTACATCATTGGCACATCACTGAGGACTAACTCCTTTATTTTTCCCCAATATTATTTCTCCATTTTGTTCATACTGGGGATTCACAGCTGTAGTCTACAAAGCTTTAAAGCTTTTCCTGATGCTCTGAGAACATCTTGGATTGTTAAAATAATAATCCACATCAAGTACTGTTTAATTCCAGGCCAAATTAACTCCATGGCTGTCATGTCGCTCATTGACTAATTGGTTGATTGATTGATTCATTGAAAACTTGTCTCATAAGCAACACTGTATTCCGGATGATGGCTGAACCAGGAGATGGGGAAGAGGAAGTCTTTTCAAGGAGATAAATGAGAGTTAAGTCTGGGAAGGTAGAAAATTTTCTCATAAAAAAGAGAAATGTGCTATGCATATATGGTACTTTATTTAAGACTAACTTTCTGTGAAATAACAATAATAAAATCCTACCCCAAATGATTTGTTTGGTAATTTTATATTTTCTTCTCCTTGTCTTTCTCAAGGTGGGTATCTACCTTCATGCAGGGTGTAGAGGTTATGAGCACAGACACATAGACTGTAATCTAGAACTAGACTTGCTGGTTTTACAATTCAGGCTCAGTCACTTACTGGTTACATGACCATGGGCAAGTAACTTAGCCTCTCCCTGCTTCAGTTTCCTCGTTTGTAAAATGGGGTCTATAACAGATAATTACCTGATAAGGTTGTTGTGAGGATTAAATGGGCTAGTATTTGTAAAGCATTCAGAATGGTGCTGGGTACACAGCCCTGGAGTATTGATAGTTAGCCTAGAGTTACCCCTAGAGCATTAAGAGCAGTGTAGAGCAGTGTTTTTAATCCATGGTTACACTGCATCTTTTCTGTATTCTCACTAGTCCAGAAGATTTTGTCCAGATTTGCTTTCCTTAATTTGTATTATAAAACAAGAGGATATGGAATACTCTCTTCTAAATTACACACCTGACCTTAAGATTCCTATATACCTTCTCTACCCCTTTCTCTAGCTGTCCTCTATTAGGAATCACAGAATAAAATCAGTCAATAGATAATAAATGTTGGGTATTTGATGGACTGTGGAGGGTGGTTAGTGATATATCTAAAAGCCAAACTGATGGAGTGAAATTGGCTGGATTATTCCTGTAAGAACTTTCCCAGCATTAATGAAATGCAGTGGACCCATTTCCCTCTATAGAACACATCTGGTGTAATTTCCCCTTTGGCCGTAAATTTCTGCAGCCACAGACATCTGAGCAATAAATTCTTTGTTTAATTTCTCATAGCCGCCTGTTGGGAAGGGGTTCCTTCACATGATTATACTTGATGTGAAAAAGAAATGACAATGTTCCTATTCGGTTTTAATCAGTTTGTTTCTCTCTGTGTTATATATAATGCTTAGGTTATTTTTATGCACTTAAGCATAATGGGATAATTAAATAGAGTTCTAATGGTTTTAATTCTCCCTGTCTTTATAAAATTGTATTTCTTTTAATAGTATTGAGTTTGAGAAAATGAAGGCATATATTTTATGTAGTTATCTACTTTTGTGATTTGTATTTATGACATTAGGTAGCCCTTAATACTCATTAACCGTATTTTCAGGTGTAATATTGCTCAGGGTCAGGGAAGGATTTAACTCCTGTGTCTTAGGCTGTCATATGCTCTCCCTGGAAGATGGTCCACAGCAACGGGTTAGAGCTGATGGAGTTAATGTCATTCTCCCAGTTCTCTCTCTTCCTTTATGTGGAATTAAACCTTCCACTCTAATCATTCTTCATGAATTTTATTTGGTTTTAATAAGTTGAATCTACAGTGCCTTAATTTTCATAACTTCCAAGTTTCATTTAGAATCCTTTACAGTAAGCATTGTACGGTAGTGCACCAGTACATGGATCTCTGGGGGGAAATGCCTTGGTTTGTAGCGAATGTCCCCGTGATATAAATACTCCCATCATGGCTGATTTCAAGATGCTGACATGACATCACTGAATGTAAAGATGGGAAGAGATGTGTACACTTGTGGCTTGAGAGCCAATGAGGCAGCTCCAGTACACCACAGCCTCTATAATTAACAGCATATTTTAACCAACAAAATGAATCAGTATTCCAAAATTATTCTACACTAGTTGAAAGACATTATATATACATATGTATAAATGTATGTGTGTATATGTATATGGGCGTGCATATATATGTGTATGTATATGTATATATGTATACAGGATATATTTTATATCTCTATATATCTAAATATCAAAATCTCCTTTTCTTTTGTAGCCAGAATTTTAGGCATTTTGATTTCCTTGGCAACCGGCTATCATGTGACTGCAAGTGAAATCCAGCATAACAGCTTTACTCCTTTGGATAAAGCCTAAATGAATAAGGATATTAGGTATAAAAACTCTCCAAAATTGGAGAGATGCCTTCTTCTCAGGTTGCTTTTCTAACAAGCCAGGTGTTCTTAGACTAAAAAAAAAAAAGAAGACAGAGCATTGTTCTGTTAACCTGGTTTTTAGTTTAACTCTATTTAAACGAATAAAAGGTCTAATCAAAGAGGCATCTCCCTTTACACTTACTGAAAACAGACCCAGATTGCTGTAAATTGTGAATTTTTTTTTTTTGATCATTCAAGTACTGCTCTCCAGGGAACTTCTCTTAGGCTGACTGAGGTTACACCTGGGATGGGCACAGCTTGGGAAGCTCTCAAGTGCCTTGAGAATTCTGTCTTTATTATCCTGAATGCACTGGAGTTTAGTAAAGGAGTTGTGCATGGTGCCTAGTAATATTCAGCTGGCTGTGGTTGTGTGTCCGACCATAACCTCCCAGTGTAATGGTCCCTTGGACTTCTCTGAAATTCGGTTTACCACGTATGCAGTCATAGGTGTGATGGTTGGAAGAGATAAACTGGCTTTGCTGCACTGCAAAACTAGACCTGATAAAACACTGAAGCTCATTCTTCTTGTCAATAGGGTTTATAATGTCAGCAGGGCTGGCTACCTGATTGACAGGGCCTAGTACAAAATGAAAGGGTGGGGCCCTTTGTGAAAATTGTTAATAATTTTGAGGCAGTGACAGCAGAGCATTAAGGCAAGTGTGAGGCTCTTCCAAGTGTGGGTGAGTGACTGCACTGGTCATATGTCCATGAAACCAACCCTGGATGTCAACATGGTTCCTCCACATCTTCTTTCCACCATCCCATGGAGTCCCTGTGATGATGGAGCTGGACAGTTTCAGGAGGGACAGTATGTACCTGGGTTATGGGAGGCCTCCATCAACATGGACAAGAAAGTTTCCAGCCTTTAAATGAAAAATGGGAGTCAGCATTTCCTTCCGAAGACAGCCTGGGCAGAGAACTACAATATACAGCAGCAGAATCAGCAGCAGAATCAGCAGTCAGTAGAATTTCAATGAAAAGGGAATTGTGGGCTTCCCTGATGGCGCAGTGGTTGAGAGTCCGCCTGCCAATGCAGGGGACACGGGTTCGTGCCCCGGTCCGGGAAGATCCCACATGCCGCGGAGCGGCTAGGCCCGTGAGCCATGGCCACTGAGCCTGCGCGTCTGGAGCCTGTGCTCCGCAACGGGAGAGGCCATAACAGTGAGAGGCCCGCGTAATGAAAAAAAAAAAAAGTGTAAAGAGTTGGCAGTTCTTATTCTTCTACCTTGATATAAATGACAGTTGGGGACAGCACTAGAAAATGTAGAGGCAGGAGACTGTAGCTAGCTGAGTCAGAGTCTGGTTATTAGGGGAGATAAAGTGTGATGAAGCTTGTCCAGAGTTGAATAGGGTGTTAAGAAATAATCAGGTCTATTGCAGGTTCGTAGACTTGTTAACAGATGAACAGAGGCATATTAAAATTTTTAACAGTTCATTTAAGCAAAAATCAATTGGAATCAGGCAGTGCCAAACTAGAAGTGGTTAGGAGCATGCGGCTGATAGGAGCCAGGAGAAAGGTTTATAAAGAGAAATTGTGGAGGCAAAGAAAGGAAATATTTGATTGGCTACAGCCTAAAGCCTATGGCTGTGTGTGAGTGGTTGTCCTCAGTGTTTTGATTTTGTAACCTTGAGGCATTTATGGGCTTAGATTTTTTTTTAATATCTTTATTGAGGTATAATTGCTATACAATGGTGTGTTAGCTTCTGCTTTATAACAAAGGGAATCAGCTATACATATATATATATATATCCCCTTATCTCCTCCCTCTTGGTCTCCCTCCCACCCTCCCTATCCCACCCCTCTAGGTGGTCACAGAGCACCGAGCTGATCTCCCTGTGCTATGCGGCTGCTTCCCACTAGCTATCGATTTTACATTTGGTAGTGTATGTATGTCCATGCCACTCTCTCACTTCGTCCCAGCTTACCCTTCCGCCTCCCCGTGTCCTAGACCACCACCACAAGTGCCATGGCAGTCTAATGGCCTCCCTGTTTAATTACTTTAAGACTGTATTTCTTGCACTACACAGCCTAGGAGATGTGGTTTTCTTCCATGGCTTCAGCAAGGTCCTTGAGGCTGAGGACTTGCGAAGGTCTGGCTCTAGCCTGTAGCTCTTTTCTGAGCTGCAGACTCAGACCTCATCCCCCACCACGTTCCCAGGGACACTGAACTTGTGGGACTTACACGGTGCCTTTCCCCTTGCTGTGCCCTCTGCCTGTCATTCCATCTTGGACATTCACCACCAACATCCCCACCATACTGTCTTTCTAACTTGCTGATTCCTTCACATTCTTCTAGACTCAGTTCAAATGTAGTTCTTCCTGGAAGCCTCCCTCACTTCTCTTTCTGATTTTTATGTCCTTCCTCCAGCATCCTTCGCCACTTCTTTCTTACCTACAATGCTTATGGCAAATTGTGGGTTAATTAATTTGTCTCCTTTCCCAGAACTAAAGCTCCTCAAAGGGCCAGGACCAATCACATCATGTTCTTTTTATATTTTCAGTTCCTTAGTCCAGTGCCTGAAGCAAAGTGTGTGTGCAATAATTACATGTTGGATGAATGAATGAATGAATGAATAAACAAATAAATAGACATTGTAATTCCAGAGGGGCAAGTGAAGAAGTGGTTTCTACATTCCGGGCCCTTTGTCTAAGAAAAATTGTTCAGGAGTGGTTAGTGGAGAGGTAGGAAATGTAAGCGTTGTTTACATGTAGCTTAACCAGCAACACGCTTAGGTAGAGTAAACCTGGAGCTTGTTTCCTCACTGCTTCTGTAAGGGGTGATGGGGAGAACTGTTTCACATTCCTGTGCTGGCTGTATATCAATGTGGCCTTTAGTTGTGACTCTCTGTTCTGGCCAGGCGTTCAGGGTATGTACTCACAGCTGGGGCCTTCGTATTCATTCACTCCCTTGCTCCTTCAAAAGTGTTTCTCTCTGCACCACTTTTGACTATATTCATGAAATAGCCATGATGGCTGAAGGGGATGGAATGGGTTCCTGCTGTGTGCTCTCACTGCTCCCAGGGCCATGACGGGGCTCTGGGAAGCAGTGCGGTTGGTGATTGGTTGGCTGCTGCCCGATCTCATCTCACCTTCCCTGCTTGACGCTGACTTTTGCCACTCAAGTTTTTTGGGGGCAGTCAAGTCCTCGGTGCTGGGTTTGCTCCCTGCTGAAACAGCCCCAGAAAAATGGGACCACCTGCCTCAACTGTGCAGTTGCCCTGAAAGGCTAGACCAAGAGACCAAGTGGCAGATAAATGAGAAAGTGATGGAGTGAGTTAATTTAAATGACCCAGGAGACCCACAGGGTCAGGGTCACCTCCTGGGGGAACTCCTGCTTCTTAGTTTCAGCACTTGCACAAGAATCTTGGCAGTGGACACACAGGTGATTGACAGGCAAGCATTTCTAATTTTCTTGTGTTCTCCCCACAGTGTGTTAGAAAGAAATATACTTAAAAGGAAATAAATTTGTAAATCCTGCAAGTTATGAAAGAGGTAGCTCTTGAAAGTCCTGCTTTGTAGACCCACCCGATAGCACCAAAGACTGTTAGGATGAGAAGGAAATTTGAAGAAAATCCAACCCCTTGATTTCTTAGGTAATCATCATAATTAGCATTCCTTGAGAATTTACTGTATACCAGCATAAGTATCATCATTCTATTATCTCATTTAATCCTCAAAATAACTCTGGGAGGTAGGTCTTATTATTTTCATTTTAAAGATGAAGAAATTGATGTTCAGAGAAGTGAAATAAATTACTTGATATCATGTAACTAGTGGGCAGTGGAGCCAGAGTTAGGACCCATAAGACCCCTAATTTTACATCTATAATATTAGCTGCTATTTATTTTTTAGTGTACTAGACACTGGGATGAGCTCTTTACAAAATCATTATATCTTCATGAGTGTGAGAGACATATGTTGTTATGTCCACTAGACAGACTAGGAAACTGAGATTCCAGGAGGTTAGGGGGTCTATTAAAGATCAAGCAGGAGAAATGGACTAGAAATCAGGCCTTCCTTCAGGGAAGTGTTCCTTTAATTCTTTCAGGTTATGTCGATGTCTTAAAGTTTAGAAGGAATTTTTGACAATATTATTTTCAGATCCTAGGATGGAAGGTGGGGGAAAGTTAATGTGCCAGATTGCCTATTGGTATTTAGCATTTTTCCTGCCCACCTATGTTCTCTCCCAGGTATCAGAGGGGTTGGAATTCTGAAACTGCATTTCCCAGAATCCTTTGCCAGCAAAGTTCTACTACTTTAGATTCCACAGATGAAAGGAATTTGCAGATTTGGGAAAGGAAGAGAAGCAGCAGTCATTATCCCACTTCATATCCCATCTCCTACTACTTCCTGTCCCCTCATTTACTCCACTCTAGCCCTCTCATCCACTTTGCTGTTTCTCAAATAACTCCAAGAATACTACACTGTCAGGGATTTTGCGCTTGACTATCCTTCCACCTGACTGTTCTTTCCTAAGATATCCACATGGCTTTCTCCATCACCTCTTTCAGGTCTTTGTTCAAATGTCCCCCACTTACTGAAATCTTCTCTGAGCACCTCATTTAAAATTGGAAAATGCTATCCCCCATTCCTTGCTTCAGTTTTACTCCTTAGCATTTATCATCATCTGATATTTATTTTACTTTTTAATTTATTTCAATCAATTTCCACTAGAAGGTAAGCTCCACAAAGGCAATTATTCATGTCTGTTAATTACTGATTTCCTAGACTGGGAACGTATCTGACTCAGATTAGGCACTCAATAAATATTTTGCAAATGAATGAGAATAAATACTGCCACTGACAGGTGACCACAGGTGGTGACTCTATGCATGGGGCACTGACGCGATCCTGACGCCAACTGTAGGAGTCTCATTTGTTGTTTTGATCCAGAGCCTGCCCTTACCTTTGCCTTTACTTTTGCTCTTTCTTGCTACTCTGATCTGTGAGGGCATCTATGTTGGATGAAAGATCCAATTTTCCATAAAAAATGCAGATGGCATTATTAGGAAGGCTGTGCACAGCAGGGAGCTTCACCCTGCCAAGCATTTGTGGCAGTCAGTGATGCACCAAAGGGGAGGCAGGAAGGCTGTTTGCCCTGATGGGAAGGGTATTTCATCTGACATTGTTTAGAATTGCCAATGCGTGGTGATAATAGAAAGCTGACTTTTAGTTGGCTTTATTTATAGTCTTTTACAGAAAAAGTACCCTGTTATTGCCTTCACAGGAAGTGGACCACTCCCACTGCCCTACCCTTGGTACACTACAGATAGCAGCATAAAGGTGTCTGAGGGTCTGAAGCTGACCTCTAGCTTGTATGCCCACAATGATTGGGAACTCACTGTGGTAACACCTCTACTACTGAACACACTGTTCATTTGCAAGGAAGGTTAATGTGGGCACTAATACACATCTTGAATTTGTTCAATTTGTTCACTGCTTCCTGATAGCCCATTCTTATTTCCAAGTCCTGAATTTCCATGTTGGGGGAGGTTTCTAGGTGTATTATCTAACAAATCACTCTAAAACTTAATGGCTTAAAACAACATTGATTATCTCAGAGTTTCTGAGTGCTTGGAATCCAGGCAGTTTAACTGGGTCTTCTGTTTCAGGGTCTCTCTGTGGGTGACAGGCCTTTCTGGGATCTTAATTGTTAGAGCCTTGTTAGTATCATACTTGGCTATCAGGAAATGGAGATAAGTTATGAGTTACTGAGACCAAATATGTTAATAGAATCAGATTACACTACTAGGCTGTGATCAAGCTGTAGGCAGGGGTTGCAGTGTTATCTCAAGGTTCAACTGGGGAAGCATTTACTTCCAAGCTCACTCACATGGTTGTTGGAAGACCTCGGGCCTCAGTTCCTCAATGGCTATTGGCCAGAGGTTGCCCTCAGTTCCTTGTCATGTGGGCCTCTTCATAGAGCATCTCACAACATGGCAGAGTAAGCAAGTTAGAAGGTAAGAAAGAGCACCAGCGGGAAGGAGAGGACTAGCAAGACAGAAATCACAATTTTATAACCTAATCTTGGAAGTGATAGCCCATCATTTTTATTGTATTCTATTAGAAGCAAGTCACTAGGTTCGGCACACATACATACATGGGAGGGAATTCCACAAGTGTGTGACTATCAAAAAGCAGGGATTGTTGGGAGTCATTTCAGATGCTGCCCACCACACTGGATTTCTTTTTCAGCAGTTACTCCACATATTTTAAGTATTCAATCACTGGACCTTGGGAGTAGTATTTTCTTAAGCCAGGTCCTATTATTGCTGTATCTTGTAGAAATTCCTTGAAGTATCTGGCTGATTAGTGGGCTTATTTTCTGGGTTACACTGAGGATGAAAATTTTTTCTGCTTTGAAATTTCAAAGGGATCAAATATTTTTATCATTATTATGTTTTGTGGTACGCGGGCCTCTCACCGCTGTGGCCTCTCCCACTGTGGAGCACAGGCTCCAGACACGCAGGCCCAGCGGCCATGGCTCACGGGCCCAGCTGCTCTGCGGCACGTGGGATCCTCCCGGACTGGGGCACGAACCCGCGTCCCCTGTATCGGCAGGCGGACTCTCAACCACTGCGCCACCAGGGAAGCCCCAAATATTATTTTTATGTGGAAATTTTTTACTGTTCTTTAAGAAAAGATAGATGCATGGGCAATACAGTTTTTGAGGTCTTGCATGGGAAGATATCTTGCTGTTAACGTTTATCCATAAAAGAGTTGTGTGGATATCAAATACAGCTGTCCCTCAGCATCCCCAGGGGATTTGTTCCAGGACCTCTCGCGGTTACCAAAAGCCACAGATGCCTAAGTCCATTATGTAAAATGGCATAGTATTTGCGTATAACATACACACATCTTCCTGTATACTTTAAACATCTCTAGATTACTTACAATATCTAATATAATGTAAATTCTATGTAAATAGTTGCTCTCGTGTGGCAAATTTAAGTTTTGTTTTTTGGAACTTGCTGGAATTTTTTTTTCAAATATTTTTTATCTTCAGTTGGTTGAATCCGCAGATACAGAACCCATGCATGTGGAGGGCCAACTGTATTGATACATATTCATTTCTCCTCAAGACTTTGCTGACAGTAAGTCACTACCTTCTATCATTTTTGTTATTGTCATTGTATATCTTTGGTCATTATTAGTAGGTGATTTCAGTGCCATCCTCACATCACCTAAGTATTCACCATTTTAGTTTGTGCCAATGGTGTCCTACTACAATCATCTGTGACTCTCTGTCTGAGGGCTTTGCCCAGCATATGGGCTGAAGATGGATGGCAGTTCAGGATAACTATCCCAGCTTCCTGGCTCCTTAGGTGGATAATACTGAGGTGTGCTCTATATTCCTAGAATTCTCCATTAGGACTGAGCCCCTGTTGGCCATATCTGTAACCAGCTCAATAAAGATCCCTTTGAGGATTCCTTTCTCTGCCTTGTCTCATGTTCCATGCCCCTACAAGTGCTTCCTGGGATCACCAAACCCCTGTTTTAGCATGTGCTTTTGGGGGAACTCACTGGAAGACAGATCTTTATAGATGAGTTTGTTCAGGTATGGGTAACCTTGTTCAGATGTTTAAAAGATTTTTAAATTTGTATTTATCTTGATTACTCAAAATTTTGTCAGGTTTGGAGTTTGTGTTCCTTTAACTCATTTTTCCTGGATTTAGGAGCCCTTTTTAAATTTTTTTTTACTTTGTTAAAATTTTATTTATTTTTTTGGCTGCGTTGGGTCTTCATTGCTGTGAGTGGGCTCTCTCTAGTTACGGAGAATGGGGGCTACTCTTCGTTTTGGTGCACGGGCTCCTCATTGCAGTGGCTTCTCTTGTCGCAGAGCACAGGCTCTAGGCATGTGGGCTCAGTAGTTGTGGCTCGCGGGCTCTAGAGCACAGGCTCAGTAGTTGTGGCGCATGGGCTTAGTTGCTCCGCAGCACGTGGGATCTTCCTGGACCAGGGCTCAAACCCATGTCCCCTGCATTAGCAGGTGGATTCTTAACCACTGTGCCATCGGGAAGTCCCTGGGAGCCCTTTAAAAAGTATAGGCACTGGTCTTTCCTCAGCTCAAAGGTTTGATTAAGCTCTAGCTTGGATGTTTTTTTCTTTTTCAATTTATTCTGATTTAATCTTTATGAAGTTCAATTTGTTCTGGTCACTCCTCTACTATCACTAAACATCACTAAACATCTGGATATTCTTTCTCCTTTTTCTTCTTCCATATCTATAGTCGTCTTTCTCATTACTTGCCTATATTTGTTCTTATCCCCTGCATTCTAAGAAAGCTTTTCAAATTTGTTAACCACATCATTCCTTCAGTTTTCTGCAGCATAAGTTCTGCTCTTTACTTCCTCAGTGTGCTCTTAAATTCTGCTTCTGTGTTTTTCCAGTTCCTCATTATCTCGTCCCTATCCCCCTTTCATCTCATCTCAACTTTTAAAATGACTTGTTTTGTTTCATATGTGACATAACTTTTACACTTTACTAAAATTTTCTTTTAGATCATACATTTAATGATATTTAGAGCTATGCTCCCCTCTAGGTCTTCTGGGTGCTATTTTCCCCTCTTGTTCTGTAGTTTGTATTGAGTTTTGTTTCATATTGACTTTTATTCTCAACCTTGGTAAAAATAACATCTATCTAGATTTAGTGTTTACCAACAAATAGGGAGATTACTTTGGCCTACGTGCTTCTTTGTGCAGAGATCAAATCCCTTTCTCAGATCCCTGTTGGAAGAGGGAAGGTTCATATCCACAGGACCTAGAGAAATTTCTATTTTTCTAGCAAGCATGAATCCAGTGAGGGCTTCTCCTTTATTGCCTAATTTTCTGGAGTGTTAAAAAACGTAATTAAATTTCCTAGGATGCTCCATGCCATTTCTAATTGTGCCCACTCTTAACCCCTCCCCCTATTTCCTGCCCCGTTATTTTCTAGGAGTTACAGACCCTGCAAGGATATAGCAGAATGCCAGTGGAGGTGGGAAGGAGTAGTTTCGGGAGTTCAGAGATCTCCACACTGCACCATACAGTGTTCTCAGCATTATAGAGGGATGATTTCTCAAAGCAAACCTTACATGTCTGTTTAAGAAGCATGTTATATTGCGAGGTTATAGTAGACTTTTCCTACCTTATTTTACGTGGTCTTTTTCATAAAGCAAAGCTGGTTAGTGCCATGTCCATATTTCATATAATTGTTACTAGTTTATCTCAGATCTTGGCATTAGATTGTATGACAGCCTTCATTTCTAATGGCCTTATGAATTATCTTCTTTTAATGTGTTATCATTAATATTTCTGTGTAAGACTGGGAGATACTGGTTAAGTATTAGCTAGACACTTTGTTTTTTAAACATTTAATTGGCATATGTATATAGGATTTTGCTAATTAAAACTAAAGTTTTAATTAGCTTTATTTATTTATTTTTGGCTGAGTTGGGTCTTTGTTGCTGGACATGGGCTTTCTCTAGTTGCAGCAGGTGGGGGGTTACTCTTCGCTGCGGTACACGGGCTTCTCATTGCAGTGGCTTCTCTTGTTGCGTAGCATGGGCTCCAGGCATGCGAGCTTCAGCAGTTGTGGCTTGCAGGCTCTAGAGCGCCGGCTCAGCAGCTGTGGCACACGGGCCCAGCTGCTCTGCGGCATGTGGGATCTTCCTGCACCAGGGATCGAACCCGTGTTCCCTGCATTGGCAGGCGGACTCTTAACCACCGCACCACCAGGGAAGCCCTAGACACTTTTTTGAATGAGAACTCTCACTTTCATGTATGTTACAGTAAGTGCATAATAGATTTTGTCTAACTAGTTGAACATGATGTATAACAATAAGGCTCTGTGACTCTTGTGTTTTAAACGTTACTTATAAGAAACATTGTTTTTCTATGATGGGATTAAAATATCACCTATGACAAATATCTCTATAAGCCTGCTTTGTATAGCCTATAAATGTCTACCTTAAAATTATTTTTGAGGTAACCACCACAACTTTAATCTATCTGCCAATCTTGAGGAATATTGCTGTCAAATCTTATGGCCAGGTACCCCAAAGTGTACATATTCATGGCTGTTGCTTCATGTCTGTCCTCAGAATTCATGATTACATCTAACACAGTGACAGAAACTCAGGGGAAGAGATCCAAGAAAGCAAAATATAAGCCATGCAGAGTACGTTCCCCATCTTTATCAGCTGTTAAAAACATCAGCCTAAGAGTGACTGATGAGCAGGAGGATATCATAAAAGTGCAAGCTTTTGAAGGCGTTTTCTGATATGCTGCAAATCAAAAAAGTGGAGAAAGCCAGACTTCAGAATTCATGTGCTTGTTCATCTGAAGTTTAAACTTTAGCCCTGGCCACCTGTGATTAAGATTAACCATAGAACTACAAGACTTTTTATGGTATAAGTAAACACACGTGTGGACCAGAGCGCACATGTTGCTCAATCTATTGATAAGTAGAAAAACCTGCACATTTATTTATTTTTAGGAGTGTGCTGGAACAGCTTTTATGATTCCTGAGAACCAATTGTGTGGGTCTCTTCCGAACTCTGCATTCAGTGACATCACAATGGTAGCCTGAAACTGACCATGTTAGGAGCATTTATGTCATACAGATTGGCAAATGCTATAATTGGGGCTTTTTTTCCTCCAGAGAGCCGGTTGTTAAACATTTATTAGCACACCACTATTATTAGGGCCCTTTTTATACTTTCTTTCCTTGTGATTACATGATTATATTTAGTTATTTATATTAAACCTGTCAGCCTTCATTATAGCAATTGAGTCAGCAATGATATTGAATTTGAATTTTCATAAATTTGCTTTTATACAAGAGCAGAAACGCATATCCAAGCAGTGGTTTTGTACCTTTTTCATAAGGAATTGTTGGTTGTGGCTAAGAATTACAAAAAGGCAACAACTGTAAGCTAGGTCCTCTTTGATTTTTTTTATCATTAATCTTTCCAAACTAAAAGATGCAGTTCTATTTCAGTTTTACTTAAGCTTTAATATCAATTAGAGGTTGAATACCTCCAGTTATATTAATAAGGGACTTAATTTCATTTTCCCTAGAGTGTGTTTTATAGATGAGTGCTCCCAGCTTAGGGTCCTGCTTCCATTTCTACTCCATCACCTGGAGCATGGAGGCCCTATCACCCTGGAGTACGGGGGCAGGTTGTCTGAGAGGAGCACCCTAAGAAGTAAGGAAGCAGGGGTTCCAGGAAACTGCTGGCCTGGGCACTGCTGTCCCCTCCATTTCTCTCGACCGCCTCTATATTTCTTTCTTTCTCAACCTTTCCAGTCTCTTTTCATCATGATCTAATTGATCGTTCATTGTACTTATTAGGTTGCATTTATATCTCTGACTTTAATTTAAAAAAAGAAACAGTTGATGGGAAAGACAGCTTGTACAGTCATGTGGGTAACCTGGGTGAGAAAGCAATCTGTCATCTCTTTAAATAGATATTTTAAAAAATGCATGTTTAATATTAATTTGAGGACGAGGGAATGTCAGCACCTGTTAAGAATCCTTTGTTGTTTCAACATGAAATCACTATTCTTGTCTCTTCTACAGGACCAATTTACATGTGGTTAGCTGTGAAAGGATCTGAGGACACAGGGTTGAGTTAACTGGCACCTTATTTCAAGTTAATTCAGTAGTATTTTAATGTTCCTTAGAGAAATACTTCTCAAGTTATCATGTGCATATCTATCACCTGGGAATCTTATTAAGAGCAGATTCAGGGAATTCTGATTCAGTCAGTCTGAGGCAGGGCCTGAGATTCTGCATTCCTAACAGGTTCCCACATGATGCTGATACTGCTGGTCCAGCAGCCACACTTTTGCAGGGGTGGGTGCGAGGGTATGTGTCACATCCCCTTTGGCTCAAATGGAAGGGTCAGTATTTCTATATGAAAAGTGGGTGGGGGGGAACGTTAAGCTAGTTTTCTTTTTTTAAACTAGTTTTATTTATTTTTACTTATGAATCCTTAAAACATTTTTTGGTGGGTGAGTGGTTTACTGGCCCCTCCCGTTAAAGAAATTCCTAGCTTATTTTAGATAATCTTGCCAAAAACAGAGGTTTATCCTCTTAGGAGAGAATTATATGATTCTGTGATTTTAGAATTTACATTTCAAAGTTCCTGCTTAGAACATGAGATATGAAAGCTCTGATAGGCCTATACTTGTAACTGTTTTAAAAATGACAAAATTTTGATCTACTCAGTGGGAATCGTTGTGAAAAAATTCTTTTAAAAGGAGTAATAAAGGGCATTGAGACTGAAAAACATGAAACATAAAGCCCACCCTTTGTGTGATGATTTAAAGTGAACACCTAGTTATCTAAATGGTGATATTTCCATAAGAATTTGTTATGATGAGCATGTAAATTTACATCTTCATGTACTAGGGCATTCTGACTTATGACTGTGGGGATATGAAGTTGCCATATATCAAGCAGATTCCCCACCCCACATGCAGATTTCAAATCTATAAATCTGAGCAAACCACAAACCATATTAGATGCCACAAGCATCTAATATGTGTCCTTGCCAGGTACATATTAGATGCTCAATAAATACTTGTTGGATGACTTGAATCCAGAGGAAACTTACATGCGTAACTTGCTTACCAGCCTGCACAATTTAAACAATACCTGCCACAAGCAAGTGCTTCAGAAATGAATCCTCCCGTACTAACCTCTTCAGACCTGGAAGATGAGCAACATTCTTTTGTTGGTCTTTGTGATCTGGTGCTACCTGTATCTACAAAGCTCCCCTCAATCACTTCAGCCAACACTGAGTTTTTCTCATGCAAACACCCACAGCACTTAACTAGTTCATATTTCTGCCATTTGTACTTTGAAAATATTGCATCTCCAAAAACACTGTGAAATTCTTAAAAGCAGAGATAATGTCCCGTTATTCTTGTGGGTTCCATTGTACGTATCACAGAGCAGGAATTCAATAAAAAATTTATTAAATTGATTTTCCTGCTTTGATAGGTGATTGTTGATAACAGTTTATTTGTTAAATATTTCTGTCACATATTTCAGGCAAGGCTGAAACCTTCCAGACTCAGCCAAACAAAGTATGTCATTGCTTTAAGAAATTTCCTTATGACAGCCTTTGAAACCCCCATAATATATCTCTCGATAAAAAAGGCATAGGCATGTTTCTCCAAGGCTCAGCTAGGCATGGTTGTCACTGTATTTCCCCAAGGTAGAGGTGAGAATAGCTTTTGTTATAGTTCCATCAGGTACTTCTGGTTGATATTTTTTCTCTATTTTTTTAAGGGTCAACTGAGCATGATTTTGGCATGATTATTTCAACCAATCAGTACTCTGAGAACAACCCTTCTAAATCATGAGGAGACATAAGTAAGTATTTTTAAATGCATTTAATAGCTGATATTCCTGGAAGTTTAATCTAGATCATATCCTCTTCTAGGTGCTTCAGTGAAAGAGTTTATTTTATCTTTGCAGCAGCACTGTGAGCTAAGTAATGTATTACTTATAGCGAGAAACTGAGGCTCGGAGAATTAAAGTCACTTTCCCAATGTCATGGGGCCAGGAAATGCAGAGCTGGGACTTGGACCCAGACTGTCTCTAAAACTATGCTAATACAATAGCCACTGGCTATATGTGACTACTTAAGTTGATTAAGTTACAAAACATAAAAAATTAAGTTTCTCAGTCACACTAACCACATTGCAAATGCTCAGTAGCCACGTTTGACTAATGGCTGCCGTATTGGACAAAGCAGATATAGAACATTTCCACCATTGCAAAAGTTCTATTGGACAGCACTGCTGTAGTGCCGATACCTGCTGGTGGCTTGCTGGCCTTGTGCCTCTTGAGGACCTCACTACAGAAGGGCCTGGAAGCTGGAGAGGGCAACTTTTGGACAGGGGTGTGTGTGTGTGTGTGCACAGTAGAGTGGGTGAGGAAAGGAAGAGCTCTAGTACACCCTGGACCTAGGTTGGTGTCCTCAGTAGGGACTGAGGTCTCCCTGGAATAGACCGTGGAACAGCTGCAGTGGGGGAGGATCTTCCCGTCTCCCCACCAGAGAGGTAGGGAGTCTGGGGAGCTAGTTTAAAGGCTAAGTGGCTGGGCTGGAGAGAGGAAGGAAAAAAGAAGAAAGCTGTACATCAGACAGCAATAACCATCCACCCCCACCTGGACTATGTCTGTCCTAAGGGCCCGCTCCCCCTGGAGAAACACGATTTCACCCAGGCCCCTGGGAGGGCACTGGAGAAGTGTTCGAGCACAGCATATACTTGACAGCCTTTGACTGACTGGCCTCCTTGGGTCCACTGGGGCTTGGATGGCCTGACCACTGCAGAGCCACCATCTGAATTCCTGACAGACTCTCAGGACTGCTATTCTGATTGCTTTACACATGCTGACTAGCATCCCAGTACAGACCGACCGTCTCAGACACAGTGACCACTCCAGATATGCACTGAAATAAAAATGACAACTATGGCTTACACTCAATACATTCCAGATACTATGTCTAGGTATTGTAAGGTAGTAAGTATAAGCTGTAGTTATCAGCTTTATTTATTTATATTTTATTCTCATATATTCTTTGAATTTCCAAAGAATTTTATTGTTATCATCATACTTATTTTATACACGAGGAAACAGGCACAGTGACTTGATAACACAGCTACCAAGGGGCAAAGTGGCAGGTGAGCCTGGTCAGCCTAGGCCCTTGGTCCATATTCTTAACCACTATGCTGAGCTGCTTTGCTGGCCCAGCGTGGATACCACTCCAAGTTGCGATCCTCTATGTGCTTTATCTGTAAAACACTGGGTATTCAGTGTGGCATGGTTTTTGTGTGATTACTCCAGCTACAGACAGGTATCCGCTGAGCTTCTAGAAACTGCTTATTTTGATTTAAAAATACCAACAGTGGTGACAAGCATTTAGTAATTGGCAGAATTTTCATCTTTATTTTATATCAGACTAAGAAGTTCTACCCTGTCCGGTGGTAATTTTTTACTTATTTTGAATTTTGTATAGTGCTTTAAATAAGTATTTATAAATGTATATATTTTTGAGTTTGTCTCAGGGGCAAGAGTTTGATTTCAGTTGTTTATCTCTCCTGATAGCTGTTTTTAGTCACCAACAACTGGGTGCTATTCTCTCAACAGCATAATCATTAAGTCCAGGAAGCATTATCTGAGAATAATACAAGTAGTAATTAAAAAAGTAGAGTGCAACCATTAATATTCCATTAATTGTTATTAGTGTAGGCCTTGCCAGTACTGCTAATATAAAACACAAAGGGCTAATTTTTAGAAGATTAGTACTACAGTGTCATGAACATAAACAAACTGGAAAAACAAAAACCCAGAGGCTTCTTTAGATTGGTTGAGACAGCTGAAAGCTATCAGTTAATTCTACTATGTAAGTAACACTCTTTTCAGCAATGTGTTGAAGACCAAAGAATTTGGAAAATGATTAAAAATTGAAGAATGTTCTCTGAGCGTATGGTAGATGTGGCATCAAACTCAACGCCAAACACAAGTCTGTCAAGTAGGGGCAATTTCTTACGTATGAGGTGATTGGGAAACTTAGACCAACTCCAAGTTGCCACATTGGGGGCTTTTGAGTCGTTTCATCAACCTAAATAAGAGGCCAAAACTAAACTGCAGTTTTGGGAAAGTCAGGACCGCAAGGATGCAGCACAGTTGAACGAGGCCATGGGTGGAGAACAGATTGCAGCAGTGATAAACCAGTTTGTACTGCGTGGGCTCAGATGGGGCTAACCCAAGAGTAAGGACAAGACAAACGTATAAGACCAGCTAAGTTATAGCTTCAAACAAGGCCGCTTTGTGTAAGTATGACTGGGAGAATTCCAAGGCTGAGGGAAGCCTCTGAAAACAGCTCTGGTGTTCACAAAACAAATGCCGTCTTCAGCGGTGGTGATGAATCATGTGTGACAGCCACACCCGCACGAGCCCTCAGCCTCATTCCTCAAAGGAGGGTGAATGAGCTAAAGATGTATAATGACTCGTTTCAACTTTAAGCATGTGTAACATTTAATAAGGCTGATGGGGGTTATACCTGCAGAACATTAGTCTTTTAAATGTGTCTTTGGAGCTCTAAGAAACCTAAATATCTTGGAGGTTGGTTTGTTTGGTGTTTGTTTATTAAGAGTCTGGAGAGGCTTAAAACAAGAATGTAAATAAATCATGGTAACATTTAAATAAAGAATATAGGAAGGCAAGAGCAGGATAAATACAGGTATGCTTGGAAAAACAAGTGAGATTTTCTCTAGGCTGATCTATTTGTTCCTGTAGTCCTCATTACAGTGTAGGCCCCTGCCCAGTAAAGCCTGTTTGACAAGCGACAAAGGGTGGTTGGAAGGAGCAGGCCACGTGGATTGCCATATTTGGCTTGAAATCCAGAAATTTAAACAATGCCACTCACAGAAGGCAATAACCAACACTCAGCCGCCACACATTTATTTCTTCATGTAATAGATGTATTTATCATATAGCATAGAACAGTCTGAAAAGTTACACTCTCTCATGTGACTGATTTTATACATGGTAGAAAAAAGTGCCCTTTGAACCAAAATTTAATAGATATTAATTATATAGGAAGTAATGATTTTAAGAAAAATGTCCACAATTAAAAATTAAATTGGGTTTTGTTCATTTCTGGTTCTGCATGTAAGAGCTTAGAAGTCACCACACTGTCCTAACGACAAGTGAAAAGCTGAACAGACTGAAAAAAATCGAGAGGAGAGGACACAGGGCTAACCACTGCCCCAAAGATTGGAGAGACAGACCTGCGAATGCTGGTCGTTAGGGCTTCCCCCAGCAGAGACTCAGGAGTGGAAATGGCCAGGGGAACCAGTGCTGCTGGGGTAGGAAAACCTGAACTGTAGTTGACGAAATGCTGGCCGTTCAGTGCAGCAACTCTGAGAGTGAAAAACTCTGGGAGGACCCAGTCGCGGGGCCCCGGAGGACCATTTTGTGAGATTCACCTCTGGGAGTTTGACCAGGTTCTCACAGTAAAAATGAGGATAATCCCCTCTTGTTTGCAGCAGGAGGTGGGAAAGGAAGCATTCTGAAATCCACCAGTTCTTAAGGAGGCTGGCCCTCAGGAGAAACTAGTTAACTAGAGCCAACTTGTTGGGGCATTATCAGAGAGTAACCCCCCAAGGGGAAGGGAAATCCCCAACTCCAGCCCACTCTAGCCATCCTGCGCCACCTGAGGGAGGAGGAGAATACTGAGAAACACTTGAGGGAAGTTGGCAGTACAGAGGCCTAGTCTCACTAAAAGGACCTAAAACTGCTGTTAAAAAAATCAAGTATAAAAAAAAATTAAGTGAGTTGCTCTTTGACTGCTCAAACCAGAATCCAACTGTCTTTTTTCCTTCAAAAGGTGATTAAAAATCCTATGGGCAATAGTCTCTTAAGCCCAGGGAATCAATGATTTTTCAAAGGAAGGCTTTTGAATCTGAACAATATTTGAATAAATAAAGAAGAGGTGGAAAAATTATGTTCTTTCTTTTTTTAATAATATAAATATATTTATTCTACATCTACTACTATTCTGAAGGGAAATGCAAGACAAGACTTTGCATAAATGAGCCTACCTACTTCCTTGAAAACTCTTAGGGTAGTCGTGCTCTGGATTTTCCCCTAGCAGAGAAACTGGCTGACAGTGTTTTCACAAGGCTGCGGCCTAGCCAGATAATGACTGCTATCAAGGAAGAGGGAGTTTGGGGGACATAAATGACAGAAGTTGAAAAAATTAAATTACATTAAAAATAAATATAGTCAATTTGAGTTTTGTAAATAATTCAGTTCATGGATTTGATTTACTTTGACGAGAGATCTATTTACTTAGTTTTTAAGAAATGAAGGTTTTTTTTTTTCATTTCCAAATTATAGCTCTAGAAATCAAGGTTGGTTACATTACTCAGCCTTCTAGAAAGTAGGGAATGGTATCAACCATGATGTTTTTAAAATGGAAAAGAAATCAAAAATTCTTTCTTCCTTCCCTCTCTTGCTCTCTCCCTTCCTTCGTTCATTTCTTCCTTTGTTCCTTTTATTAAATCAGTTTATTTTGATGAATTTATAACTACTGATCTCTGGTTAGAAAAACTAATTTGTGAAATACACGGTTGGTTTAATACACAGTTGGGAAAATGGTTTACTCTGATGTCCTACTTAGTTTTTTACTCGTACTCTCAACTGTTGGTCTACAGTTTCATCATGTCTGTGGGGTGCAGGGGTGCAGGTCCCTGGGGAGAGGCCAGAGAGTGGGGCAACTGGATGTAGCCTGGAAAGCTGAAGGAGACTGACTAGTCTTTCTACTCCAGGGCCTTCCAACAGCAGGCTGATGGATGAAGTTGGATTAACAGAATGACAGAGAACACTTCCCTGTTTGGTCTGCTCACCATTTGTAGTTTTGCATTTGACTGTCCCAAAGTGGAAAATCTAATGAAAACATTTGGAGAGAAATATGAGGTGCATATATATATATATACCCATTCTATGACAACCACTGTTATAGGCAAACTATTAAAAGAAGAAGCCTTCTACCCAGAGAGTAGAAGATGAGTCCATTGTCCAATGGGTTGTCCACCTAGGTGATATTCAGTTATATACCTAGATCCCAGACTTCCAGTCTTGGATTTGGCAAGTCCTAGGTATGGTTCATTATCTTCAAGGGTGCACGAGAACCATGGTTATGAACTATCAGATGATTTCTTCCTTGAAGTTTTACACTTTTTCCCTTCGTTTATCGTTATCAAATTTCTTGAACAATGTGTTTTCAGACAAGGGGTCCTACCTTAGAATTTTAGCCAAATCCAACATTAACACATATGCAGTATAACTTTAACAACACAGAACAGTATTTAAAATAATCTAACAAACACTCCTTACTTGTAGCTTTACTGAGAAGTCCCATGTATCTAATTTCAGTTAGGGACTCTGCTACAAAACCTTAGTACGACCCACTGGGGCTGAATTGCGAAACAGATCTGAAGGCCCAGACCAGGAGGTTAGGAAGAATATACAGCTTTCTTTACGTAATAATGGTAACAAGGAAAGAGTACTGAGTATATACTATATACATATACATACTGAGTATGTACTGAGTATATACTAAGTGCCATATGTGAATTATGATCTTGTCCATCTTTCAAGTTTGGAGAGGAAAAAAAGAGCCATTCTAGAAGCCAGGAAGGTATGCTTGTTTGTCTTTCTGAGTATAAATTTGTTTGATGGTTACACATAGGTCTACTGAAGCAATGTTGTACTTGGACAAGTAATAGCCCAAATATCTCAAGATATGCAACTAAATACAGCTCTGCTTCCACTGATCAGGAATTGAAAAAGCTGTATTTATTTTCAGTCAGTTGTTGTTGTTGCTGGTTTTCTGTTTAAACTACAAGAACAAAAGGAGGATCTCAAATAAAGATTGTTGGGTTCAGCTCTCAAATCCCGAAGAGCTGACGAAAACTAGAATCCCTAGATTCAACCATACCTGCTAATAGGAATACAAACCAAGAGCTCGTGGGGCTCCCACAAGGACTCCTTGGAGAGTATATCAAGAGTTTGTGCATGCACAAGTCCTTGAATCTGTAGACTGAGGATTAGAAATGTCCTTATTTATTTGTTCAACAGTATCAGCAAAGTAGTCCTTAGAGTATATTGCTATAATAGTACCAAGGCAGCTGTAAAAAAATCACATCAAGATGAAAATGCTGATGATTACTGAAATAAGTATTATGTGTGTAGTGTATCTTACCTTCACAGACAAACCTAAGTGTTTGGCTTAAATAATTGCAAGACTTTCTAACTCCTTTGACTTGAGGAAAGGAAAAATTAAGTATCAAGTGATCCTTGTCACAGAGGAGGGATACGCTACTGTAAAACACAGAAACAAAGAACTTTCTGGCTTTTGTTTCCAAAAACCTAAAATTTTAGGAATCTGTAGAGGCCTAGACAAAATCTGTAGGCATAGACAAAATATTTGAGAGTTTTGAGAGCGAGGGTTCCCTTCCTCCATCTCCCAAACCAGACTAGAAAATGTTTCTTTAGAAGAGTAGGGGGTGTGGGGGAGTAATGGAGGGGAAATGAAAGAGTAGAAGTGTTGAGGGTTTGCAGAGAGTGGGCTTGTATCCTGCTCCCAAGGCAGATCCTGAAGCTGGGGCATGCAGTGATTTCCATCTCCTTGTCCACTTGGTTCTGCAGTGACAAATCAGAGTGAATCTCGAGACTCCTGTGAGTAACTCTGGAACGAAGGCTCATTCTCTCCCTTTGGAGAGTGTGATGAACCATTTTCGTCAGCATGAGGGAAGCTGCCTTCAACCCAGAGCTGACTCACAAATGAGAGAAAAACCAAGGCAAGTTCAGCTACACCATTGGAGCCCTGATCGATATCAAGAACTGACGTGTTAAATTGCATGTGAAGCCCACTCTGTCTTACCATTTTTCATCTACGTAATATACCTCCCTTATTATTAATTAAGCCAATCTGAATTAGGTATTCCGTTACTTGGAATCAATAGTATCTTACCTGGAAAGCCAAGTACTATTTTTTATGTACTTTGTGTGTGTGTCCAAAGCTTTAAACATAAACTCAATCTCCATGCCACCCTGGGAAGTGAACATCATTAGCTCCATTTTACAAATCAGAAAAGCTAAGACTCAGGATCGTTGCTTAAGGTAGCAGAGCAGGGGCTTGGATCTGGCTCCATCGAGACCAAAAGCCTAGACTCTTTCCTCTCTTGTCATATTATATCCCAACTATGGATCCCAGATCACCTGCAGATGTTTCATTAAAGTTCTGTGTTCATTGTGTTACATGCCTTTTCTGACTTCTCTCTGAAACGACTTCCAACAACCAATGCTTTTGAGGTACAGGGCACACAAAAGCACTTTTTTTTTTTTTTTTTTTTACTACCAAACCCCCGAGGAGATTCAGGAAATACAAATCAAAGTTGTAATAACGGATTAGAATCTATTTTGAAATAGATTCAAGTATTCAGGGAGCAGAATTGAATGCACTTCTTTTAAAGCCTGTCTGAAATGGCAACAGGAAGTAGCAGAAAGGGTGGGCGTTTGGAGTTAGATAGACACGGGTAAAAATTCCAGCTTTAGGACATATGTGTTTACAGGTGGCAGATTAGGTGTGCCTAACAGATATGCCATCAAAATCCCGTTGAAAGTCCAAAAGAATATGAAAAAATAGCAAAATTAACAATAGCAATGACAATTAAAGAAGAGACTATTGTTCAAACTCTGGCCTGCCTTTTCTTAACTGCATCATTGAAGGTGAAGGATTGAGAAGCACTTTCCTAGAAGACATACCATGTGCTCTACCTAAAATAGTCCCTCCAGAGGTATTGGAAAAACTAGAATCGATTCTCCCTCTATACACCTACTCCAGGATAATGAAGGGTCACACAGTCAGAAAAACTCAGAGCCATTATACAGTTATGCATGAAATGTCTTCTAAGCCAGACTAAGCAGGCTGCTAGGCTCTTCCCCACTCTGACAGTTTCCCAGCCTGTCAGCCTTCAAATGGTGAGTCCCTCTCTAATCCACGTAGTGTGTACAACTCCAAAGGCACCATATTGCAGGAGGGAGAGAAGCCTGGAGAAAAGTGCATTGTATGATGCACTATGAGAGTAGTCTCTTGTGTAGATGTTTCTTTCAGCCAAAGAAATGAAAACAGAGGTGGAGATAGAGTAGTGAATACAGGGCGCTGAGAGAAACTACCGGATTAAGGAAGGAGAGATCCAACCTCAACCTAGTGGACCATCATTAGATGAATATCTGCTAGGAATCATACATGAAGCTGTGGGCTACATGCAAACCTTCAAGCCCTCTGTTTAGATGTGTGAAGGAAAGTGGCTGCGTCTGGATGCGTAGTAAGGGGAAGGAGTGACAATCGGGCAAAGCTGTCTCATGACAAACATCGGTTTTGGATTGAAAGATGAGTAAACAGAAAAACAAAACACACAAACTACAGGAGGCAATTTAAAAAATGTTGACAAGGGATGGATATTCAATAAATGTGAGTGTGGTGAAATAACATTTTGAGATATTAACCTATTTTTTTTCCCCCTGATACTTCACTTTTTCCTGTACCTTCCACCGCTACCCCATTCAAGGAGCTGGCAGTTCTGTGCTCTTTGCTCAGGGCACGGATGGGACAGGGCAGAAGACAGACACAAGGGAGTATTATACCTCTGTCTCCAAGAGCCTAGGCCCTTAGGGGACTGGAGAAGACTTTAGGCATGGCCGAAACGTTAGGGTTAAAGAGAAAGAGGTCTACCTTTCCACCCCAACTACAGGAAGGGAGATGGATTGTCTCAGGGAGATGGACCCTCTATCCTGCTTTCTGGAGGAAGCCTAGGGTTCAGAGAGAAAATAGGTGTGGTAAATTTAGGGGGAATCGGTCTTGGCCAGTTGGGTACAGATTTTGGTGTCCTAATGTGATAGGGAAAGATTCAAATATATTTTGTGCCTGTAAACTGAAGGGAAATAGGAGAGAGAGCCATTAGACCTGAAGGGGGCAGGTGGGGAGAAGCTCGTGATATTTCAGTGGTGACCTGTGCAGATTAATGACAGAGAACCAGAAGAGGTAATAGCTACCTCAGAAGAAATCTGCATGGACATAGGACATTGAATACTAGATTAGAGTACCACCCCTTTCATCAAATGCCATGGCACTGTGTAAGTCACTTATAACTTAGACACACACACACACACAAAACTTAGACACAACTCTAAGGCAGGGGAAGGGAACCCCAAATTATCTGAGATTAAGTTTCTGCCATCTTGGTGGAATGGGAAATAGGCATTAGGTCAAGTTTTTAATAATTATTATAAAGTTATATTTATTTTCACATCTGAGATATAAACTGAGATACTTATTAACTACCTTGGCTATAATATTACTTTTATATCACAGCCTTCACGTGAGTGCATTCTTTGCTCAATAAAGGCAGTCTTTTAAAATAAGGTAAATAAAAACAAATTTTATTGATAATATTATGCCACTTTTTGAGGTAACTGGAGATTTAAACTTAGGTTGTAATTTGCTACATAATAAAGACTTCAGACTTAATCTAGAGACTTAATTCAGGTGGTTCAGCAGTTTATTGAACCAAGAGTCAGTAAAAAATGTAAGTGCAAACTTGACTTCATCATTTCTCACTCTTATGAATCAAGTATATATATACCTAATGGCGTAAAATCGGAATTCCTCTTAATGTAATACATTTGCGTGCCAGTTCCCTGACCTTGGGCTAAACGAGAGCAGTAGAAAGCTCATTTATATAACTGAAAACCATCTGTAAAAGCAGCCAGCTTTTAAGCTGCCTTTAGATCAAAGTGGATATTTGGAGAGAAGCTGCTTATAGGTCCATAGAACACTGATGTTGGTCGTTTTCTCCTTGAGATTGGAGCTAGCCAGCCTCTGAAACCCCATCCCAGCATCTCTACTGTTTAACTGGCAGGTAAACTTTTCAAGTAACCTTGTGAGACAAATGATTCATATGGTGACGTGTCACATTTTATTACTGTCTTCCAAAAATAAAAGATAGAGAAGTATATTTGCTGCCACAATTTCCAGATAACAGAAAAAAAATATAATCTGTTTCTGATTTTTATTCCATTGTGCTAAAAGCTTCAGAAGAATTGTGTGCTGATCTTTTAAGTTGTCTGTATAGTGTCATTTTGTGTACTTTGGATAGCTTTTCTCATTCCTATTTTTCTTTATAAATCCTCACAAATATTTCACTTGGAAATGTTCTACTCAGTTGCTTTTTTCATTTTATAATTCTAAGTGCTTCCTATGTGCTAACCACTGTGCTTTATGCTGACTTTGTGGAAATAAATAAGACAGTCTTTTCCTCCCTCAAGGAGGAAAGAGGTTCTTGGGGGACGCAACGGGTGCACGCATCATTACAATTCCATGACATAAGAATTTTGATAAGGACTTGGCGTCAGCACACTTTGTGTGTGGAAGGGCTACATGGGAAAAATCTCAAACCGTCAGTGTTGGTGAGGTTGTGTTATGACAGGCAGACCATGGGAAGAGCCGGGCTCAGCTGCCTGTGCCCATTTGCAGCTCTAAGTCCTATCAGAGAGTTACTTTTCTCTCCAAAGGAGCTACCTTTCTCACCTCTCCCATCCCAGTAGGGCTGGTAAAAGTGTGTGCAGTATGCCCAGGGGCAGAATTCAGGACTCAGAGGTTCTCATATGGGAGAAGACAGGCAGAGTCCCAGACAGTGCCAGGCAGCAGAGTGAGAGAAGTCATTACCAGAAGCAGGGAGGTTACTGAGAATTTAACGAGCAGGGGAACGCACTGGGAAATTACCTTGTGTTTTGTTTTTCATTGCTGTGACCTCATCAGCAAGAATTGAAAGTCCTGTGGATTACCACCTTAAGAGGTTAATGAAGGCATAGCATGCTTAAGGCCCTGGCTCTCCTTACTTCTAGAAAAGACAAAAAAGCTTTTAGGTAGTCCTAAATCCTGCTGGCCACGTCAAGATGTTTCTGGCGATAATCAGGGGCTGTTATCGGAGAACAAGAGGTAAGGACAAACCCGTTGTGTTTCAGACCACTGGTACCATGTGGCCACGAGGAGGGACATCAAGTAACCACAGACTGAGAGGCAGGGCTCCCTACCCCAAACTGGAAGTCTCGTGGATCTCTCTTCAGGCTCATGTAAAAAGGGAAGAGAGGGAAGGGGGAGAGAGTCCCTGGGTGACCAATATCAGACTTTTCATGAATCTTGACAGGTGACTCTCTGAGTTGGTTATAAATCAGACTTAACCTTGGAACTATTGACATTTTGGATGAGATAATTACTTTTTGTGGGCACTATTCTGTGCGTTACAGGATGTTGAACAACATCTATGACCTTTACCTGTGGGATGTCAGTAGCACGCACCCCACCAGTGTGATCACCAGACAATGCCAAATGTCTCTTGGGGTTCTTCAGTTGAGAATCATTAAATAAACATGACAAAATGGGAAAAAGACATTATTTGAACATGAGCCCTGTAGAACAGGTCAGATCCATTACACCTGAGTAAAAAGTAACGCGTGGCAGGCATCTTGTATACTTACTGGCATAAGCAAACTTCTTTAGCAGTGATAGAAGAGGACTTTAAGAGACCCCAAACAAACAGAGACATCTCAGTGCAGGCAGGGTTGGATTTGGGGAAAGAAAGCAACAACACATATACAGTGAGAAAAAATGAACCAGACCAGAAGAGAGCAGAAGCCTTTAGTTAATCGGTGAAGCCTTTTTACCAGGTACCTAATGAGGAAGAGTTTAACATTTATATCAATTTCCAAATAAATATTCTTTACAATTTTTAAATAGAAGTTACCCATAAACCATGTGTGCAGAGTTTTTATTCCAGAACACCTGCATTATCAAGAACACCTCTTGTTTTCCTTATATAGTCCTTGATCAAAGAGTAAATTAGCTAGTTTTGAATCCTGGGTAAGCCCTAACTGAATGCTAGAGTCAGGTATCTGGTGCTTAGGCTTGTTGGGGCAAAGCTAGGTGAGCTGGGAGAGCCTTTTAGAGGGCGTTGCTTCTACCTTGCTTCTCTGAGTCAAGAAGGAAGGAGTCAACACATCCAATTCCTCATCCAGACATTCCTCAAGCCTCCCTTTTGTGACTTGTTTCCTTTTTTCAAGCTGCCTTTGGTGTTTATTAGAGAATCTCAATGGGGCCCAAAGTGGGTGGGATCCGTAGGATTTGGGGGCCCCACTGTGAGGCCCTCCCTGGGCTCTCTCTGAGCTGTGGCACCTGATTCTCTCATGATGTCCTTTCTGAGATGCATTCTCCTGAGCCCATCTTTACCTCATCCAGGATATATACTTTTTATCTCCACTGTCATTTATTGCTTCTGAATTATTATCACAGAATTTGAGGATGGGAATTAACCTGAAAAATTATCTAGTTCAGTATCTTTTTCCCTTCACGTATGTGTAAACTGAGGACCAGAGAGGCAGCCTAGATTAAGGAGAGTATACAGGAAAGAGGGGTGAAACATCAGGAATACCAACATTTAAAGGACAAGAAGGCAAAGCAAGCTAAGGAGAGTCAGACACGTTGAAGGAAATCCAGGCTTGAGAAGTGATGCGGAAGCCGAGGGAGGAGTGCAGGTCAGGAAGAAGGGAGGGGCTGAGAGCCCAGTGCTGTGAGAGGGGAAAGCATGCTTTGGACAGGACCTTATGTGGGGTAAGCCAGGTTGCAGGGATTGAAGAAAGGTCAGAAGGAAACTCAGGAGTTGAAGTAACTTTGTCTTGGAAAGGAGGGAGGATTTCACTCTCCACTTACCTGTCAGAATGCTCTTGAACACCTGGAGCATTTGGTGGGCTTCACGGCAGTGTAAACAGCAGGAAAAACTGACTAGCGAGACTGTGAACGGCTAGCCTTGACTGCAAACCCTCCTTGGGAACTATAGGATTCTTGTGGGGTAGAGGAACGGACTGTGGAGAGCAGGGGGGCAAAGCAGAAAGAGTCAACTTTCATACTTTTAGGTCATTGTTTTTTTAGTGGAGCACAATAGACTCAACTCTTTTAGGGAAATTGATGCTTTTGCAATATAATTTAATGGTTTTTTTCAAATTTCTGTAGCTTTCATTTGAGTAGTTGATGAAACAGACTACCTGCTGGTTACATGTTGCAGGGTTATTTTTCTGCCTGGGGGTGATTTTATTCTTAGGGGAAAAGGATGCTATTTCCATAAATCTCAGACATTACATGCATCAGAGAACTCAAGGAAAAAGCTTTTATTCTCTTGAGACAGACACAAATAGCTCCAGTTTCTTCTACCTCTTGTTTGAAGCCACCTCATAAAGTGCTATCACAAACAAGCTCCAAGGATGAATTGTTTAGTGCTATAAAGTTTATTTGTGTGCAAACACACACACATATCGCATTTATACTCCACATGTAGTTATACTCTCTAAGAGCACTTTAGAAGACTCAATATAGATTTTATTCCATGGAAAATAATAAATACAGACAAATAAGAAACCCACATGTTAAGATGTAAACAAATGATGGATATAAAAATTTCAAAAGTTTCTACTGAAATCTAGCCATTTGGTAATGGAATGTTGATTTCCTACTCGTGATGTTTTCCCTCTTTAAACCAGATGGTATTTCTCAAAATTCAGGTTATAAAGGCATAGCACAACTTGCATTTTTTTCCTTTTTATGTTAAATGGTAAATTTCACATTGGCAGAGTGACACCTCTGATGGCCTTCTTATGGGAGAGACTTCTCATTCAGTACATGTGACCATAATCTCTTACACAAGGGAATTAGGTCACCTCATTCCATCTCCACTTCAGATAACTTTTGTTAAAAGTCTTCCACCGAAGTGAACCTCATTTTTTTCCTTCATATTTTCTACATAGTCTTCCTTGTGAAAATTCTTCAGCTGGGAGTTAGGATTCCATCAATATCCCCAAGGTGGGTGGGGATAAGAGTGAGCTTAGGAGAGTTTGATAGGCCCACAAGACCCAAACCGATCAGGCAACTTCAAAACTAAGACACTCTCTATTTTGCACATTCAGAATCTAACCTCACATGTACTTTTAATTCCAGGTATTGTCTTATTTTTCCTGCTTTATTTCTAGGCCCTAGCAGAGTATCTGGCAGATAGTAGACTTTCACTAAATAGTTCTTGAATAAATAGATGAAAGATAATTCTTCTGCCTCCAAGAAACAAACATTTTCAAAGAAATGAACATATTCAATTGAGTCTAAGTGGCTGATTTTGTCAATTTTGTTCCCATTCCAAAGCAAAACATTCCATTATTTGGCCCAAAAAGAAAATACACACACACACACACACACACACACAAAAGGAGAACAATACACAGGTATTCAGAGCTAATAGCCATAATATAGGTGTGTGGACGATTGGGTAGCAATACGCCTTACTGTGTTTAGGAGTGGGGCTTATCCAGCTGATGTCAAGAAATTGGGGTGCCAAAGTGAGTCACTCAGTCTTCCTGAGGTCACAAGGTTTTCTTTTTTTCACAGATTTAGGTATACATGGTTATGTTCTAGCCTGTTCTATCAAAGCAGAAGATGAAACAGTGGAAAAATTGCTACATGTATGTGTAGATGACCTGGGGTTTGATCTCACTTCAATTGCTAAATTCCTCCTGCTATCTCCTCTGCCATCCATGAAAACTAAGGGAGAATCTAATGTTTCACAATCGTAAAACCTCTTACGGGGTAGAGAGTCCCCATGTTGGAAGGCGTCTTTTGCAAAGACAGAATCATAACTGCCTGAATTGTAACAGATGTGAGGATGTATGTAGTCAGTACAGAATTTACAGCCTGGAGTACCCAGCATTGGCGTGGTCACAAAAATAAATAAACCCCCCCAAATCAATTCTTACGTGAGCCAGTGATTTAACGTTCTTTCAATCATTCTCAAAGCTATGGGTTAAATAATAGGAAGACCTGCTCCTTCAGTGAATTGTTTAGTGTCTTTTAGGAGAAAAATAGTAATCCAGCAACAACGAAAGTATAATAACAAAGCATTGTCCACCAGAGTTGTCAAATAATTACCCCAATTATCTACTTCATTTGTCAGTGGACATTTAAAATAGCCTTACAAATGATTGGCAGTGTTCCATGATACGAAGAAATTACCAGCCAGCATAAAATTTGTAGATTAAATTTTGATTCAACAGCTAGTTCAAATGCCTGCTTTGAGGTAACCATTGTGCTCTCAAGAATGACACAACAGATCCTATAATAATGTACTTGTTATAGAACTTACTTGGCCATGTAGCTACGTGGGGAGTCCCTCAGCTTGTAAAACCCTGCTCAGCAGCAGCGCTGAGGCTGTTTGGACATTCTCAAAGTCTCTTGTAAACTGTAACTAAAGTAAGGTCAGTGGTGGCACTGAGGCAATATAGCCGACTGCGTTGCATCAGGGCCCCTTGGGCTATGGGGAACCTTTGTGACTTGACAAGTTTCAAATGGTAATGAATGTGGCTATTGAATAGTCTGTCTGGCTTATTCCCGTTTTATCCCTGAATCTAACACACTGCCTAGCTTGTAGTTGCTGCATATATTTAGCATACATTTGTTGAGTTAATGTATTCAGAGCTAAGCAAATTGCGGCAAGGAACATGCAGAAAAGAAGAAAAAGATCATCCTCTGCCCAAATAAGTTTGTTTGTTAAATATTCAATAAAGTTAACAAACTTCTTTTTCACTCCGGAGCAACAAATCTTTAGTTTGTATTGTGAATCTTCAGGAGAAGGATTTATTTAGCAAAGCAATTTCCAGAGCTTTTTTTTTTTTTTTTGAGTGTAAAAGTTCTCAAAGGACTGATTAGCCTCTCTCTACAGTACTTGGACTAATGCATTTATAAATCAGTATGATATAATAAGAAAAAAAAAGAGCTTCAACTGAATTTTGTTTGCTACTTTTAGAAGAACTATGTGTGTGTGTGTGTGTGTGTGTGTGTGTGTGTGTGCGCGTGCTGGGCCTCCATGACAGTAGAATACGTAAATTCTCTAAATATTTGAATGTATCTATGACACCTATAATGTATTCTGATAATGATTGGAGTAATAAATTATTCTGTGAGCTCTGAAGTAACATAAGTCCTGATTTAATCTGCTCTACACTTGAAAAACCAAATTATGTTATACTGAAGATTACATAAGCACTGGGTAGGGAGGTGGTGGTCTGGTGTGCGTCTACATCCAAAACACTAGGGGGATTTGTTAATTGTTAAAGATCACTATGCCCCGTTTCCCCTCCAGAGTTTCTGGAGACAGACATAGGGAGGCCTAGGAACCTGCATTTAAAAGGATCCTAAATGATTCTAAAGCAGTTAAGTCAATGGACAACAGTCTGAGTAATACTTATATAAACATCACAATATACCATTATGCTGGTCAAATGTATTGCTTTCCTAATCCAGGGTTTCCCTCTTTTGCTGGTTCATACCTTTTAAACACTTATATGTCCTCTGGTTTTGGAACAAATTATAGGACCCCTAGATTATGATACAGAGATTTATGTCCTTACAGAGAGAAGGAAAGTCTAACTCAGACTTTTCTTTGAGACTTATTTTTACTAGTTATACTTATTTGTAAGAGCTTGTTTTAGCAAGGATTGGTCTTATAGATTGAGTTGGAAGCTATAGGAATGGTGGGGAGGGGAGGAATGCCATCTAAGCAATGGAGATGGGGCAAATCCCCTTCAAGATCAGACTCCCTCATGCCTGTCAAGTTTACAAAATGGCAGAGTTACGGTTTCTGTAAATGATATAGCCCCATACCTGGCATATAGTAAGCAGTTAATATTAGCAGCTATTATCTTGAGTGGCAGTGGTCTATAGCTCCTCCATTATAATATTTGCCATCTTAATTGAATCCTGAATGATGCTGTCATTAAAAATAAAACAAAACTATATAATCTTACATGGAGTATACAGCCTTGGATCTCAATAACTTCGGGATTGAATATTAGCTCCATCCCTCAAATTTACAAGTTTTATGAACTTGGGCAAATTATTTAACTTGTGTTAACCTGTTTCCTCACCAGTAAATAGGGATAGAGTACCTAAGGATAAATGATGCTGTCATCATTGCCATTAACTCTGAGTTACTTAAGTACTTGGCAATTCAGTGTCTTCATGAGATCAATGTAAGTGTTCCTGAATTTTTCTAAACTTCATTTCACTACATTGAGTTCATTGAGAAGATTCCTTGACTTTCCCAACAGAAGTAAGAGAATGCCCAGGGCTCAGGGCCAGCTGGATTTCAAGGATCCACTCCAGTCAGGGAATGAGTGAGAATAGCAGGCATCTGTGAGGTGTGGGATGAAGAGGAACCTGATTCTAATCCAAGGCAAGGATGAGCTCAAGTAGAAAGAGAAGGTCCAAAGTGTCAAGATCAAGGTGGGACTGAGGAGAGAAAGCAATGCATTGAAGCAAAAGTTTGGAAACAGTGGTTAGGCAAGGCAAACTGAGTGTGTCCCAGAGGAAATATCTGGAAATATTCCCCCAGGCAACTCACCAGCATGGGAGGAGCCTTTCAAGAAAGTGCTAGATGCAGCCCTTGGTAGATAACGAAACTGTTAAGGGAACCATGGCAGTTTGGACAATGCCAAGTAGTATATAAGTTATCATTACTCTTACTTTCCGTGTTATACTGTGAGCTCCTTGAGACCAGGACCTGTGTCTAATCCCATTTTGAACCCCTGAATTGCTAGAAGTCAGAGAGTAAATGTTTAATATAAATTGGTTCAAAGAGATCAAGGGTTAGCCTTATATATCCCATTTCCTTCAACGTCTAGGCCACTTTTTAAATATCTAGGACTCCTTAAGCTTGATTATAGGTTTTGAGAAAATTTTTCATATTTTAATCAGTCCAATATTCTTTGTAATAAGAACACAAATTTATTTTATGTATCTAGAATAGTTATTGGGCCAGAATATATTTCCTATTTAGTAATAGTGTGTATATTGTAACAGCAAGGGAAATCTAGGAGCATTTTGGAAGCTTCAGTGTTTTCCATAACTTTTTTGTTTTACAAAGGCTTATAAAGATATATGAAAATAACAATGGAAAAAGTAATTATTACTTTTCCTGATAAAATCTGTATTATTAGTTTGATGTGAACTTGATAAATTTAAAACTTGGTCCAAATGAGGAAGTACAATTTTGGATTGCAGTGACCATGTTCAAGGATTTCTTATAAGTCAACAGGTGTGCAATAGAGAGGCATATATTTGTGATATCACTGATGGAAAATGGGAAAATGGGTGGTACTTAAAAATAAAGATGTTTGGGCTTCCCTGGTGGCGCAGTGGTTGAGAGTCCGCCTGCCGATGCAGGGGACACGGGTTCCTGCCCCGGTCTGGGAAGATCCCACATGCCGCGGAGTGGCTGGGCCCGTGAACCATGGCCGCTGAGCCTACGCGTCTGGAGCCTGTGCTCCGCGATGGGAGAGGCCACAGCAGTGACAGGCCCACGTGCTGAAAAAACAAAATAAATAAATAAAAATTAAAAAAATAAAGATGTTTTAAAAAAAAAAAAAGGAAAGGAGATTAGGAGACATTTCGTACAAATCTCATCATTGTCTCTTAATTTTCAAAGAAAGTAATCAGGAAAATTTAGGAATATTTACATAAAGTTTTAAAGAACTGGATTATATTATAATATCTTTTCAAACATCAACATACTTCACAACCTGCAATATCCTTAATCAGAGAAGATTTCTTTTTCATTCTCTTGGTTGGGAGCAGCACTTAGATGCAGAGGTTTAATTCTTGATAAAGATTCTTGATAAAGCAGACACTCAAAGATAGAGTCTGTGATTAGGAGCTGTCTGCTTCTCGATTCTGAAGGTGGGTTGCTCTGGACCCTCCAGATTGTAACTGAGGATGGAGAGTGTACTTGGCTTTCTGGTGTGTGTCTAAATTGGAAAGAACTCTTGCCGTGATAGTTGCCAGAATAAAGATGGTTAAAGTTAATTAATGTTCAATTCTGATGTAGGAAGGATTGCATCTTTCTTTTACTCTTTTTGTCTTACATCTTTTAGCTCTTCTCTATTTTAGAGTACATCATGACCATTATCCTTAAACTCACTAAAAATAGAACCTGTCATGTACTGAATTTCTACAGCAGTTTGCCCTCAATTTTGGTTCTGCTTTTCTTTGCCATTAACTGTAATAATAATTTTTAAAAATATTTATTTATTTATTATTGGCTGTGTTGGGTCTTCGTTGCCGTGCGTGGGCTTTCTCTAGTTGTGGTGAGCAGGGGCTACTCTTCGTTGCCGTGTGCAGCCTTCTCGTTGCAGTGGCTTCCCTTGTTGTGGAGCACAGGCTCTAGGCACACGGGCTTCAGTAGTTGTGACATGCAGGCTCAGTAGTTGTGGCTCGTGGGCTCTAGAGAGCAGGCTCAGTAGTTGTGGCTCATTGGCTTAGTTGCTCCGTGGCATGTGGGATCTTCCCGGCCCGGCCAATGTCCCCTGCATTGGCAGGTGGATTCTTAACCACTGCGCCACCAGGGAAGCCCAAATGCAATAATAATTTTTTTTTTAAATGACAGCTATCACTTATTGCATATTTACTCTGTTCCCAGCATGGTGTTAAGTAGCACATACATATTCACCATTACAATCACCTCTCTTGTAGTCATTCTAAATGTAAATGATTACTAACTACACTGAAACTACGAGAAGACTTAGTCCTTGTTTCTGACTCAGGAATCTTATGATTTTTCAAGGCCTTTTTCCCCTGTGTTTACTGCTTTGTAGTGGTGGTTACTGAGATCCCTGATAATGCTGCAGTCAGTTCTCTAAGCCTTTGGTGGTTCTTGTCACCTACAGTTTTCCTTCTTATGGTTTTCTCAAGGAGCAGGATGTCTCTCTGGATCTTATTCAGCTTTGGATTCTACTATATTTTTCTCCTTTTAATATTGTTGGTATAATTTTGTGTTTCTTATTTAAAGTTACAGTTGAAGCAAAAAAATCATCATCATTTTCAGACTACCCAAACTTCTTTATCTCTACAAGCAGGTTATTTTGTCTTACATAAATGTTAACTTTTCATCTGTAGTTATTAGGTAAGAATATTAATAGTTCTGGGCAGATATAAAACTAGTTGAACTTCCATGAACATGATTGTATTTAAAGTTTGATTGAATTTTGTGTCAGGCAGTTCTTTTTCATGCCAGTGTTCCCACTGCCATCAGAGCCATGGCTGAGCACTGGGCGCTTGGCTTTCAGTTCATTTTCTTCTACCACTACAAGTTTTCTCATTTAATATTTACAAAGTGCTTTAAAGTCACAAAATACCCTATAAAAACCAAGACTTTATCAGGAGACTTGCTTTATGAATGAAGGAGGGAGAGCTGCACATCCAAGGGAGCACTGATGTCTTCCGATTCAGAGGCAATGGACACAGCACCAGGTACAGTAGTTTGTCCAGTTCATCACCCTGGCCGAGGAAGCAGGTGACCAGGGACCTCTGTGAAGCTGCCTTTGAACATTGAGATACAGAAGTCACAACTGTGCCTGCAGATCTCAGCTGCCTTTGGAACGCATTGTGACTGTTAACACAAATGAGCGCGTTTCTGTTCAGTGTGGCAGCACTTGTGCAGCTGAGCTGCAAAAACACATGAGGTGACTGGCCTTAGGCTGGGATGATCATGTCTTCTAATCAACATCAATAATCTTTGCTCCAATTTTAGACAGACTCCCCTGACCCCTTCTTGCCCAGGAGGAATGGACACCTCTGGTTTCATTTCAGCAGGCAGTGCTCCAGGTCCTAGGAAAGGAACCCATGTATTATTACATATATACATACCACTAAATATATGGTATATTTGTAAATGCATTGAAAAATGTCTGGAATTTTATCCAAGAAGATCTTAAGACTGGTAGTATACATACATATAATAAAACCACACTCATATAATCTTTGTGTCATTGAACCATGAAATGCACACTCCTTTGAATGCCCTGCAAGAGAGCTCCTGTACAGTTACCTAGTGCTTACTCTGGGAAGAATGTAAGTCCTATCAATCCTGTCCATCTCTTTAGCCTCACACAATCCCAAATGCCCGTTTCTACAGCCTTCCAACATTCTTCCATGGAAGAGGGGGAGGTAAAGGTGATAGGACTTTGAGCCAATAGCAAGAAGTTTAAGGTATTTAAGAAATGGCCCTTGTGATTTTTAAAAATCTGAGACTAAATCTATTATTATTTAGTCAAAAACTAAAATTTTACAAATCATTTAAAGATACACAATAAATCAGTTGTGTGTTGTAATGGAACCAAGTAGCTTGGGGACAAAAGTATGGGGACTTTTCACGTACACGTTTTCAAATCTTTTGAATTTTGAATTATGTGAATATACTATCTACTTTTAACGCTAATGAAAATTTAAAATCTTTCCAAAATCTTTTCTGCCAATTATTTTACATTCCCCTGCCAAAAAATCAGTGTGTGGTGTGCTGTGCAGTGGGGCCTCCAAAGATGGGATTCAGGGTCAGAACAAAAGTTTGAAAACAGTTCTGTTACTATTTCGACTGAATTTTTGAGGGACACCCCCAAAATAAAGATTAAGTGACAATAAAGAGAAGGAAATTTGTGAAAGATGGTCCAAGAGTTCTCCCCTCTGGGCCCAGATTTTTTTACAACTGAGTTTTAGCCAACCTTTTAACTGGGTTATTTCTATGCTAGTTAAACTGTTTCTGTTTATGGAAAAAGGTGTTCTTCAATCCATTTTAAAGGATAACTCTGACATCAAAACCTGATGAAGACAGCGTAAAAAAAGAAAAATACCTGACAATTTCCCCTTTTTATGAACAGCACAAGTTTTTCATAGCTTCGCTGTCCTGCTGTATGATCGCCCACCATTGAGAATGAAATTTAGAAGGGTCTTTCAGAGATGCTGTGTGTTCCTGTCTACATTTTTTTTTAACATCTTTATTGGAGTATAATTGCTTTACAATGGTGAGTTAGTTTCTGCTTTATAACAAAGTGAATCAGTTATACATATACATATATTCCCATAACTCTTCCCTCTTTCGTTTCCCTCCCTCCCACCCTCCCTATCCCACCCCTCAAGGTGGTCACAAACCACCGAGCTAATCTCCCTGTGCTATGCGGCTGCTTCCCACTAGCTATCTACTAGTGTATAGGTGTCCATGCCATTCTCTCACTTTGTCCCAGCTTACCATTCCCCCTCCCCATATCCTCAAGTCCATTCTCTAGTAGGTCTGTGTCTTTATTCCCATCTTACCCCCAGGTTCTTCATGACCTTTTTTTTTCCCCTTAGATTCCATATATATGTGTCAGCATATGGTATTTGTTTTTCTCTTTCTGACTTACTTCACTCTGAAAGAGAGACTCTAGGTCCATCCACCTCACTACAAATAACTCAATTTTATTTCTTTTTATGG
>NW_020837951.1:30665158-30872729 GCF_003676395.1 Aethalodelphis obliquidens | reverse complement strand
CTAGATTTTTTTTTTTTTTTTTTTTTCAGTACGCGGGCCTCTCACTGTTGTGGCCTCTCCCGTTGCGGAGCACAGGCTCCAGACGCACAGGCTTAGCGGCCATGGCTCACGGACCTAGCCGCTCCGTGGCATGTGGGATCTTCCCAGACCCGGGCATGAACCTGTGTCCCCTGCATCGGCAGGCGGACGCTCAAACACTGTGCCACCAGGGAAGCCCCGGTTTCTAGATTTTTTGATGATGGCCATTCTGACTGGTGTGAGATGATATCTCATTGTAGTTTTGATTTGCATTTCTCTAATGATTAATGATGTTGAGCATTCTTTCATGTGTTTGGTGGCAATCTGTATATCTTTGGAGAAATGTCTGTTTAGGTCTTCTGCCCATTTTTGGATTGGGTTGTTTGTTTTTTTGTTATTGAGCTGCATGAGCTGCTTGTAAATTTTGGAGATTAATACGTTGTCAGTTGTTTGATTTGCAAATATTTTCTGCCATTCTGAGGGCTGTTTTTGGTCTTATTTATGGCTTTATTTGCTGTGAAAGAGCTTTTACGTTTCATTAGATCCCATTTGTTTATTTTTGTTTTTATTTCCATTTCTCTAGGAGGTGGGTCAAAAAGGATCTTGCTGTGATTTATGTCATAGAGTGTTCTGCCTATGTTTTCCTCTAAGAGGTTGATAGAGTCTGGCCTTACATTTAGGTCTTTAATCCATTTTGAGTTTATTTTTGTGTATGGTGTTAGGGAGTGTTCTAATTTCATAATTTTACATGTAGCTGTCCGGTTTTCCCAGCACCACTTATGGAAGAGGCTGTCTTTTCTCCACTGTATATTCTTGCCTCCTTTATCAAAGAAAAGGTGACCATTAGGTGCATGGGTTTATCTTGGGGTTTTCCACCCTGTTCCATTGATCTATATTTCTGCTTTTGTGCCAGTACCAACTGTCTTGATTACTGTAGCTTTGTAGTATAGTCTGAAGTCAGGGGGCCTTCTGATCAGAAAGTCAGAAAGTCAGATTTCTCCATCTCCATTTTTCTCAAGATTGCTTTGACTATTCGGGGTATTTTGTGTTTCCATACAAATTGTGAAATTTTTTGTTCTAGTTCTGTGAAAAATGCCAGTGGTAGTTTGATAGGGATTGCATTGAATCTGTAGATTGCTTTGGGTAGTAGACTCATTTTCACAATGTCGATTCTTCCAATCCAAGAACATGGTATATCTCTCCATCTGTTGGTATCATCTTTAATTTCTTTCATCTGTGGCTTATAATTTTCTGCATACATGTCTTTTGTCTCCTTAGGTAGGTTTATTCCTAGATATTTTATTCTTTTTGTTGCAATGGTAAATGGGAGTGTTTTCTTAATTTCACTTTCAGATTTTTCATCATTAGTATACAGGAATGCAAGAGACTTCTGTGCATTAATTTTGTATCCTGCTATTTTACCAAATTCATTGATTAGCTCTAGTAGTTTTCTGGTAGCATCTTTAGGATTCTCTATGTATAGTATCATGTCATCTGCAAACAGTGACAGCTTTACTTTTCTTTTCCAATTTGGATTCCTTTTATTTCTTTTTCTTCTCTGATTGCTGTGGCTAAAACTTCCAAAACTATTTTGAATAAGAGTGGTGAGAGTGGGCAACCTTGTCTTGTTCCTGATCTTAGTGGAAATGCTTTCAGTTTTTCACCATTGAGGAGGATGTTGGCTGTGGGTTTGTCATATATGGCCTTTATTATGTTGAGGAAAGTTCCCTCTATGCCTACTCTCTGCAGGGTTTTTTATCATAAATGGGTGTTGAATTTTGTCGAAAGGTTTCTCTGCATCTATTGAGATGATCATATCGTTTTTCTCCTTCAATTTGTTAATATGGTGTATCACGTTGATTGATTTGCGTATATTGAAGAATCCTTGCATTCCTGGAATAAACCCCACTTGTCATGGTGTATGATCCTTTTAATATGCTGTTGGATTCTGTTTGCTAGTGTTTTGTTGAGGATTTTTGCATCTATGTTTATCAGTGATATTGGCCTGTAGTTTTCTTTCTTTGTGACATCTCTGTCTGGTTTTGGTATCAAGGTGATGGTGGCCTCATAGAATGAGTTTGGGAGTGTTCCACCCTCTGCTATGTTTTGGAAGAGTTTGAGAAGGATAGGTGTTAGCTCTTCTCTAAATGTTTGATAGAATTTGCCTGTGAAGCCATCTGGTCCTGGGCTTTTGTTTGTTGGAAGAGTTTTAATCACAGTTTCAATTTGAGTGCTTGTGATTGGTCTGTTCATATTTTCTCTTTCTTCCTGGTTCAGTCAGCAGGTTGTGCATTTCTAAGAATTTTTCCATTTTTTCCAGGTTGTCCATTTTATTGGCATAGAGTTACTTGTAGTAATCTCTCAAGATTCTTTGTATTTCTACAGTGTCAGTTGTTACTTCTGCTTTTTCATTTCTAATTCTATTGATTTGAGTCTTCTCCCTTTTTTTCTTGATGAGTCTGGCTAATGGTTTCTCAATTTTATTTATCTTCTTAAAGAACCAGCTTTTAGTTTTATTGATCTTTGCTCTTGTTTCCTTCATTTCTTTTTCATTTATTTTTGATCTGATCTTTATGATTTCTTTCCTTCTGCTAACTTTGGGGTTTTCTTGTTCTTCTTTCTCTAATTGCTTTAGGTGCAAGGTTGGGTTGTTTATTTGAGATGTTTCCTGTTTCTTAAGGTAGGATTGTATTGCTATAAACTTCCCTCTTAGAACTGCTTTTGCTGTATCCCATAGGTTTTGGGTCGTTCTGTCTCCATTGCCATTTGTTTCTAGGTATTTCTTTATTTCCTCTTTGATTTCTTCAGCGAGCACTTGGTTATTAAGTAGTGTATTGTTTAGCCTCTATGTGTTTGTATTTTTTTACAGATCTTTTCCTGTAATTGATATCTAGTCTCATAGTGTGGTTGGAAAAGATACTTGATACGATTTCAATTTTCTTAAATTTACCAAGGCTGATTTGTGGCCCAAGATATGATCTATCCTGGAGAATGTTCCATGAGCACTTGAGAAAAATGTGTATTCTGTTGTTTTTGGATGGAATGTCCTATAAATATCAATTAAGTCCATCTTGTTTAATGTATCATTTAAAGCTTGTGTTTCCTTATTTATTTTCATTTTGGATGATCTATCCATTGGTGAAAGTGGGGTGTTAAAGTCCCCTACTATGATTTTGTTACTGTCGATTTCCCCTTTTATGGCTGTTAGTATTTGTCTTATATATTGAGGTGCTCCTATGTTGGGTGCCTAAGTATTTACAATTGTTATATCTTCTTGGATCAATCCCTTGATCATTATGTAGTGTCCTTCTTTGTCTCTTGTAATAGTCTTTATTTTAAAGTCTATTTTGTCTGATATAAGAATTGCTACTCCAGCTTTCTTTTGATTTCCATTTGCATGGAATATGTTTTTCCATCCCCTCACTTTCAGTCTGGATGTGTCCCTAGGTCTGAAGTGGGTCTCTTGTAGACAGTGTATATACAGGTCTTGTTTTTGTATCCATTCAGCCAGTCTATGTCTTTTGGTGGCAGCATTTAATCCACTTACATTTAAGGTAATTATTGATATGTATGTTCCTATTTCCATTTCTTTAATTGTTTTGGGTTTGTTATTGTAGGTCTTTTCCTTCTCATGTGTTTCTTGCCTAGAGAAGTTCCTTTATCATTTGTTGTAAAGATGGTTTGGTGGTGCTGAACTCTCTCAGCTTTTGCTTATCTGTAATGGTTTTAATTTCTCCGTCAAATCTGAATGAGATCCTTGCTGGAAAGAGTAATCTTGGTTGTAGGTTTTTCTCCTTCATCACTTTAAATATGTCCTGCCACTCCCTTCTGGCTTGCAGAATTTCTGCTGAAAGACCAGCTGTTAACCTTATGGGGAGTCCCTTGTGTGTTATTTGTTGTTTGTCCCTTGCTGCTTTTAATACGTTTTCTTTGTATTTAATTTTTGATAGTTTCATTAATACGTGTCTTGGCATGTTTCTCTTTGGATTTATCCTGTATGGGACTCTCTGTGCTTCCTGGAGTTGATTGACGATTTCCTTTCCCATATTAGGGGAGTTTTCAACTATAATCTCTTCAAATATTTTCTCAGTCCCTTTCTTTTCCTCTTCTTCTTCTGGGACCCCTATAATTCGATTGTTGGTGCGTTTACTGTTGTCCCAGAGGTCTCTGAGACTGTCCTCAGTTCTTTTCACTCTTTTTTCTTTTTTCTGCTCTGCAATAATTTCCACTATTTTATCTTCCAGGTCACTTATCCATTCTTTTGCCTCAGTTATTCTGCTATTGATTCCTTCTAGAGTATTTTTAATTACATTTATTATGTTGTTCATCATTGCTTGTTTCATCTTTAGTTCTTCTAGGTCCTTGTTAAACGTTTCTTGCATTTTCTCTATTCTATTTTCAAGATTTTGGATCATCTTTACTATCATTATTCTGAATTCTTTTTCAGGTAGACTGCCTATTTCCTCTTCATTTGTTAGGTCTGGTGGCTTTTTACTTTGCTCCTTCATCTGCTGTATGTTTTTCTGTCTTCTCATTTTGCTTATCTTACTGTGTTTGGGGTCTCCTTTTCGCAGGCTGCAGGTTCATAGTTCCCGTTATTTTTGTTGTGTGTCCTCAGTGGCTAAGGTTGGTTTAGTGGGTTGTGTAGGCTTCCTGGTGCAAGGGACTAGTGCCTGTGTTCTGGTGGATGAGGCTGGATCTTGTCTTTCTGGTGGGCAGGTCCACATCTGGTGGTGTGTTTTGTGGTGTCTGTGGCATTATTATGATTTTAGCCAGCCTCTCTGCTAATGGATGGTGCAGTGTTCCTGTCTTGCTAGTTGTTTGGCATAGGGTGTCCAGCACTGTAGCTTGCTGGTCATTGAGTGAAGCTGGCTGCTGGTGTTGAGATGGAGATCTCTGGGAGATTTTCGCCATTTGATATTACATGGAGCCGGGAGGTCTCTTGTGAACTAGTGTCCTGAAGTTGGCTCTTTCACCTCAGAGGCACCGCACTGACTCCTGGCTGGAGTACCAAGAGACTGTCCTCCACACGGCTCAGAATAAAAGGGAGAAAAAATAGAAAGAAAGAAAAGAAAGAAAAGAAAGAAAGAAAGAAAGAAAGCGGTTAAAATAAAATAAAAGATAAAATAAAAAAGTTATTAAAATAAATAATAATTATTAAGAAAAAAAAAGTTTAAGTAAAAAAAAAAGAGAAAAAACGGACGGACAGAACCCTAGGACAAATGGTGAAAGCAAAGATATACAGACAAAATCTCCCACAGAAGCATACAAATATACACTCACAAAAAGATGAAAAGGCAAAAAAAATAATATATCTTGCAACCAAAGTCCACCTCCTCAATTTGGGATGATTCGTTGTCTATTCAGGTATTCCACAGATGCAGGGTACATCAAGTTGATTGTGAAGATTTAATCTGCTGCTCCTGAGGCTGCTGGGAGAGATTTCCGTTTCTCTTCTTTGTTCGCACAGCTTCTGGGGTTCAGCTTTTGATTTGGCCCCGCCTCTGCGTGTAGGTTGCCTGAAGGCGCCTGTTCTTTGTTCAGACAGGACGAGGTTAAAGGATCAGCTGATTTGGAGGCTCTGGCTCACTCAGGCCGGGGGTGGGAGGGAGGGGTACGGATGCTGGGCGAGCCTGCGGCGGCAGAGGCCAGCGTGACATTTCAGCAGCCTGAGGCGCGCCGTGTGTTCTCCTGAGGAAGTTGTCCCTGGATCCCGGGACCCTGGCAGCGGCAGGTTGCACAGGATCCCGGGAGGGGAGGTGTGGATAGTGACCTGTGCTCACACACAGGCTTCTTAGTGGTGGCAGCAGCAGCCTTAGCGTCTCACGCCCGTCTCTGGAGCTCCTTTAAGCGGCGCTTTTAATCCCCTCTCCTCGTGCACCAGGAAACAAAGAGGGAAGAAAATGTCTCTTGCCTCTTTGGCAGGTCCAGACTTTTCCCCGGACTCCCTCCCAGCTAGCCGTGGTGCACTAGCCCCCTTCAGGCTGTGCTCACGCCGCCAACCCCAGTCCTCTCCCGGCGCTCCACCGAAGCCCGAGCCTCAGCTCCCAGCCCCCGCCCGTGCTGGTGGGTGAGCAGGCAAGCCTCTCGGGCTGGTGAGTGCCAGTCGGCACCGATCCTCTGTGCGGGAATCTCTCTGCTTTGCCCTCCGCACCCCTGTTGCTGTGCTCTCCTCTGTGGCTCTGAAGCTTCCCCCTCCGCCACACCCCCGTCTCAGCCCGCGAAGGGGCTTCTAGTGTGTGGAAACCTTTCCTCCTTCACAGCTCCCTCCCACTGGTGAAGGTCCCGTCCCTACCTTTTTTTTTTTTTTGCTATACGCGGGCCCCTCACTGTTGTGGCCTCTCCCACTGCGGAGCACAGGCTCCGGACGCGCAGGCTCAGCGGCCATGGCTCACGGACGCAGCCGCTCCGCGGCATGTGGGATCTTCCTGTACCAGGGCACGAACCCGTGTGCCCTGCATTTGCAGGCGGACTCTCAACCACTGCGCCACCAGGGAAGCCCCCGTCCCTATTCTTTTGTCTCTGTTATTTTTTCTTTTGCCCTACCCAGGTATGTGGGGAGTTTCTTGCCTTTTGGGAGGTCTGAGGTCTTCTGCCAGCATCCAGTGGGTGTTCTATAGGAGCAGTTCCACGTGTAGATGTATTTCTGATGTATCTGTGGGGAGGAAGGTGATCTCCGCGTCTTACTCTTCCACCATCTTCCTCTGCTTCTGTCTACATTTTTTACAGATGCAACTTTAGATAGGAAGGAAGAACAAAGGGTGTGGGGGGAAATAGATCATCACCTCTAGCGAAAGAGTAGACTTTCTTTTTTTTTTCATTACTGTTACAAACTAGATTCCAGTGGAAATCTTCCATGCAATACACACATGAGTGCACACACACGCCATACATACATCATACCACATGCAAAACCCACTTCTCTATTTGTTTTATTCATTTCTGCTTGTCCACATCTCTGTAGTGGTCTTCGGTATCGGATCCGTGGCTGCCAGTCCACAAAATGCTTCTGTTGGTGCATTTCCCACCAACTCCTCAGTCTACCCTTGTCCTCAAACTCTTACCCTCCAATCTGGGAGCTTTCTCTCATTTGCTTTCCAGGTATGCTACTTCTCAGTAACCCAGCTCATGTCAGTTTTCAATAGGTTCCATTAATCTCGTTCATTTAGTACTATTCTCTCAGGGATCCATTCCCATTTTCTTATGTGTGGATCCTTTTTGTACATCTTCTTGGGAATTTGGGGAAAGGCAGCCCTTGCTACCATCTTGTCTGGAAGTATCTTTACAGCACTTAATTAAATAACGTACCTGTACATTTTACTGAAACTGATTCTTAGATTCTCTGTCTGAAGCATCCCTCTTATCGTGAAATGAGAAAATGAGGGCATGCTTTTTATCTTTTCATAGTACTTTTTATTGTGAGAGCAATTTGATTTTACTTTGAATGGAATTTCCTTCTTATAGGATTAAAAATAAAGAAAAAAAATGTATTTCGTCTATTTCTCGCTTATGTGTCTTGAGTAATGCTGTCTCATATTTGTCTTCTTCTTGCATATCAGGCAGAACAATTAGCTTTCTCTGTACAATTATTCTTGCTCCTGTATAAAGAATTAGCAGTGGTACCCATGCATTTTTGGAATTCTATTTCTTATCTTTTATACCACACTACTCTCTCATAACCAGTTCTAGCTGCAAATCTATTATGAATTATTTTACGGGCAATTTATTCTTTTCTTTCCAGAGTCTAAGTATGATATTTTTCCCATTACAATGATGTGACAAGTGTTTCAATTTATAATTTCCCAGGAATTCCTTTAATGTCCAAAGTATCTGATAAAATACACATGGGCTCTCAAGCTTCCATTTCCTTCAGTATATTTTCAGTTATAGATAGTGAAGCGCTTGGACTTCCTGAGCTCCCATATATAATCTCCCATAACTGCTGCAGATCTCCAGCTGCTTCCTTCATCACTCAAACTGGGGGTCTCAGGTGGGTCGGTGTGCAGGGTAGTCCACGTGGGATTTTAAACTGCGTTTGTTTAGAATTACAGATTGATGCTTGCCACCACTGCCTCTCGAACACATTCAGAAAGAATAATAAAAGCTCTAGCAGCCTGGTTTATTTTCCCATCCACCCCGCCATCACTACTGGAGAGGAATCATCATGGTGAAGTGGAAAAATTACAAACTCAGAGTCAACAGAACTGGACTGAATGAGGCTTCACCACTTATTACATGCATGACTTCAGACAAGGCACTTGACTTTCCTGAGCCTCAGTAAAATGGGGTTGATATTAGAAGCTCCCTCAGAGCCAGGACTCTTCTGAAGATTGAAAAGATAATGAAGGAGCTTATAAATGAGAGCTTTTTTTTTTACTCTACAGTTGACATTTTATTTATTTATTTATTTATTTTAACATCTTTATTGGAGTATAATTGCTTTACAATGGTGTGTTAGTTTCTGCTTTATAACAAAGGGAGGCGATATGGGGATATATATATATGTATAGCTGATTCACTTTGTTATAAATGAGAGCCTTTGAAATAGGGTGAAGTGCAGCAATGCTCTGACTTGTGTTGAAGCTTAAATAATCAAGATCCATAGGCCCAGGTTTTAAAGGCTGGTGGTGAGAGCAGCTCTCTCCCTCTTCCCCAATTCCGACTCCCATCAGTCGCTGTCACTTTGCTCTGCCAGCAGCTTATTGGCTCATGCTTGAGGACAGGTTTCTCCTGAAACAGAAAATGCATCAGAGTGCCTAGGCTGGGTCCAGGGGCGGGCTCACCCTTAGCACTGCTCTGCTTGGGTCATGTTAATTTCCAAGTAGAGGAGTCCATTGGGCAGTTAGATTTAGAAACAGGGAGCATACAACCCAGCAATACCACTACTGGGCATATACCCTGAGAAAACCATAATTCAGAAAGAGTCATGTACCACAATGTTCATTGCAGCTCTATTTACAATAGCCAGGACATGGAAGCAACCTAAGTGTCCATCAACAGAAGAATGGATAAAGAAGATGTGGCACATATATACAATGGAATATTACTCAGCCATAAAAAGAAACAAAATTGAGTTATTTGTAGTGAGGTGGATGGACCTAGAGTCTGTCATACAGAGTGAAGTAAGTCAGAAAGAGAAAAACAAATACTGTATGCTAACGCATATATACGGAATCTAAGAAAAAAAAAAGGTCATGAAGAACCTAGGGGCAAGATGGGAATAAAGACACAGACCTACTAGAGAATGGACTTGAGGATATGGGGGGCGGGAAGGGTAAGCTGTCACAAAGTGAGAGAGTGGCATGGACATATATACACTACCAAACGTAAGGTAGATAGCTAGTGGGAAGCAGCCGCATAGCACAGGGAGATCAGCTCGGTGGTTTGTGACCACCTAGAGGGGATAGGGATAGGGAGGGTGGGAGGGAGGGAGACGCAAGAGGGAAGAGATATGGGAACATATGTAATAACTGATTCACTTTGTTATAAAGCAGAAACTAACACACCATTGTAAAGCAATTGTACTCCAATAAAGATGTTAAAAAAAAAAAAGTCAACAGTGAGGACTCGAACCAAGGAAATAATCCCCCGAAGAAAATAAGCCTTTTGCATTAGTATACCTGTATAGTATTCTTTACAAAAGAAGGAAACAGTTAGATCCCACCCAAACATCCTGTAATAGAGGATTAAGTACACTGAAAAAAAAATCACTTGGTGATACTATATACAATTTTAATGGTTATATTTATGGATACTTTAGGCAATTCAGAAACTATCTAGGTTGTAGTGCCTAATAACAAACCAAAATGAAAAACTAAATATACAGTTTGATCTCAGCTATGTAAAAAATAAATTGTAAAAAACTATTTCACATGAAATACACCAATGTGTTAATAGTGATTGTCTCTGGATTGTCAGTTTAAGGTGATTTCGATTTTCTGAATAATTTTCTATCATTTTAGGTCTCTAGTCATGGCCGTATGTTGTGGGCAGAAAGGGTGGTTTTGCTAGAACAGTGGCTGGGATTTTATGAGGGGCATTGTCTTAGAGAGTTTGCCTGGCCCGGGTCAGCCCCTCAGGCTGTCACCTTCCAGTGTTATCAGAAGGTCGCTAGCAAATGAAGGTGGCTAGTTGAGAGATATTTTATCATGGTTAAAGGGAAAGGCAATAAATCACCCCTGCCCACAGCGGAAATCACCTCCCCAGTGAGGGAAGCTTGGGCTCCTCGGCCTGAACAGCGGTGAACAAAACACAGGCGACTTCTGGCCCTCGGCATTTCCCTTTTCATGCATTACGCTGACCCTCCTCTTCGCATGTAATTAATTAGACTTCCACTTACCGCGTAGTATCACGGTCCAGGTCTGCGTCCCCGTGTTTACTCCCAAGTCACATCTGTGTCTTTCATAGGCATTCTTCTGGCTCACTTCCATCATTGATTATTCATATCCACTGTGTGTGGATTTCATTTCTAAATTCTTAAAAAACACTTTAGCATCATCCTAATGTACTAATAATGGCATATGTTCATTTCCACAACTGGAAAATGACTCTTGAAAAGGTGCAGAGACTGGTTTCTTTGTTTGATTGTTTTTTAAACACTCCCATGAATGCACCTAGCTGTGTGTTTTTAAAGTAATCATTCTGGGGGGCAAATGCTATTGTCATTGCCAGAAGCATTCCTGAGTTTGTCCCTCTAGCTTGATCATCTGCTAAATTGTCCAAATTCAAAAATCATTTTTGACAGTTTCCAAATTACTAATTGACCCTCAGAGGGCGTAGAAGCTGTCCTGAAAAATCTACAAGAGGCTCTGGAGGCAAGATCCACAGAGGAGACCCAGAGATTACTTGTGCTGGGTTGTGACAGTTCCCCTGGATCGAGTGTCCACTTGGAAGAGTAAGACTTTCAGGATCCACAAGCCCCAGAAAGTCAGCCGAAATATCAGTTGGTAACTTAAGAGGCAAATCTCATTATCACTCAGAGCTTGACGTAACCCCAGCTTCAGGGGAAACTAGAAGTCGCCGACTCCTGGGTTCACTTCTAGTGTATAGCAAATGAAATTCTTCTATGGCCTGTAAGAAGGTTTTTATCACCCTCAATCCCATAGTTCCAGAAAGTTAAGAGGAAGAAGGCTAGGATTTGATGGGTACCATTTGATGAGCAGCACCTACCATAGACAAGATATAATGATATATGTATTTGTCAATATGTAATGTTTTAATTTTCACAGCAACCATCAAAAATATATTAACATCCATATTTTACAGAAGAGATAGAGGTTTGTCAAAAGTTATTTTTAGAAAATGGTTGTGCTAGAATTTGAATCTAGTTTTCTACAGCCCAAACTTGCTCTACTACCCCATAGAGTAGAATTCTCACAAGATTTATTCTTGCTCTTTGGGAAAGGGCTTTGTTTTCCATTTTGGGAATCTGAAAATTAGTGCATTATACAAAGGAAATTTGTCAGAATAAAATTGGTCCCTCTGGTTCTGTGGGAGTTACAGGCCTGCAGCACCAGAGAGATAGTCCAGTGTTAATAGGGTGACCTTTATGAGATTCTTGGGAAGCAAGGAGGTACTCTTCCCAAGTGCAGATTTCTACTTGACACTTTAAGAAAAGTGCAGACAGCAACAATAATGATAATAATAGCTTACACTTATTGAGGGTTTTCTCTGCACCAGGCCCTGTGCCTAGAACTGCACATGCAATGGTGGTTAAATGTGGGCTTTCCTCAGCCAGAAATATATCTTCCCAAGGGACAAAGTATCAAATGTGTCTCTTGAGGGCTTGCTTAAGAACAATATTTAATTATGGAAAATAGCACTTTAAATAATTTTTATATATGGGTGTTTTATATGTATATGGAAAATAGCACTGTAAATATTTTATATATGTGTTTTATATGTATATGGAAAATAGCACTGTAAATATTTTATATATATGAATATTTTTACAGTATATTTATGTATAATTGGAGACTGGGGCATATGCCTCTGTCAAGACAGTGTTAAGGAATCCCTAACAGTTTCTCCAGGAACATTTAACTGCTCTTTAACTTAGCTAGTTATGCTCTGAGAAGTGAATGAAAGCTGTTGGAAAGAGAGTGCAAATTATACAGATTCAGTCCACTTGTAGTGATAAGCATAATGGATCTGGCAATAATGAGTGCATATTGCATGAAAATGTAAAGTCTTATGAATTAGAAAATGATGCAGAATTAGGCTATGAAGCTGAAGGTTTCTCTTTGTTTCTGTGGGTTTTTTTCTTTTTGTGAGCTAAGGCTAATGTTTCCCCAAAGCATCGTGGCTCCCACCCATTCCTTTCTCATATTGGCAGCATTTAGCATCGATACGTATATACATATACTTGTGGGCCATATAAACAGCACACGACTCAGATAAGCAGTAATAGTTTATCACTTTTCTGTCATGCTAGATTTAACAGTGAAGAATCTCCTCCAATTTTAAGGGACTTCACTCCCATAAAGGTTCTCTCGTGTTTTCTGGGGCATAATTCTTCTATGCAGTCTACATTTTCTGTTCTCTGTGACCCCAATGCTACATTCTTTCCTCAGGCATATGTCTTATTGATTGTACTCAGGGTTTTGCCTAATCAGGGAGGCCAGGGTAGCCCCTGGGAGTGTGAAATCAGTGTATTCACAGTTCTTGTGTCTCACTGTGACTCTATTAGACCACCCCTTTAGAGTCTTAATTAAGTAAATCTATGATTCTGGGTAAACCATGCTAGTGAGAAAAAAGTTACTATATACACTGTCAAGACACTGGGACCTGTTGATTCTAATATTAACAAAGTACAATGATTTTCCAAATTATTTTTATTATAACTTCAAAGACTTCTATTTTTATAGTTCCATAGATTGTACAAAATACTTTTGCATATGTGATGTCATTTAATCTTTGCCACCACATGAGTTATTGTTATGCTTATTTGGCTAGTGAGAAAATTTAAACTCACGAACGTTATAATTTATTTGTCATCACAGAACCATTAAGAGGCAGAGCCAGAAGTACAACTTGGATCTTTTTTTTTAACATCTTTGTTGGAGTATAATTGCTTTACAATGGTGTGTTAGTTTCTGCTTTATAACAAATTGAATCAGCTACACATATACATATATCCCCATATCTCCTCCCTCTTGCGTCTCCCTCCCACCCTCCCTATCCCACCCCTCTAGGTGGTCACAAAGCACCGAGCTAATCTCCCTGTGTTATGCGGCTGCTTCCCACTAGCTATCGATTTTACATTTGGTAGTGTATATATGTCCATGCCACCGCCTCACTTTGTCCCAGCTTACCTTTCCCCCTCCCCATATCCTCAAGTTCATTCTCTAGTAGGTCTGCGTCTTTATTGCTGTCTTACCCCTAGGTTCTTCATGACCTTTTTTTTTTTTTTTCTTAGATTCCATATATATGTGTTAGCATACGGTATTTGTTTTTCTCTTTCTGACTTACTTCACTCTGTATGACAGATTCTAGGTCCATCCACCTCACTACAAATAACTCAATTTCGTTTTTTTATATGGCTGAGTAATATTCCATTGTATATATGTGCCACATCTTCTTTATCCATTCATCTGTTGATGGACAATTAGGTTGCTTCCACGTCCTGCCTATTGCAAATACGGCTGCAGTGAATATTATGGTACATGATTCTTTTTGAATTATGGTGTTCTCAGGGTATATGCCCAGTAGTGGGATTGGTGGGTCGTATGGTACTTCTATTTTTAGTTTTTAAAGAAACCTCCATACTGTTCTCCATAGTGGCTATATCAATTTACATTCCCACCAACAGTGCAAGAGGGTTCCCTTTTCTCCACACCCTCTCCAGCATTTATTGTTTGTAGATTTTTTGACGATGGCCATTCTGACCAGTGCCAGGTGATACCTCATTGTAGTTTTGACTTGCATTTCTCTAATGATTAGTGATGTTGAGCATCCTTTCATGTGTTTGGTGGCAATCTGTATATCTTCTTTGGAGAAATGTCTATTTAGGTCTTCTGCCCATTATTGGATTGGGTTGATTGTTTTTTTTGATATTGAGCTGCATGAGCTACTTGTAAATTTTGGAGATTAAATCTTTGTTGGTTGCTTCATTTGCAAATATTTTCTCCCATTCTGAGGGTTGTCTTTTCGTCTTGTTGATGGTTTCCTTTGCTATACAAAAGCTTTTAAGTTTCATTAGGTCCCAGTTGTTTATTTTTGTCTTTATTTCCATTTCTCTAGGAGGTGGGTCAAAAAGGATCTTGCTGTGATTTATGTCATAGAGTGTTCTGCCTATGTTTTCCTCTAAGAGTTTAATAGTGTCTGATCTTACATTTAGATCTTTAATCCATTTTGAGTTTACTTTTGTGTATGGTGTTAGGGTGTGTCTAATTTCATAGTTTTACATGTAGCTGTCCATTTTCCCAGCACCACTTATTGAAGAGGCTGTCTTTTCTCCACTGTATATTCTTGCCTCCTTTATCAAAGATAAGGTGACCATATGTGCGTGGGTTTATTTCTGGGCTTTATTTCCTGTTCCATTGATCTATATTTCTGTTTTTGTGCCACTACCATACTGTCTTGATTACTGTAGCTTTGTAGTATAATCAGAAGTCAGAGAGCCTGATTCCTCCAGCTCTGTTTTTCTTTCTCATGATTATTTTGGCTATTCACAGTCTTTTGTGTCTCCATACATATCGTGAGAATTTTTGTTCTAGTTCTGTGAAATATGCCAGTGGTAGTTTGCTAGGGATTGCATTGAATCTGTAGATTGCTTTTGGTAGTTTAGTCATTTTCATAATGTGGATTCTTCCAATCCAAGAACATGGTATATCTCTCCATCTATTTGTATCATCTTTAATTTCTTTCATCAGTGTCTTATAATTTTCTGCATACAGGTCTTTTTTCTCCTTAGGTATGTTTATTCCTTGATATTTTATTCTTTTTGTTGCAGTGGTAAATGGGAGTGTTTTCTTAATTTCACTTTCAGGTTTTTCATCATTAGTGTATACGAATGCAAGAGATTTCTGTGCATTAATTTTGTATCCTGCTACTTTACCAAATTCATTGATTAGCTCTAGTAGTTTTCTGGTAGCATCTTTAGGATTCTCTATGTATAGTATCATGTCATCTGCAAGCAGTGACAGCTTTACTTCTTCTTTTCCAATTTGGATTTCTTTTATTTCTTTTTCTTCTCTGCCATGGCTAAAACTTCCAAAACTATTTTGAATAATAGTGGTGAAGGTGGGCAACCTTGTCTTGTTCCTGATCTTAGTGGAAATGGTTTCAGTTGTTCACTATTGAGGAGGATGTTGGCTGAGGGTTTGTCATATATGGCCTTTATTATGGTGAGGTAAGTTCCTTCTATGCCTACTTTCTGCAGGGTTTTTATTATAAATGGGTGTTGAATTTTGTTGAAAGCTTTCTCTGAATCTCTTGAGATGATCATATGGTTTTTCTCCTTCAATTTGTTAATATGGTGTATCACATTGATTTGCGTATATTGAAGAATCCTTGCATTCCTGGGATAAACCCCATTTAATCATGGTGTATGATCCATTTAATGTGCTGTTGGATTCTGTTTGCTAGTATTTTGTTGAGGATTTTTGCATCTATGTTCATCAGTGATATTGGCCTGTAGTTTTCTTTCTTTGTGACATCTCTGTCTGGTTTTGGTATCAGGGTGATGGTGGCCTCCTAGAATGAGTTTGGTAGTGTTCCTCCCTCTGCTATATTTTAGAAGAGTTTGAGAAGGATAGGTGTTAGCTCTTCTCTAAATGTTTGATAGAATATGGCTGTGTAGCCATCTGCTCCTGGGCTTTGGTTTGTTGGAAGATTTTTAATCACAATTTCAGTTTCAGTGCTTGTGATTGGTCTGTTCATATTTCTCTTTCTTCCTGGTTCAGTCTCAGAAGGTTGTGCTTTTCTAAGAAGTTGTCCATTTCTTCCAGGTTGTCCATTTTATTGGCATAGAGTTGCTTGTAGTAATCTCTCATGATCTTTTGTATTTCTGCAGTGTCAGTTGTTAGTTCTCCTTTTTTATTTCTAATTCTATTGATTTGAGTCTTCTCCCTTTTTTTCTTGATGAGTCTGGCTAATGGTTTATCAATTTTATTTATCTTCTCAAAGAACCAGCTTTTAGTTTTATTGATCTTTGCTCTTGTTTCCTTCATTTCTTTTTCATTTATTTCTGATCTGATCTTTATGATTTTTTTCCGTCTGCTAACTTTGGGGTTTTTTTGTTCTTCTTTATCTAATTGCTTTAGGTGTAAGGTTATATTGTTTATTTGAGATGTTTCTTGTTTCTTAAGATAGTATCATATTGCTATAAACTTCCCTCTTAGAACTTCTTTTGCTGCATCCAGTAGGTTTTGGGTTGTCGTGTTTTCATTGCCATTTGTTTCTAGGTATCTTTTGATTTCCTCTTTGATTTCTTCAGTGATCACTTGGTTATTAAGTAGTGTATTGTTTAGCCTCCATGTGTTTGTATTTTTTACAGATCTTTTCCTGTAATTGATATGTAGTCTCAGAGTGTTGTCATCAGAATAGATACTTGATACAATTTCAATTTTCTTAAATTTATGAAGGCTTGGTTTTTGACCCCAGATACGATCTATCCTGGAGAATGTTCCATGAGAACTTGAGAAGAAAGTGTATTCTGTTGTTTTTAGATGGAATGTCCTATAAATATCAATTAAGTCCATTTTGTTTAATGTGTCATTTAAAGCTTGTGTTTCCTTATTGATTTTCATTTTGGATGATCTGTCTTTTGGGGAAAGTGAGCTGTTAATGTCCCCTGGCATGATTGTGTTACTGTCGATTTCCCCTTTTATGGCTGTTAGTATTTGCCTTATGTATTGAGGTGCTCCTATGTTGGGTGCATAAATATTTACAATTGTTATATCTTATTCTTGATCGTATCTTCATAATGATCCGTTGATCATTATGTAGTGTCCTTCTTTGTCTCTTGTAATAGTCTTTGTTTTAAAGTGTATTTTGTCTGATATGAAAATTGCTGCTCCAAGTTTCTTTGGATTTCCATTTGCATGGAGTATCTTTTTCCATCCGCTCGCTTTCAGTCTTTAAGTGTCCCTAGGTCTGAAATGGGTCTCTTGTAGACAGCATATATACGGGTCTGTTTTTGTATCCATTCAGCCAGTCTATGTCTTTTGGTTGTAGCATTTAATCCATTTACATTTAAGGTAATTATCAATATGTATGTTCCGATTACCATTTTATTAATTGTTTTGGGTTTGTTGTAGATCTTTTCCTTCTCTTGTGTTTCCTGCCTAGAGAAGTTCCTTTATCATTTGTTGTACAGCTGGTTTGGTGGTGCTGAATTGTCTTAGCTTTTGCTTGTCTGTAAAGGTTTTAATTTCTCCATCAAATCTGAATGAGATACTTGCTGGATAGAGTATTCTTAGCTGTAGGTTTTTCCCCTTCATCACTTTAAATATGTCCTGCCACTCCCTTCTGGCTTGCAGAGTTTCTGCTGAAATATCAGCTGTTCACCTTATGGGGATTCACTTGTATGTTATTTGTTAATTTTCCCTTTCTGCTTTTAATATTTTTTGTTTGTATTTAATTTTTTTTTTTTTTTCGGTACGTGGGCCTGTCACAGTTGTGGCCTCTCCTGTTGCGGAGCACAGGCTCCAGACGCACAGGCTCAGCAGCCATGGCTCATGGGCCCAGCTGCTCCACGGCATGTGGGATCTTCCCGGACCAGGGCAGAAACCTGTGTCCCCTGAATCGGCAGGCGGACTCTCAACCACTGCACCACCAGGGAAGCCCTGTTTGTATTTAATTTTTGATAGTTTGATTAATATGTGTCTTGGCGTGTTTCTCCTTGTATTTATCCTGTATGGGACTCTCTGTGCTTCCTGGAGTTGACTATTTCCTTTCCCATGTTAGGGAAGTTTTCAACTATAATGTCTTCAAATATTTTCTCAGTTCCTTTCTTTTCCTCTTCTTCTCTGGGACCCCTATAATTTGAATGTTGGTGTGTTTAATGTTGTCCCAGTGGTCTCTGAGACTGTCCTCAATTCTTTTCATTTTTTTTTCTTTGTTCTGCTCTGCAGTAGTTATTTCCACTATTTTATCTTCCAGGTCACTTATCCGTTCTTCTGCCTCAGTTATTCTGCTATTGATTCCTTCTAGAGAATTTTTAATTTCATTTATTGTGTTGTTCATCACTGTTTGTTTGCTCTTTAGTTCTTCTAGGTCCTTGTTAAACGTTTCCTGTATTTCCTCCATTCTATTTCCAAGATTTTGGATCATCTTTACTGTCATTATTCTGAATTCTTTTTCAGGTAGACTGCCTATTTCCTCTTCATTTGTTAGGTCTGGTGGGTTTTTACCTTGCTCCTTCATCTGGTGTGTGTTTCTCTGTCTTCTCATTTTGCTTAACTTACTGTGTTTGGGGTCTCCTTTTCGCAGGCTGCAGGTTCGTAGTTTCCATTTCTTTTGTTGTCTGCCCCCAGTGGCTAAGGTTGGTTCAGTGGGCTGTGTAGGCTTCCTGGTGGAGGGGACTAGTGCCTGTGTTCTGGTGGATGAGGCTGGATGTTGTCTTTCTGGTGGGCAGGTCCACGTCTTGTGTTGTGTTTTGGGGTGTCTGTGGCCTTATTATGATTTTAGGCAGCCTCTCTGCTAATGGATGGGGTTGTGTTCCTGTCTTGCTAGTTGTTTGGCATAGGGTGTCCAGCACTGGAGCTTGCTGGTCGTTGAGTGGAGCTGGGTCTTGGCGTTGAGATGGAGATCTCCGGGAGATTTTCACCGTTTGATATTACATGGAGTTGGGAGGTCTCTTGTGGACCAGTGTCCTGAGCTTGGCTTTCCTACCTCAGAGGCACAGCCCTTATGCGTGGCTGGAGCACCAAGAGCCTGTCATCCACACGGTCTAGAATAAAAAGGAGATAAAAAAAGAAAGAACAAGAGAAGAAGATAAAATAAAATAAAGTTATTAAAAGAAAAATAATTATTAAAAAATTTTTTTAAGTAATATAAAAAAAGGAAGAAGAAAGCAACCACACCAAAAAACAAATCCACCAATGATAATAAGAGCTAAAAACTATACTAAAAAAAAACAAAAACAAAAACGGACAGAAAGAACCCTAGGACAAATGGTAAAAGCAACGCTCTACAGATAAAATCACACACAGAAGCATAGACATACACACTCACAAAAAAAGAAAAAGGGAAGAAATATATATATATCGTTGCTCCCAAAGTCCACCTCCTCAATTTGGGATGATTCGTTGTCTATTCAGGTATTCCTCAGATTCAGGGTACATCAAGTTGATTGTGGAGATTTAATCCGCTGCTCCTGAGGCTGCTGGGAGAAAGTTCCGTTTCTCTTCTTTGTTCACACAGCTACTGGCATTCAGCTTTGGATGTGGCCCCACCTCTGCGTGTAGGTTGCCTGAGGGCGTCTGTTCTTTGCTCAGACAGGACGGGGTTAAAGGAGCAGCTGATTCGCGGTCTCTGGCTCACTCAGGCCGGGGGAGGGTGGGGCACGGATGCGGGGCGAGCCTGCGGCAGCAGAGGCCAGCATGACGTTGCAGCATCCTGAGTGTGTTTTCCCGGGGAAGTTGTCCCTGGATCACGGGACCCTGGCAGTGGCAGGCTGCACAGGCTCCTGGGAGTGGAGCTGTGGATAGTGACCTGTGCTCGCACACAGGCTTCTTGGTGGCGGCAGCAGCAGCCTTAGCATCTCATGCCCATCTCTGGGGTCCGCGCTTTTAGCCGTGGCTCGCACCCGTCTCTGGAGCTCCTTTAAGCAGCGCTCTTAATCCCCTCTCCTCTTGCACCAGAAAACAAAGAGGCAAGAAAAAGTCTCTTGCCTCTTCGGCAGTTCCAGACCTTTTCCTGGACTCCCTTCTGGCTAGCCGTGGCGCACTAGCCCCTTTCAGGCTGTGTTCACGCTGCCAACCCCAGTCCTCTCCCTGGGATCGGACCTCCAAAACCAAGCCTCAGCTCCCAGCCCCGCCCGCACCGGCGGGTGAGCAGGCAAGCCTCTCACGCTGGTGAGTGCTGGTCGGCACTGGTCTTCTGTGCGGGAATCTCTCCGCTTTGCCCTCCGCACCCCTGTGGCTGTGCTCTCCTCCGTGGGTCCGAAGCTTACCCCCTACCACGCCCCTGTCTCCGCCAGTGAAGGGGCTTCCTAGTGTGTGGAAACCTTTCCTTCTTCACAGCTCCCTCCCACTGGTTCAGGTCCAGTTCCTATTCTTTTGTCTCTGTTTTTTCTTTTGCCCTGCCCAGGTACGTTTGGAGTCTCTTCCCTTTTGGGAGGTCTGAGGTCTTCTGCTAGCGTTCAGTAGGTGTTCTGTAGGGCTTGTTCCACATGTAGATGTATTTCTGATGTATTTGTGGGGAGGAAGGTGATCTCCACGTCCTACTCCTCCGCCATCTTGAAGCTCCTCCCTATTTTTAGTTTTTTAAGGAACCTTCATACTGTTCTCCATAGTGGCTGTACCAATTTACATTCCCACCAACAGTGCAAGAGGGTTCTTTTCTCCACACCCTCTCCAGCATTTGTTTGTAGATTTTTTGTTGATGGCCATTCTGACCAGTGTGACGTGATACCTCCTGTAGTTTTGATTTGCATTTCTCTAATGATTAGTGATGTTGAGCATTCTTTCATGTGTTTGTTGGCAGTCTGTATATCTTCTTTGGAGAAATGTCTATTTAGGTCTTCTGCCCATTTTTGGATCGGGTTGTTTGTTTTTTTGTTATTGAGCTGCATGAGCTGCTTGTAAATTTTGAAGATTAATCCTTTGTCAGTTGCTTCATTTGCAAATATTTTCTCCCATTCTGAGGGTTGCCTTTTCGTCTTATTTATGGTTTCCTTTGTTGTGCAAAAGCTTTTAAGTTTCATTAGATCCCATTTGTTTATTTTTGTTTTTATTTCCATTTCTCTAGGAGGTGGGTCAAAAAGGATCTTGCTGTGGTTTATGTCATAGAGTAGAACTTGGATCTTATGCACCCAAATCCTGTGCTTTTCCTAAAGATCACACTGGCTCTTTTGCAAAAAGGCTTTAAATTCAAGTAGACCTGCTGATTTTTTCCAGGACGTTTTGAATTAGGCAATAAAATAATAAAATAATAAATTAGTAAGTGCAGTATGCATATTGCCAAGGAGAGAAAAAAGCTAGTTTGATTGATATTCTGTGAGATTAGCCGTTGTTATTTATAGGGCTTCAAGAAAACATTCAAAGGTTTAACCTTATAGACTGTTTATTAGAAACTTCTGGTTGGCATCTTTGAATGCAGCTAAATGGGTGGTTGTAGAGCCAATAATCAGGGGCTGCTTTGACCCCTCACATCATGCTTGTATTTATTGAACACTGACTATGTGCCAGGCCCTGTGCTGGCTGTTGGGAGGAAAGCCGTTGAAGAGAAATGGTCTCTCTGCTTCTGGCTTTTTCTCTCCCTTTCCTCAATCCGGTTTTTTCTCCACAAGTTCCACAGAAATCCAGAGCCATCTTCTTTTTTTTTTCAATTTATTTATTTTATGTATTTATTTTTTACTGTGTTGGGTCTTTGTTGCTGTGTGCAGGCTTTCTCTAGTTGCTGCAAGTGGGGGCTACTCTTTGTTGCGGTGCGCAGGCTTCTCATTGCGGTGGCTTCTCTTGTTGTGGAGTACAGGCTCTAGGCATGTGGGCTTCCGCAGCACGTGGGCTCAATAGTTGTGGCTCATGGGCTCTAGAGCGCAGGCTCAGTAGTTGTGGCGCCCAGGCTTCGTTGCTCTGCGGCATGTGGGATCTTCCCAGACTGGGGCTCAAACCCGTGTCCCCTGCATTGGCAGGTGGATTCTTAACCACTGCACCACCAGGGAAGTCCCCAGAGCGATCTTCTTAAAATGTAATCCTGACCGTGTCCTGTTAGTCACCGGGCTGTACAGCGACAAGGGGTCACATCTATCTTATGTACCATTATATCCTCATTGTACACGTGGTGGATTAAGTCCAAGGACCTGCACAACTCGGCTCCAGCATCCCTCTTGCAGGCCCATCTCTTTTTCCTCACCTTTTACTCTGCACTCCAGCCACACTGAATTGCTGTAGGTGGACCAAGGAATGTGCCATGTTCTCTCTCTTCTCAGTGATGCAGTGCTACTCCCTTTGCTTTGAGGCCTCGGGCCACAGTCTCTCACCCTGCTCTTTCCCCTTCTTCTCCAGGTAACTTCTACGCATCCTTCTGCCTCAGTTCAAAACTCACCCCCACTAGAAAACTTTTCAGAACTGCCCCAGTTCTCTCCTTTTCGTTCTGCTCTTACGCCAACATAGCATGTACCATATGGTACATGACCTGGTACGTAATCTATAAAATTATATACCAGTTCCTTAAACAAAATTTTTAAAATATAATATAGTTTCTAAAGGAAAGGACACATTCCTCAAAAGGGGAGGATTTCAGCCAACATCCATGTTCTTTGGTAAGTTCTAAGATCTTCAGCATATAGGGCACTATATTATTTTCAGAGCGTTAGCTGAGAATAATTCATAAGCATGGTGTTTTGCATCACAATCCTTATTTTTACACTGGTATTTCTGTTATCTACATGCTTCTTTACTTGATCAGAATCCTACCCTACTGATGACTAATGGTACCACAGAGGCAGAAGATGGAGACATTGAAGGAGCATGTATACATTTTATAGCTATAAAATTTTCACTGGAAAGTTGAATGCTTGAAATAGAGCACAAATATAATTGAAAGCTTAAAACAGAACACAACAAAAATTAGTGCTAGAGTGGGTTTGGTTTCCAAAAAATATAAAAATTTTTTAGTTTAAAATGTTTGGGATAGAAATATTAATTCTAGGTTGCGATTTAAGAATGCATTTAAAAGATGCATACTTAGAGAAAGGACTTGAGGACATGGGGAGGGGGAAGGGTAAGCTGGGACAAAATGAGAGAGTGGCATGGACATATATACACTACCAAATGTAAAATAGATAGCTAGTGGGAAGCAGCCGCATAGCACAGGGAGATCAGTTTGGTGCTTTGTGACCATCTAGAGGGGTGGGATAGGGAGGGTGGGAGGGAGATGCAAGAGGGAGGAGATATGGGAATATATGTATATGTGTAGCTGATTCACTTTGCTATACAGCAGAAACTAACACACCATTGTAAAGCAATTATACTCCAATAAAGATGTAAAAAAAAAGAATGCATTTAATAAGAATTGAACAGCTAGAAGTGTAGTTCAGATAAGGTATAAATGTTCTATATGTGAATCGAAAGCAAGTTGTGTTGATAATGTTTAAAATTCATGCTATAATTAAAATTAATCAAGAAATTTATCACATTCTTTTATAAAACACATTAATTAATGGGATTTAAAAATTAAGTTGACGGACTTCCCTGGTTGTCCAGTGGTAGAGAATCTGTCTCCTAATGCAGGGGACACAGGTTCAATCCCTGCTCAGGGAACTAAGATCCCACATGCTGCAAGGCAACTAAGCCCTCACGCCACAACTACTGAGCTCGCATGCCTCAAAGAGAGAGCATGCATGCTGCAAACTACAGAGCCCATGAGCCCTGGAGCCCACACGCCACAATTAGAGAAAGAAAAACCCGCATGCCACAACTAGAGAGAGGCCCACGTGCCGCAGCTAAGACCTGACGCAGACAAAAAAAAAAAAAAAAATTAAGTAGAGTTTAATGGCAAAATGTAATAATAATTGTAATTGTGAGTAGGACTCAGAATATGAAAAGGAATATATTTGCTGGACATAAACCTATATTAATTTTGAGCTGCCTGAACTGTACTAATGTTTTCCCATGTGAACAGCAGCTTGTATTCTAATTTAATAATTTGAAAAAAGAAAATTACTGGTTGGCCTTAAACAGGTATGAGGCTTCAAATTTAGCAAATTTGGATCATTAGTTTTAAAAAGTTACTTTATATCTCACAGTCTAGTGAACAAATAATTGTTCTAGATAAATAGATCAGTGGAACAGAGAGCCCAGAAATAGACACACATAAATATAGCCAACTGACCTTTGACAAAGTAGAAGAGGCAGTACAATGGAGCAAAGATAGTGTTTTCAATAAATGGTACTAGAACATTTGGACACACACACACACACACACACACAAATCAATCTAGACACAGACCTTATACCCTTCACAAAAATTAACTCAAAATGGACCACAGACCTAAATGTAAAATGCAAAACTATAAAACCGCCAAAAGATAGCATAGGAGAAAACTTAGATGGCCTTGGTTATGGTGATGACTTTTTTAGATACAACACCAAAGGCATGATCCGTGAAAGAAATAATTGATAAATAAGCTAGACTTCATTAAAATTAAAAACTTCTGCTCTGTGAAAGACAATGTCAAGAGAATGAGAAGACAAGCCACACCCTGAGAGAAAATATTTGCAAAAGACACATCTGATCAAGGACTGTTATCCAAAATATACAAAGAACTTTTAAAACTCCACAATAAGAAAACTAAAAAAATGGGCCAAAGATCTTAACAGACACCAAAGAAGATTTACAGATGGCAAATGAGCAAATGAAAAGATGCTTAACATTATATGTTATCAGGGTAATACAAATTAAAACAAGATATCACTACACACCCATTAGAATGGCCAAAACCTGGAACACTGACCAAATGCTGGTGAAAATGTGGAGCAATGGAAACTCATTCATTGCTTGTGGGAATGGAAAATGGTGCAGCCTTATTGGAAGACAGTTTGGTGGTTTCTTACAAAACTAAAAATATTCTTACTGTACGATCCAGCAATTGTGCTCCTTGGTTTTTATTCCAAGGAGTTGAAAATTTATGTCCACACAAAAACCTGCACATGGATGTTTATAGCAACTTTATTCATAATTGCCAAAACTTGGACGCAACAAAGATGGTTTTCATTAGGTGAAATGTATAAACAACCTGGTACATCCAGACAATGGAATATTATTCAGAGCTAAAAAGAAATAAACTACCATGCCATGAAAAGACATGGAGGAATCTTAAATGCATATTGCTAAGTGAAAGAAACCAATCTGAAAAGGCTACATAATGTGCAGTTCCAGCTCTATGATATTCTGGAAAACGCAACACTATGGAGACAATAAAAAGATCAGTGGTTTCCAGGGGCTGGGGGTTGGGGAGGGATGAAAAGGTAGAGCACAGAAGACTTTCAGGGCAGTGAAAATACTCTGTATGATGCTATAATGATGGATTTATGTCATTATATATTTGTCCAAACTCATAGAATGCACAACACCAAGAGTGAACCCTAAGGTAAACTATGGTCTTTGGGAGATCATGGTGTGTCAATGTTGGTTCATCAGTTGTAGCAAATGTACCATTCTGGTGGGGGATATTGACAATGGGGGTGAGCTATGGAAGCGTGGGGCCAGGTGGTATAAGGGAAATCTTTGTACCTTCCTCTTGATTTTGCTGTGAACCTAAAACTTCTCTAAAAAATAATGTCTTAAAAAAATCATAGTGGGGGCATGTGTGTATGTGTGACTGATTCACTTTGTTGTAGGGAAGAAGCTAGTGCACCGTTGTGGAGCGATTATACTCCGGTTAAGATGTAAAAAAAAAAAATCATAATTTTTTTTTTTTTTTTGCGGTACGCGGGCCTCTCACTGTTGTGGCCTCTCCCGTTGCGGAGCACAGGCTCCGGACGCGCAGGCTCAGCGGCCATGGCTCACGGGCCCAGCCGCTCCACGGCATGTGGGATCTTCCCTACGGGGGCACGAACCCGTGTCCGTTACATCAGCAGGCGGACTCTCAACCACTGCGCCACCAGGGAAGCCCCATAATCTTATTCCTGTTCTCATCCCCATGTTCTGGTTTTCTGCTTCCCATTACCCTCAGTTCATATCCTTCCTATGCAATAAAATTATTGCTTTCTCTTAAAGTTAAGAGTAATTTTTTCTATAAGATGCTCTATATTATAGCATAACTGAAAATATGTTCTTCAGTTGTCTTGTGGCTAGTTCATAAGATTTTTTAATATCAAATTTGCAGCATAAAAAGGTAAGAATGTCCTGAAATTTTTGTATGTGATTAGATATTTACTCCCGTGGATTTTCCTGAAGTCAGAAGAGTGCGTCACAGTCATCCTCAGATCTGAAGTAGTATCTCACACACATACACTGAGTAATGTGACACACTGAGAAATAGAGGATCTGATCAGTAATGCATCAGATCAGTAATAATAATAGTAATAATAACTGTGTTCAGCATGTCAAGATACCACTCTAAGTAGCTTACATCTGCTGAGTCATTTAGTCCTGAGAAGAACCTGATGGAGAAGACAGTGTCACAGTTCTCTCCCTGTCTATTTCAAAGGTGAGGAAAAAAGGGGCCCAGGGAAGTTAAGTAAATGTCCCAGGGTCACAGAACTACCAAGAGCAGTGCTCAGAATTCTAAACTGGAGGTAGTCTAGAATCCGAGTCTTACAGTTCTCACAGGGTCTTAACCTGCACGGTGACCTGCACCCCAGGACTTAGTCAACGGCAATCACTGGAGGTGGGTGGGCATCTGTATTGATAAGCAGCTCTATAACTGATCATGATGTATTGGTATATTTTTGAGCTGGATAAACTAGGGCTTGAATTCTGACTTCCACATTTACTGGCTCTATGAAATTGTGCAAGTTATTTAATCTTTTGGAGTCTCGATTTTCTTGTAACTAAAATGGGAGGATATTTACTTTAGTGTTGTGATAAATGAGTTATCATATGTGAAGCACTGGTATAGAGTACCTGTTTAATAAAGAGAAGTTATGGTTATTATTCTAGAGAGTTTCCCAAATCTTTTTATGCTCAAGTAACACTCTTTGAGAAGCATTCTTTGGAGGCTGTGTGTGGGGGGGGAGAGGTGTCATTATATCTGTAGCTTTTTGTTTGGGGTCTGCTTTGGAATTATGCTTTTTCATTAATTCGAGAAGAAATACATGTATAGTCTATGTTTTATTATGACTTCCAATAAATGCCTTGACATGATTACAGAAAAACTCTTAAAACAGTACCTCACAGAAATATATTGCTTAATGTAACACATTGTGTAATAGAGAAAATGCCAGTGAGTCCTGGCTCTCTCCTGGTCCCCTTCCGAATGGGAAGAAACAGCTTAGCCTGTGAGCAAGTCCTTGAGCAGAAGAGATGAAAATCAGAAGGCTATCACCTCATTCTGGGCCTCCTGCCTATTAGAAAAGACTCCAGAGAGCACTGACTAATGTCAGGAGATAATATATTGGAATATGCCAGTGCACTCATATCCTGTATGTATCACCTTTCCCTAGTTCTGCTGAGACACTCATTACTTTGAGAATGGTTGGATTATTATGAAAGAGAAACTGTTTAATTTTTATCTTCCGAATTTGGCTTTTGCAGTCCAATGCAGAGAAACAGTTGTGAAAGGTGAAGCTATTGATGTGTAAGACCCAAGCTCTTTGAGAGGAGAAAAGCATTTCAAAAATCCAAAGGGGGGCTTCCCTGGTGGCGCAGTGGTTGGGAGTCCGCCTGCCGATGCAGGGGACACGGGTTCGTGCCCCGGACCGGGAGGATCCCGCATGCCGCGGAGCGGCTGGGCCCGTGAGCCATGGCCGCTGAGCCTGCGCGTCCGGAGCCTGTGCTCCGCAACGGGAGAGGCCACAGCAGTGAGAGGCCCGCGTACCGAAAAAAAAAAAAAAAAAAAATGCAAAGGGAAATCCCGGAAGGAGCAGTGCCTAAAGTTAATCCGTCCACAGCAGAAATGAGGAAGAGGATAGATGACCAGTCACAAGTCCCCACCCTGGGGGATAAAGGGAGCGCAGGGCTGGGGGAAGCCCACAGAGTGAAGAGAGGAGAGAGACTGGGGAGGAGGCCAGTGGACTCCACGTTTGGAGCGTCCTCATGGAGGGGCGGGGTCAACCTGACGAAACGCCCATTCTCTGCCCGAGTGAGACTTTGCATGGCCAGAACCATGAGGCTGCACTGCAGGGCGTGAGTCTCACCGGCAGACTTTCCATCACAGTTTAATGGCTGCTGCTGAGGTGCTGTGTTAGCTCCCTTATTATGTCTATGAGGGCTCCCTACAGAGATGGCCTTCGACCCACTGGCAGGAGTGATGCTGTCTGCCTTGACACTTCACCTGACCCATCTAGAGTAAGCTGTGTGGCCAGTCCTCCACTTTACAGCATAGGACACTCAACAGCAGCCCCTGAACAAAAGAATGGGGTCCTGAACTTACCACTGGGCGTGCTGGCCCCAAACCCCAACATCTGGACCTAAGAGGGTGAACAGAAAAGGCTTTATTTTTCGCAATGGGAGAAATAGCCAAACATACTGCCAGTTTATTTTATATAGATACAAATTGTAGCCATAACTCTCTGTGAAGAATAAACATAATATACTTTGTAAGAATGATATATGTCCTGTTTTTCACATTAAAGTTGGTCACTTTGTTAGTTTATGAGTAAATAGTAGGAAAACTATTGAACAGCAGAGACTGTGTTTAATAAGAGGCAGCTGAGTCTTCAGTGGGAGGAAAAGCAGAGGTAATAAAAGGTGAGTTGTTTGATTTTCCATTCCAGAAATCATTTTGAGACAAACGCTGCTTGCAAGGAGATCATCCTTCCTATTTAACTTGTAGCATGTTACTTAGGAAGTTTGCTGGACCTGGCTGTATGGATCGTTCAGCTTCAAAGTACCTTCATAGGTATTGTTCCATTTGCTCCTTTTTACCCTCATGAAGAAGGAAAGCAGATATTAGTAAATCCTATTTTACAAAGAACAAAGTAGGGTTTGTAGGGTAGGGAAATTGAGAAACAAAGGAGCTAAGTGATCTTGGAAAAAGCTATTGCCATGGATCCCTTTTGACACCGACAAGGTGGTGTTGACAATCATTTGGTAAATGCATGTATGAAGAAAATGTATATTGTTCTGAAATGAATGTTTTCAAATCTTCCGGGAACGTTGCCGAATCTGAATTTCTCCAGGAAATCGTATATACTATTCCCATGCAATTTAGGGACTTTGAAAGGAGAACAGCAGCTTTGATTTTATAATAATACTGTTAGTTCCTTATTTTTTTTAAGGGGCTTCAGGTGGAATTTGAAGGGCTCTTCCTGACCAAATCAAAGCTATTTTGGTAAATAATTCTTCCCTAATACTTCCCAGCAGTAGTCACTACATCAATTCTTTATGTCTTAGAATATTTTATCTTCAACTTCCTTGGCATAGACACGTAGGATTTAATTAACTTTCTATTTGTCTGATTTGCAAATGCTGGATACTTGGAAGGATGCTGGTGCCAAAAGGCAACGAAAGCCAGAATCCCTCTGGAGACCTTTACATACTCTCTGCCACAAGAGACTGATGAATGAAGAAGGTAGGACACTTGTCAGGACAAACATCTCTGATTTGGGAGTGATAGTTTTCGTTGGTAGATTCATTCCTCCAATGTTAACCCTGCTGTTTATCACAGGGTGTAATTACGGTGATGTTGGTAGAGGTCAATGGCAGTGTGAAAACTAGACTGAAAAGGATTTTAATGGCTGATGTGGGGTTTTTGACACATATTAAGCCTAAGTTTTTTTTTTTAAAAAAGCACCCATTGCATCTCATCAAAATCTATGGAAAAGGTAAGGAAGGTATTATTATCTCTATTTTATGAATGAAGAAACTGTGGCTCAGGAAGGCAAAATGACTTGCTCAATGCCATGTACTCAACCATCCATATGTCTCCCTGTTGCAGAAAATATAACATTGGATTCAACGTGAGAATTCCCGAAGAGATAGTAGAAGGTTTTGGTAATACTTACCTGTAACTCAGTTTCATTGCATGATTATGGGGGAGGCAACACTTGAGGCTTACTTTACTTGCTGGGGCAATGGAGTCTCCAGTGATCTTTTGGATTGTGAGTAAGTAGGAAGGAACCTCAAACTCAAGGTTAAAGACCACTGTTGTAATCTAACCTTAACAGTAAATGGCCTGGGAAGGAGAACTCAGCTGGTGCATTTTAACATCAGCACAAACACCTGGAACAGACACACTGAATCAGCCGAGGTCCAAGAGAAATGGGGCTCACTTACCTCAGCAATCTCTGAGATGTGAGAGAAAAATGGACTCAGCAGGATTTCAGGCAGAATTAAGCAAAGGAAGTCCTCAGGTCGTTGGTTCATTTTACGTCCCTCACCTACCTGAGCTGCCAAAGCACTTCTTTTGCAGACTCTACTGAAATGATTTCTGCCGCATTTGCCATTACAGTGACTCCCCTGGATTTTAGGAGAGACTCTAAACCTGAAGTTGGCAAACCCTGGGCCATGGGCCATATCTAGCCCGCTGCCTACCATTGTAAATGCAGTTTTATTGGAACACGATCACCCCCATTTGTTTGCACATTGTCTGTGGTTGCTTCTGTACTACAAATGCAGAGTTGAGTAGCTGCAACAGAGACCATATGGCACACGAAATAAAAAATATTTACTCTCTAGCTCTTTACAGAAAATGTTTTCTGATCTTTGTCCTGGACTATTAATGGCAAAATGCTTTAATCTTGATGCCAGCTCTAATTAGTTAGGAGTTATTGCCTGGACTACTGTGTTGTTGAAAACTCTGAGATTATGTCACTGATCAATGAGAAAGAGTGCTGAGCTCAATTAGCAATGTCTGCTATTGACACAGAAGCCAGGATTGGTGGCACTTGTGCCAAGTATTATTTGTCATTCCCTACTACAAGCTTTCGTTTCCCCACACTGCTGTGATACCACCCCAAGCCAAGAGATTCCCTGATGCCTTGAGGACTGTCCTTAATAGAAGGCAGAGCAGATGACTTTAAATATAAGGCAAACCCAGCACCTTCCTGAATACATTAATTAAAATAACCAGTCATAGATAAGACTTGAATGCCATAACTTTGCTCTGTGCTTTACAAAAGCTTAGTTGTCCCTACAAATCTGGTGGAAGGTAGATATTTGTCTTTATTTTGTGTCTGAGGAAATTAAGATACAGGGAGATTCAGTAATGTTTAGTGTTGAAGCCAAATATGGTCCAAAATAGTAATTTCATATATCTGTTATGTTGAGTTAAATTTGAAAGAGATCACAATATCATTATCAGCCTTTCCTGCTGCATAAAATTCAACAACTAGAAATTAGAGCTGTATTTCTAAGAGAAATATCCCTAACATCTAAGAGGCTTAAGCTATAGAGCATTTACACTTTAACGTGTAAGAGCTCAATAAGACCACATTACCTCTTAAAAAAAACAACTGTAACTTTGAACATTGTATAAAGGTAATAGGAAGTTGTTTATTGGTGTTTTTTGCTTGGTTGTTTGTTTAGCAAAGAAAGTGAAGTAATGCTGGAGCATGAGGGAAGCCAGAATATTCAGAGATCTAATGTTCACAAAGAGCTGTTTGAGTCATAGCTGAAGTCCAGTGGGTAGGTATGAGATAAATTATCTCTGGTTAGTGTTTTAGTCAATGTTTTGATTGCAAGTAGTGGAGACTTTTCAGAACTAATTTATGTGAAGGGGTATTCGTATGTTTTCTCATGGAATTTAAGGGCAGAAAAGTATAGCTGGTCTTCAAAAGGAACTTAATCTACTGGATTCTCTCTCTCTCTCTCTCTTTCTCTCTGTCTCTCTCATTCTCCCCTCCCAAATCCCTCCGCACCCTACCCCCCTCCACTGCCTGCTTCATTCTTCATTTTCTCTGTGTTTGTGGTAGAAAAATAACTGTCTCAGATAGGGACAGCATTACCTTTCAGACTTTATCATGGATCCAGTGTGGGGAATTAGATGCTAGGTCAGGACCTTAATTCTCAAAACATGACCAAAGATGAAAGGACCAGCAACTTATTTAGGGCAAAGTTTCAAATAGTCCCGAAGAGGGGACAATTTCCATGGAACCCTGAAGAGAGTCTAAAATTATATACGTGCATATATATATGTGTGTGTATATATATATATATATATATACATATACACATATATATGTATATATATATACACACACACATATATTTAAAAAAACAACTTTCTGAAGCTCAACATTTTGAAAGTGAGTTCAGTGGTTCAGTGTCTTGGGGTTGGTGAGGAAATGAGGATGAGTGTGGCAAGGTGCAACCTTTTCACAGATCCATCTTATCATATCCTGTTGGCTCTTCTTGATTAGGAGGTAGAAATTTCATGCATTACCAATCCTTGGAGACACTACTAGGAATGAGGCTTCTCAGGGTTAGTTTCCCTTGCTAGATCAAAGCTTCTTCAAGACTCAAGAATCTACTTCTAATTATTCTCTTTCTGCTTCACACCATTCTGGGATTCAAGGGCAACATCGTAATAGCTGTTATATCAGCCATTAAGTCAAGTTCCCCAGGATGAACAATATTAAAGAGAAAAAAAAGAAGGCAGACTCACCCATGACTTGTTCGTTCAAACATTTCTACTTTTTGTTTTAAGCTTCTTTTGCACAGCCTTCTCCTGGCATCTCCTAATTCAACCAATGATCAACCACACCATTGCCATTTTCTCTCCTTTTCACCCTCATTCTTTCTATCCTCAACATGTACAATGAAATATTGAAATCTGACAGGATAATAACAAATAATATTTATAGATATTCAAGAAAATAAGACCACACATAAATTTAATTGCTTAAGGAAAGAAATTGAAGAAAAACTTCTATACTTAAGGAAAAAATTCTAAAATGTACATGATATACTTCTAAAAAAGTATTTATAGACTGTTTAACTTATGAGTTCTCTCAAATTATGAAGCAACAAATAATTCCCATCATATATAAACTGTTTCATATGTGAAATAGATGGAAAATTTTATTTAATCCATAACAATATTACAAAAACAAAGCAGATTGCAAAAATGAAAAAAATTATAGATTAAACTTCTCTGACTGCAGAGACAAAAATTCTTTTTTTTTATTTTTATTTGAGACAAAAATTCTTAATAAAATACTAGAAGGTTGAATTCAGCAGTGTATTTGAAGTCCATCCATAATTAATAGGATTCATGTGATAATTTCAAGAATGATTTAGTATCAGGCAATCTATTTATATAATAATTTAAATAAATAGGTTCAATTAGAATAAATAAATTTGAGACTATATATATTATAATTTTAATGCAATCCAAAAATGCGTTTGATAACACACAGCATCCATTCTCATAAAACAGTCCCAAAACTAGGAGTATTTATTAATATAATAAAGATATATATGAAACCGATAATCAAAATTTTACTTTATATGAAACACTGAAGACCATACAAGAAACTATATAACATGCTTGGGTTTACAGAGGGGAGCAAAACAGACATCAGCCCTTCTCCGTATCACAGTACAGCACTCCAGTAGAGCATATACAAGAAGTAGGGAATTATACAATTTTCATTTTGCATATGTACCATTTTCATTATGAGAAGTACTATAAACAAAATTAGCAGGATGATAGGATAAACTTAATGGGAGGTGTGTAGGATGCTACATAGAGATTTAGTCAGAGATTCTCGCTGAAGAAGTTACATTTACACTAAGATTGGAAGGATGGGAAAGCAAGTCTATTTACTATTTTTTTTTATGATGGCCATTAACCATAGCTCTTGAATTTAAGGGGAGAAATAGATTTAAAAGTTACAACCCTTTAAAGGAAGAGATAAAATTGTTATTACTTGTAGATAATATGGCTATATATGCACAGATATAGGAAGAAAATTACCTAATTATTAGCATCAATAAATATAATTCAGTGAAGTAATCAGACATAAAATAAGCTTTTTGAAAAAAACTGGCTTTCCTATATACAAAAAATAAGCAATTAGAAGATTAATGGGGATAAAGTTTCTCATTATCAATAGTGATACAAATCAGAAAATATTTAGTAATTATTTTTACAAAAAAAGTATATATGAAGAAAACTATAAATCTTTACATGAAGGTATACAGAAATACTTGAATTAGTGGGGAGTTATACCTATTTCAGAAGAGAAGACAAAGTATCTTAAATGTATCGTTTCTTCCCTAATTAATTTATAGACTTACAGTCATTCTAATGAAATGTAATTGTTTATAACATGAAAAATAATTCAAAAATCAAGATTAAAAATATGGGTAAAAAGGGAAGAACTTACTCTACCCATTATTAAAGTGTATTATAAAATTATAGAGGTTACAATAGTGTGGGGTTTGTGTGAGAAATACCTGTCTCATCAATAGAGTTAGTCCTGAAAGAAATCTCACTGTAGATAAAAATGTAATATATTATATGGTAAATATTACAAAACAATGAAGAACAAATTATTCAACAAAAGGTATTGAAAACAGTTTGATTTTAACTTCATACTATATAGATTTAAGTATCTAAAAATAAAACCCAAAACAATTAGATGTTTTTATATATAAGTATTGAGCTGATATTGAGATATAAAACTACATATTATGTACAAAAACAGTAGAAAATATTAACTATATAAAGTTATGTGCTTAAAGTAAACAAATATAAAATACTCTTGGCAAATTGGGAAAAGATTTTTAGGAAATAATACAGATATATTTTTAAAATCCCTACATCTGTGAAGCCCAGAAAAAGAACAGGACGATAGCAAGCAATAGACAAAATGGGCAAGGAAGATGAACAGACATTCTAAAAGATACTACATACCCAGAAAAAGCTTATCATTATTAATAATTCAGGAGTACATATTAAAATAATAACATGCCCTTTTCACTTATCAATTAATAAATGCATACTTTTTAAAGGTTTAAACTAAATGCAGTAGCAGATATAATTAAAAAGTATTCTAATATCCTGTTGTAGAAATGAAAATTAGTATGACCTTTCTGCAACATAATTTGGTCATATGAATTAAGATTTTTTGAAAAGTTCATATCTTTTGGTTTAATAATTACAGTTCTAGAAAACTTAGAATAAGTTAATCAAAGATGGTAACAATGATTTAGGTACATGGATGCTAGTTATAGCATTATTTATAACCAGAAAAGCTTGAAAACAACTAAAATGTGCAACAATAGAGGATTGATTAGATACTATATTTATATGAGAAGTGTTTCTCATAAATTAAATGTAGTTTTGAATAATAATTACATGAATAACATTCATGAAATTTTAAGTATGAAGGAAGATAAAACAGTATACAATATCACCAAATTTTGAAAAAACAGTGTGTGTGTGTATGAAATAGATATAAGGCGTGCATAAGAAAAATATTAAACAACGATTATTTCCAGATAATAAGATTATGAATATTTTTTCTTTGTTATATTCTTCTGTACTTTCTAATTATTTAAATCTTTATCGTGTATTTTTTGATGTTCAGGCAAGTCATCCAGTAACAAATAACATTAAAAATAAGAATGGATAACAATAAAGATTTTGCAACAGTAGTCATTTTATTTGTAGGCTCAAATGAGTATTCCATGTGTACATGATGAAATTTAAGAGGAAATAGAGGAATCAGAAGTTTTTATTGCTAATTTTATTAACCATAACACTTCAGCTAAGCAAGTTTACAACCACAAATGCTAATAAAAACTGAGTAAATATTTACAAACCTTTTTCTAAAGACAATTTCTCAACTTTTTTTGACAGAATGGGGTTATGCCAGATTTTCAAAAAGCATATTATAAATGAATTCATATTTAAAAATACCAACCAGCTTACTATGAATTTCACAATGTTATTACAAGAAATCGATACAATGCCCTTCAGTTTTGATGCTATCAGTACAACAGAAGTTCTTTCAGGATTACCCTCCCTCCTTTTTCTGTGTATGTAAATTATCGAAGTCTTGCTCCTGGGTTAGTGATATTTCCTTCTGAAACACAGACAGAAAAATCCTTAATTCTAGTGTGTAGTCTTCCACTGCAGTCTTTTCTTCTGCTGTTTTAACAAGGAACTGCATTTTCAGGGTTGAGTCTTTTCCATTAGCAGTAAGAATGTATATTTGTAATCTTCTGTAGGAAAAAAAAGGAGGGGAAGGGAAGGAAAGGGAAAGAAAGGGAGGAAAAGAAGGAGGGGAGGAGGGAGGGAGGGAGGGAAGGAGGGAGGGAGGGAAGGAGGAATCCCTAACATATCATGATGCCTAGCATGAAATTCCTTTGAATGCAATTGAAGGCAAAAATCTGAAATTGATTTCTTATGGTATAGCTCTTAGTATTTTTTGTTTGTGTTTTGTTTTTGTTTTTAACCCTAATGTCTTGGTCTGAGCTTTCCCCAAGTTGCTCGAAGATTCAGGGAATGGATCTGAGGCACCTGAAGCTGAGAAATGTGCTCGTATTTGATTTCTGACATGTCTCTAGGAGATGGGAGGATGCATTTACCTTTAAAGTTTAAACTAGCTTCACCACTCATAGGCAGTTCTCTTTACCCTGGAACACTCTTGTCATCATATAGAGAATAAATATTATAGATTCTCTATGTCATTTCTGGAATGAATGGATAATTAGAGATTAATATGAATATTTATCATTCAAATTTAACCTTGTCAAAGAGTAGTTCTCAGTTTTCATTCTGAAATAGTTTAAAAAATGAATATAATTTAAAACAAGGCTTAATAATTTACAAATTTCTTCCACATGTCATATCAATTCATTTTCTTACTGAACAAGTGACGTAGGTAAAGTTGTATCAGATCATCATTCTCATTTTATGGAAGAGAAAAGAGAGGTTCATTGCGTTGCTCAAAGTCACATAGTTGAAACCTACAAGAAAGTATTCAAATCCAGGCCTTCTGACGCTTTCCACTGTACAACATTGTTTATTTATTGGACACCAAAACATCCAAATGTAATTGCCCAGGTAGAAAATATTCACTGTGGCTCCTTTTGTAACTCACTAATACTTCTTGTAGAAGAAGAAGAAATCCTTGACTGTACAAAATCCCTGGATACCACATCACAAATCAGTAATTTTTAAGAAAAAGCTTAATTTATGCCAAGTATTTATATTGATGCCAATTTGCATTTTTATGACTCATTTCACAAACCATGTCATCCCTTTGAATCTGGAAAGCCTAAGAAGAATATTTATGAAAGGCATTTAGCTGCATGGAATCAAGGGAATGACCCAGTCCCTGGATAACTGCAGGATTCAATTCTACAGAACTGTTACTGGTAGTAGACTCTGACCTTTAATTCACTGTTCCTAAATAGAGTCCCCAAATGGGAATATAAATATAAAAAATAAGTTCCAAGGTACTATAGAAAACTAGATTAATGGGAGAATATAATGCAAGAATATGAGAGAAATTTCCACCAAGACAGAGCAGGATTGAGAAACAACCTATTCAGTCTTCACCTTTTGAAAGAGACCCAATCTAAGAAGTTAAGAAGAAACTTTGTACTTTTTCCTTCTGTCTCCTGAACTAGGGAACCAGCAGCTAGGCCAATGAGTCAGAAAACCTACCATTGTCCCTGATTATAGGTGCTTCTCTGTGAGATGGCTAAAATACTATACCTCACTGTTGTATATTTACTTAGAAAAAGTAAAAAGTGAGAGATGTAAGAACTTTAATTACAGTAAGTGCTTTGAAAGGGATTTTTAAATTCTAAATTTTAAATTCTTTCAGTTCAGAATCAGAAAGAATGAAGCAGTTGGGATAGGATATTTCATATAAGTAGAGCAAAGATGCACCAGAAGATGGAAGAAACCGCTGGAAAATTTGACTTGGAATGCAAACTATGCCACATTGGGCCTTCTAGTTGAGGATAAATCTGGTTAGCAGGTTTGTTGTTTTTTTGAGAAGCGGGGCTAAAAACAACCAGTTTATCAAGTCTGGATAGACTTTACCTAGTTGGAAGATAAAGAGACAGAAACAAAACTAAATAAATAGGGGCTGTAGTAAATTAATAGAAAACAAGGGGAAAGAAATTTTATTCTGAGGGGTCAAGGATAAGTTTGTCTGAGGCTATACTTAACTGTAGGATTCAGAAGAATATTTCATAAAACCCATCTTCTTCATTAGAAAGCAAGAGAGCATAGTCCCTAAGAGACAGAGTACTATGAAGAAAGCTGTAAAGAAGCTATGAGTGATAAGGAAATCATAAGGTCAACACAAAAGAAGACAGAACAGGATATAAAGGAATATGGATAATAAGAATTTGGAGGCAACAAAAATTCAATAACAGCACTAAAAATGTGCTTCTGGTCCTAGTGGACCAGATTGCTTGGATCAGTCTTCTTGCTGAGAACAACTGGAAAAGCTAGATGAAATATAAACAGTATTTGTTTGAAGGCATTAGAGAGCTACCGAAATAGGTATTTTCAGGAAACAAGATCTGGGCAAGAAGCAAATTGCTTTTCTCATCAAGAAACTTGCTGATTCTGAAGGTGTTAGTCTAGAGGTTGAGAAATTGATCAGAGTTTATGGCAGATTAACAGGGCTGGTGGTATGGAAAATGAAGTTCAGAGTCCACCCAAGCCGGGAGGACCTGGTCTACATACTTGGCTTTCAGGAAGGATCATGAAAGGCTACAATCTAGGAGTAAGAATAAATCAGAGAGAGAAAGAGGGAAGCCTTCTATATTGGGATCAGCGAACATTTTTTTCTCAGGGCCAGATGATAAATATTTTAGACTTTGGGGGCCATACAGTCTCTTCTGTAACTCCTCAACTCTGCTGTTGTAGCATGAAAGCAAACAGAAACAATATGTAAATGAATGGGCATGACTGTGTTCCAATAACATTATATTTACAAAAACAGGCATAGAACTCTGTTCTTCATTAACACCTGGAATCATGGAGTAAATACTGGCCACGATGCCAGGATCAAACAAGCAGCTGGAGTTGGACACCTGCTTCCTGAGTGGGAGGAGAAGACAAGGGAGGATTCAGGTAACCTCTGTAGCAGTGTGGGATTACTCCTTGTGTAGTAGGCAGAATAATGCCCTGACCAAAGAGGTCCTGGATCGAATCCTCAGAACCTATGAATATGCCTTTTTACTGGCAAAGGGGAATTAAGTTTGCAGATGGAACTGAGATTGCTCACCAGCTGACCTGAAGATAAGGAGAGTACCTTGGATCAGTCAGATGGGTCCGGTGTAATCACAAGGGTCTTTCAAAGTAGAAAAGGAAGGCAGAAGAGTCAGTCATAAGTCAGAGAAGGAGATGTGACTATGGAAGCAGAAATTGGGATTGTGCAATGTGAGAAAGACTTGATTGACCGTTCTAGCTTTGAATATGGAAGGGGGCCACAAGGCAAGGAATGCTGGCAGCCTCCAGAAGTTGGAAGATGCAAGAAAATGGATCCTCTCTTAGGTCCTCCCAAAAGGAATGCGGCCTTGATTTTATCCAGTGAGATTTACCCATTTCAGATTTCTGACCTCCAGATTTATGAAAGAACATGTGAGTGTTGTTTTAAGCCACTAAGTTTGTGGCAATTTGTTACAGCAACAATAAGAAATGAATACACTTCTCATACCTGGGAGTCGGGCTGACAGTGCAAGTTGGGTGCAAGGAGTCCCATGTATCAGGAGAAGGAGGAATGCAGAGATGGAGAAGGAGGCTGAGACCAGCATAGCTCACTTCCTTTGCAACTGAATTATGCAAACTAACAAGGTGTCCGTTCTCCAAGCTCTATATTCTAGGAATTAAGATCAGGAGAATTACTCAGCTATTCGTAATCCTTCATAATTTAATGTTTCTTTAAAGTGAGCAAGTCCATAATTAACTCAGTTATTTATTGATCTAGCTCCAGTTATTTCCACCCTGCTGTTTGTTTGATTAGAACACAACTGATGAGATGGTGACTTATAAAATTCACAAATCAGTATTGCTTCTATAAAAAAGTCTGTATGTGTGACCTGAAGCTGGATAAGCATTATTACATATAAGTTCATAAAGGGGCAATAGTGGCAGGATTTTACCTTTGTAGGCACCAGATGGTGACTGAAGGACAAGAGGGAGAAACATGAAGGTTACCTTGTAAGACTCCTTCAATTAAGAAAAAAGGATATTAACATGGGATGCATCCTCTCTAGCTTTTGATCAAGGCATAAAGACAGTAGATAGTACGTTCCAAGGTGACTGGTTTTATAGAACTAAACAACTCACACATATTGAGACTATAAGAGGGGAATGTTATTGAAGGCTGCAGAAAATTTTGTTGAAATTTCTTTGTATAGACCTGATACTTAACTCAACCGAAGGGGTGGGGATGCATGGGAGGACTGTATTTCCCTTGCCTCAGGTCTAATGAAGGGGAAGATTCGTTCCTGCATTTTGACACTGTGGACTGATGTCTGATCCATGCGTGAGAATACCAAAGAAAGATGATGTCTGAAGCTACTTTCTTGTAGTGGGAGGCATAATAGAGGCTGCATCTGGAAAGCAATGCATTTCCCTTCAGTAGTAGGCCAAAGGTACCGAGATCCTGAGGAAAAGGAAGGACTCATGTCCATCAAAAGAATGTCGGCCTGGGATCATTTAAAAAGACATTCTGCCCAAAAGCGTGTCTGCCAGAATACAAGATGGATCTCCGCAGATAGAAGTTCAGGCTGAACCACTGGGTACAGAAGTTGAAGGCTATTTGTGATGGCCAGCTGATGGAGAGCCCCTGCCAGGTCAAGAGAATTGTGGTCAGGAAGGTCCAGCAGGAAGTCATCAACAGATCAGAAAAGCACCCCAAGAGCTGGAGTCATTTTTGAACATCTGCCAGCTCCAGTGAAGGCTTTGTGTCCCCCACACATCACCCCCTGACTGCTTCTTTTGCCTCTCACTGCTCTGAACTCAGAGGGCCAGGAAGGGAGTAGTAGCTGCCCCTTCAATCTGGTGAGAGAGTCTTCAGAGGGATGCTCAGAGAGCCCGATATGGCTAGAGGCTATGGTTACTGGCCTGAAGCAGAATAGAGGGAAAGGGAGAGGATAAAAGGCTAGCCCGGAGTTGGAGCTGTACATTTGAAGGTCATGGGACATAGCTGAGTGCATGGGACTGTGCAAGATTCCCCAGGGAACCTTCTCCCTCCCCTCAAAATAGGAATATGGAGAATGAATCTGTGAGAAACACCACCAATTAAATGGTGGGAAGTAGAGGGGATTGTTTTAAATACTAAGAACAGCTCCTCATCAAGCCCTTTTGGTCAAAGGCCCCCATTTATGTCACCTCTTCCTGACATCAAGGCTTCTGTCTGTGATATAAGAGGTCGTGGGTAAAAGGTCACCTAGGAATTAAATCTGTAAGCTTGATGTTTGTTCAGTCTGTAGAACTAATCAATGGAGCCATTTAGTCAGAGATGTAAAGGGGAATAGAGCTACTATGAAATGAACTTAGGGTTATTTATTAGACCTTTAATCACACTCATATTTGCTCTTATATATGAATAGTAATACTGCTAGAAGTGTCTTCTAGATTGCAAGGAAATGATAATAACTTTTGTAGCAATAACTACGATTTACTGGGCTACACTTTTCCAGGCCCCAACTAGGCCTTTTTTGCACAATGTTGTTAATCTTCCCTGGAACAAAGAAGGGAAAATGTATTGGCCAAGGACACAAATTAGGTCATGGCAGAGAATTCTTATTTCCCATGCATAGCATCAGTGGATGATTTGTTCCAGCCTGTTAATTATTTAAATAGTTATTATCTGTGTTTGTCCTTCTTTGAAGTGAAAACTGCTGATCTAAGCTTATCCACATAACGTCTTGTAGTAATACTGAGAGTGTGTATGGGATCGTTTTTAGCAGAGAAGAAAGAGGAGGGTGAATGTTACTATGGGCTGGGCAGCATGCCAGTCATTTTCACATACATTATCTCATTTAATTATGACCACAAACTTGTAAAATAGGTATCGTACCTTTTTTTTTTTTTTTTTAATAAATGCAAAGACCAATATCCCTAAGTTAATCAGTGGCAGGGCTCAGGATATGAGCCCAGTGTCTGATTCCAGACCTTAGAGTGTAGAATTAGGCCCTGTATTCTTTCCATGATAACATTCTGAAAGTGCTTTATATGTCATATCTCATTTTATTTCTCCACATACCCATGAAGTAGGCAAGAATTAATGATGTGATGCTGATTCTACAGACTGAGCTTTTGTAGAACTAAGCATAAGAGCCAGCATAGGGAATCCAATGAGTCAATGGATCTTATTTTATTAAAGTTTTTTTTTGATTGAACGATTTATTTTATTGTTAAATAACAAAATGGTGATTATCTAATCTAAATTTCCTTCCACTTTTTAAAAATATCTTTATTGGAGTATAATTGCTTTACAATGTTGTGTTAGTTTCTGCTGTACCACAAAGTGAATCAGCTATAGGTATACATATATCCCCATATCCCCTCCCTCTTGAGCGTCCCTCCCACCCTCCATATTCCACCCCTCTAGGTCATTACAAAGCATCGACCTGATTTCCCTGTGCTATGCAGCAGCTTCCCACTAGCCAGCCATTTTACATTTGGTAGTGTATATATGTCAGTGCTACTCTCTCACTTCGTCCCAGCTTCCCCTTCCCCCCTTGTGTCCTCAAGTCCGTTCTCTACATCTGCATCTTTATTCCTGTCCTGCCACTGGGTTCATCAGTACCGCTTTTTTAGATTCCATCTATGTGTGTTAGCATTTGTTTTTCTCTTTCTGACTTACTTCACTCTGTATGGCAAGACTCTAGATCCATCTGCCTCATTACAAATAACTCAATTTCATTTTATGGCTGAGTAATATTCATTGTATATATGTGCCACATCTTCTTTATCTATTCATCTGTTGATGGACACTTAGGCTGCTTCCATGACCTGGCTATTGTAAATAGTGCTGCAATGAACATTGCGGTGCATGTGTATTTTTGAATTATGGTTTTCTCAGGGTATGTGCCCAGTAGTGGGATTGCTGGGTCATATGGTAGTTCTATTTTTAGTTATTTAAGGAACCTCCATACTGTTCTCTATAGTGGCTGTATCAATGTACATTCCCACCAACAGTGCAAGAGGGTACCCTTTTCTCCACACCCTCTCCAGCATTTGTTGTTTGTAGATTTTCTGATGATGCCCATTCTGACCAGCGTGAGGTGATACCCCATTGTAGTTTTGATTTGCATCTCTAATAATTAACGATGTTGAGCAGCTTTTCATGTGCTTCTTGGCCATCTGTATGTCTTCTTTGGAGAGATGTCTATTTAGGTCTTCTGCCCATTTTTTGATTGGGTTGTTTGTTTTTTTGATACTGAGCTGCATGAGCTATTTTTATATTTTGGAGATTAATCCTTTGTCCACTGATTCATTTGCAAATATTTTCTCCCATTCTGAGGGTTGTCTTTTTGCCTTGTTTATAGTCTCCTTTGCTGTGCAAAAGCTCTTAAGTTTCATTAGGTCCCATTTGTTTATTTTTGTTTTTATTTCCATTTCTCTAGGAAGTGGGTCAAAAAAGATCTTGCTGTGATTTATGTCAAAGAGTCTTCTGCCTATGTTTTCCTCTAAGAGTTTTATAGTATCTAGTATTACATTTATGTCTTTAATCCATTTTGAGTTTATTTTTGTGTATGGTGTTAGGGAGTGTTCTAATTTCATTCTTTCACATGTGGCTATCCAATTTCCCAGAACCACTTATCGAAGAGACTGTCTTTTCTCCGTTGTATATCCTTGCCTCCTTTGTCATAGATTAGTTGACCATAGGTGTGTGGGTTTATTTCTGGGCTTTCTATCCTTTTCCATTGGTCTGTATTTCTGTTGTTGTGCCAGTACCATATTGTCTTGATTACTGGACCTTGTAGTATAGTCTGAAGTCTGGGAGCCTGATTCCTCCAGCTCCACATTTTTCCCTCAAGATTGCTTTGGCTGTTTGGGGTCTTTTGTGTCTGCATACAAATTTGAAGATTTTTTGTTCTAGTTTTATAAAAAATGCCACTGATAATTTGATAGGGATTGCATTGAATCTGTAGATTGCTTTGGGTAGTAGAGTCATTTTCACAGTATTGATTCTTCCAGTCCAAGAAGATGGTATATCTATCCATCTGTTTGTGTCATCTTTGATTTCTTTCATCAGTGTCTTATAGTTTTCTGAGTACAGGTCTTTTACCTCCTTAGGTAGGTTTATTCCTAGGTATTTTGTTCTCTTTGTTGCAATGGTGAATGGGATGTTTCCTTAATTTCTCTTTCTGGTGTTTCATTGTTAGTGTATAGGAATGCAAGAGGTTTCTGTGCATTAATTTTGTAACCATAACTGAGGAAGAAAAACAGATAAGTGATGTGGAAGACAGAATGGTGGAATTCTTGCCGCAGAACATAATAAAGAAAAAAGAGTGAAAAGAAATGAAGACAGCCTAAGAGACCTCTGGGACAACATTAAGCACGTCAACATTCACATTATAGGGGTCCCAGAAGGAGAAGAGAGAGAGAAAGGAGCCGAGAAAATATTTGAAGAGATCATAGTTGAAAATTTCCCTAACATGGGAAAGGAAATAGCCACCCAGGTCCAGGAATCACTGAGAGTCCCAGGAAGGATAAACCCAAGGAGAAACATGCCGAGACACATAGTAATCAAACTGACAAAAATTAAAGACAAAGAAATTTATTAAATACAACAAGGGAAAAACAACAGTAACATACAAGGGAACTCCCATAAGGTGAACAGTTGATTTCTCAGCAGAAACTCTACAAGCCAGAAGGGAGAGGCACGATATACTTAAAGTGATGAAAGGGAAGAACCTCCAATGAAGATTACTCTACCCAGCAAGGATCTCATTCAGATTCAATGGAGAAATCAAAAGCTTTACAGAGAAGCAAAAGCTGAGAGAATTCAGCACGACCAAACCAGCTCTACAACAAATGCTAAAGGAACTTCTCTAAGTGGGAAACACAAGACAAGAAAAGCACCTACAAAAACAAACCCAAAACAATTAAGAAAATGGTAATAGGAACATAAATATTGATAATTACCTTAAATATGAGTGGATTAAATGCTCCAACCAAAAGACACAGGCTCGCTGAATGGAAACAAAAACAAGACCCATATATACGCTGTCTACAAGAGACCCACTTCAGACCTAGAGACACATACAGACTGAAAGTGAGGGGATGGAAAACGATATTCCATGCAAATGGAAGTCAAAAGAAAGCAGGAGTAGCAATACTCATATCAGATAAAATAGACTTTAAAATAAAGAATGTTATAAGAGACAAGGAAGGACACTACATAATGATCAAGGAATTAATCCAAGAAGAAGATACAACAATTGTAAAATATATATGCACACAATATAGGAGTATCTCAATACATAAGGCAAATCCTAAGAGCTATAAAAGAGGAAATTGACAGTAACACAATAATAGTGGGGGACTTTAACACCAACGGACAGATCATTCAGACAGAAGATTAATAAGGAAACACAAGCTTTAAATTACACAATAGACCAGATATATTTAATTGATATTTATAGGACATTCCATATGAAAACAGCAGATTATACTTTCTTCTCAAGTTCACATGGAACATTCTCCAGGATAGATCACATCTTGGGTCACAAATCAAGCCTCGGTAAATTTAAGAAAATTGAAATCGTATCAAGCATCTTTTCTGATCACAACGCTATGAGATTAGAAATCAATTACAGGGAAAAAAAAACATTAAAAAGTCAAACACATGGAAGCTGAACAATATGTTACTAAATAACCAAGACTTCACTGAAGAAATCAAAGAGGAAATCAAAAATATACCTAGAGACAAATGACAATGAAAACATGACAATGGAAAACCTATGGGTTGCAGCAAAAGCAGTTCTAAGAGGCAAGTTTATAGCAATATAGTCCTACCTGAAGAAACAAGAAAAATCTCAAATAAACAACCTAACCCTACACCTAAACGAACTAGAGAAAGAAAAACAAACAAAACCCAAAGTTAGTAGAAGGAAAGAAATCATAAAAATCAGAGTAGAAATAAATGAAATAGAAAAAAAGAAAACAATAGCAAAGATCAGTAAAACTAAAAGCTGATTCTTTGAAATGATAAACAAAATTGATGAAACTTTAGCCAGACTCATCAAGAAAAAGAGGGAGAGGACTCAAATCAATAAAATTAGAAATGAAAAAGGAGAAGTTACAGTGGACACCACAGAAATACAAGGCATCAGAAGAGACTACTACAAGCAACTCTATGCCAATAGAATGGACAACCTGGAAGAAATGGACAAGTTCTTAGGAAGGTATAACCTTCCAAGGCTGAAGCGGGAAGAAACAGAAAATACAAACAGACCAATCACAAGTAATGAAATTGAGACTGTGATTAAAAATCTTCCAACAAACAAAAGCCCAGGACCAGCTGGCTTCACAGGTGAATTCTACTCAACATTTAGAGAAGAGTTAACACCCATCCTTCTCAAACTCTTCCAAAAAATTGCAGAGGAATGAACACTCCCAAACTCATTCTACAAGGCCACCATCACCCTGATACAAAAGCCACACAAAGATACTACAAGAAAAGAAAATTACAGACCACTATCACTGATGAATATAGATGCAAAAATCGTCAACAAAATACTAGCAAACAGAATCCAACAGCACATTAAAGGGATCATACACCATGATCAAGTGAGATTTATCCCAGGGATGCAAGGATTCTTCAATATACACAAATCAATCAATGTGATACACCATATTAACAAATTGAAGGAGAAAATCTATATGATCATCTCAATAGATGCAGAGAAACCTTTTGACAAAATTCAACACCCATTTATGATAAAAACACTGCAGAAAGTAGGCATAGAGGGAACTTACCTCAACATAATAAAGGCCATATATGACAAACCCACAGCCAACATCATCCTCAATGGTGAAAAACTGAAAGCATTTCCACTAAGATCAGAAGCAAGACAAGGTTGTCCACTCTCACCACTAGTATTCAATATAGTTTTGGAAGTTTTAGCCACAGCCATCAGAGAAGAAAAAGAAATAAAGGGAATCCAAATCAGAAAAGAAAAAGTAAAGCTGTCACTGTTTGCAGATGACATGACACTATTCATAGAGAATCCTAAAGATGCTACCAGAAAATTACTAGAGCTAATCAATGAATTTGGGAGGTTGATAATATCTACTAAATAGAATTGTTTGCATAATTAAATGAGATAATGCAATAATAATGTAAAGTACTTGGCACAACAGTTGGCACATGCTAAACATTCAGTAAATGCTAATAATAAGAAAAAGAATAAGAGCCTAAGGGATATGCAGAAAAATATAGAAAGTAATAAAGTTACCTTGCTCTGTTATAGGTCTAAGAAAAAAGTTATAGGAAAAGGCATAAAAAGAAAATTAATAAGGAATGACTTTTCTGAATCCCTATTTAGATGATTTTGAGTTTGCTAAATTAACATTTCTCAAGAATATAGATGAAAAAATTGTAAACAGAAAAATAGCAAATTCAGTCAAGAAATATTAAAAAAATAATAATACATCATGAGATTGTGGTGCTTCTTCCAGTAATACAGAATTGGTTTTATATTAAAAATTCAACCAATGTAATATACCAAATTAAAAGAAAAAAAGATAAATTTTCTTTCTTTCTTTCTTCCTCCCTTTCTTTCTTTCTTTCTCTCTCTGTCTCTCTCATTCTTTCTTTTTTCATCTTCCTTCCTTCCTTCTTCCTCCCTTCCTCCCTCCTTTCTTTCTTTCTTTCTATTGAGGTATAATTGATTTACAATTTGTGTTAGTTTCTGCTCTATAGCAAAGTGATTTGGTTATACATATATACATATTCTTTTTCATATTATTTTCCATTATGGTTTATTATAGGATATTGAATACAGTTTACTGTGCTATGCAGTAGGACCTTGTTGTTTATCTATTTTTTATATACTAGTTTATATCTGCTAGTCTCAAGCTACTAATTTATCCCTCCCCTACCCCCTTTCCCCTATGGTAACCGTAAGTTTGTTTTCTATGTCTGTGAGCCTGTTTCTATTTCGTGAGAAGGTTAATTTGTGTCATATTTTAGATTCCACATATAAGTGATATCATATAGTATTTGTCTTTCTCTTTCTGACTTACTTCACTTAGCATGATAATCTCTAGGTGCATCCATGTTGAGGCAAATGGCATTATTTCATTTTTTATGGCTAAGTATTATTCCACCATGTATATATACCACATCTTCTTTCATCTGTTGGTGGACATTTAGGTTGCTCCCATGTCTTGGCTATTTTAAATAGTGCTGTTGTGAACATTGGGGTGCATGTATCTTATTTTTTTTAATTTTCATTTTCTTATAATTTATTTTTTACTTCTTTATTGGAGTATAATTGCTTCACAATGGTATGTTAGTTTCTGCTTTATAACAAAGTGAATCAGCTATACATATGCATATATCCCCATATCTCCTCCCTCTTGCATCTGCCTCCCACCCTCCCTATCCCACCCCTCTAGGTGGTCACAAAGCATCAAACTGATCTTTCTGTGCTATGTAGCGGCTTCCCACTAGCTATCTATTTTACATTTGGTAGTATCCATAAGTCCATGCCACTCTCTCACTTCGTCCCAGCTTACCCTTCCCCCTCCCCACGTCCTCAAGTCCATTCTCTACGTCTGCATCTTTATTCCTGTTCTGCCCCTAGTTTCTTCAGAACCCTTTTTTTTTCTTTTTTTTTAGATTCCATATATATGTGTTAGCATAAGGTATTTGTTTTTCTCTTTCTGACTTCACTCTGTATGACAGACTCTAGGTCCATCCACCTTGCTAAAAATAACTCAATTTCTTTTCTTATTATGGCTGAGTAATATTCCATTGTATATATGTGCCACATCTTCTTTATCCATTCATCTGTTGATGGACACGTAGGTTGCTTCCATGTCCTGACTATTGTAAATAGACCTGAAATGAACATTGTGGTACATGACTGTTTTTGAATTATGGTTTTCTCCGGGTATATGCCCAGTAGTGGGATTGATGGTTTGTATGGTAGTTCTATTTTTAGTTTTTAGAAGGAACCTCCAATCTGTTCTCCATAGTGTCTGTATCAATTTACATTCCCACCAACAGTGCAAGAGGGTTCCCCTTTCTCCACACCCTCTCCAACATTTATTGTTTGCAGATTTTTTGGTGATGGCCTTTCTGACTGGTGTGAGGTGATACCTCATTGTAGTGTTTTTTTTTTTTTTTTTTCTCGGTACGCGGGCCTCTCACTGTTGTGGCCTCTCCCGTTGCGGAGCACAGGCTCTGGACGCGCAGGCTCAGCGGCCATGGCTCACGGGCCCAGCTGCTGCGCGGCATGTGGGATCTTCCCGGACCGGGGCACGAAACCGTGTCCCCTGCATCGGCAGGCGGACTCTCAACCACTGCGCCACCAGGGAAGCCCTCTCATTGTAGTTTTGACTTGCATTTCTCTAATGATTAGTGATGTTGAGCATCCTTTCATGTGTTTGTTGGCAATCTGTATATCTTCTTTGAGGAAATGTCTATTTAGGTCTTCTGCCCATTTTTGGATTGGGTTGTTTGTTTTCTTGATACTGAGCTGCATGAGCTGCTTGTAAATTTTGGAGATTAATCCTTTGCCAGTTGCTTCATTTGTGAATATTTTCTCCATTTCTGAGGGTTGTCTTTTCATCTTGCTTATGGTTTACTTTGTTGTGCAAAAGCTTTTAAGTTTCATTAGGTCCCATTTGTTTATTTTTGTTTTTATTTCCATTTCTCTAGGAGATGGGTCTAAAAGGATCTTACTGTGATTTATGTCAAAGAGTCTTCTGCCTATGTTTTCCTCTAAGAGTTTTATAGTGCCTGGCCTTACATTTAGGTCTTTAATCCATTTTATTTTTGTGTATGGTGTTAGGGAATTTCTAATTTCATTCTTTTACATGTAGCGGTCCAGTTTTCCCATCACCACTTATTGAAGAGGCTGTCTTTTCTCCATTGTATGTTCTTGCCTCCTTTATCAAAAATAAGGTGACCATAGGTGCATGGGTTTATCTCTGGGCTTTCTATTCTGTTCCATTGATCTATATTTCTGTTTTTGTGCCAGTACCATAGTGTCTTCATTCCTGTAACTTTGTAGTATAGTCTGATGTCTGGAAGCCTGATTCCTCGAGCTCCGTTTTTCTTTCTCAAGATTGCTTTGGCTATTCAGGGTTTTTTGTATTTCCATACAAATTGTGAAATTTTTTGTTCTAGTTCTGTGAAAAATGCCATTGGTATTTTGATAGGGATTGCATTGAATCTGTAGATTGCTTTGGATAGTATTGTCATTTTCACAGTGTTGATTCTTCCAATCCAAGAACACGGTATAGCTCTCCTACTGTTTGTATCATCTTTAATTTCTTTCATCAGTGTCTTATAGTTTTCCGAGTACAGGTCTTTTGTCTCCTTAGGTAGGCTTCTTCCTAGGTATTTTATTCTGCTTGTTGCAATGATAAATGGGAGTGTTTCCTTAATTTTTCTCTCAGATTTTTCGTCATTAGTGTATAAGAATGCAAGAGATTTCTGTGCATTAATTTTGTATCTTGCTACTTTACCAGATTCATTGATTAGCTCTAGTAGTTTTCTGTTAACATCTTTAGGATTCTCTATGTATAGTATCATGTCATCTGCAAGCAGTGACAGCTTTACTTCTTCATTTCTGTTTTGGATTTCTTTTATTTCCTTTTCTTCTCTGATTGCTGTGGCTAAAATTTGCAAAACTATATTGAATACTAGTGGTGAGAGTGGACACCTTGTCTTCTTCCTCATCTTAGATGAAATGGTTTCAGTTGTTCACCATTGAGAACGATGTTGGCTGTGAGTTTGTTATGTATTGCCCTTATTATATTGAGGTAAGTTCCCTCTATGCCTACTTTCTGCAGGGTTTTTATCATAAATGGGAGTTGAATTTTGTTGAAAGCTTTTTCGGCATCTATTGAGATGATCATATGGTTTTTATCCTTCACTTTGTTAGTAGGGTTTATCACATTGATTAGTGTATATTGAAGAATCCTTGCAATCCTGGGATAAACCCCACTTGATCATGGTGAATGATCCTTTTAATGTGCTGTTGGATTCTGTTTTCTAGTATTTTGTTGAGGATATTTGCATCTATGTTCATCAGTGATATTGGCCTATAATTTTCTTTCTTTGTGACACCTTTGTCTGGTTTTGGTTTCATGGTGATGGTGGCCTTGTAGAATGAGTTTGGGAGTGTTCCTCCCTCTGCTATGTTTTGGAAGAGTTTGATTAGAATAGGTGTTAACTCTTTTCTAAATGTTTGATAGAATTCACCTATGAAGGCATCTGGTCCTGGGCTTTTTTTTGTTGGAAGATTTTTAATCACAGTCTCAATTGCAGTGCTTGTGATTGTTCTGTTTATATTTTCTGTTTCTTCCTGTTCCATCTCAGAAGGTTGTGCATTTCTAAGAATGTGTCCATTTCTTCCAGGTTGTCCATTTTATTGGCATAGAGTTGCTTGTAGTAATCTCTCATGATCCTTTGTATTTCTGCAATGTCAGTTGTTACTTCTCCTTTTTCATTTCTAATTCTATTGATTTGAGTCTTCTCCCTTTTTTTCTTGATGAGTCTGGCTAATGGTTTATCAATTTTGTTTAACTTCTCAAAGAAGCAGCTTTTAGTTTTATTGATCTTTGCTATTGTTTCCTTCATTTCTTTTTCATTTATTTCTGATCTGATCTTTATGATTTCTTTCCTTCTGCTAACTTTGGGGCTTTTTTGTTCTGCTTCCTCTAATTGCTTTAAGTGTAAGGTTAGGTTGTTTATTTGAGATGTTTCTTGTTTCTTGAGGAAGGATTGTATTGCGATAAACTTCCCTCTTAGAACTTCTTTTGCTGCATCCCATAGGTTTTGGGTCATCGTGTTTTCAGTGGCATTTGTTTCTAGGTATTTTTTGATTTCCTCTTTGATTTCTTCAGTGATCTCTTGGTTATTAAGTAGTGTATTGTTTAACCTCCATGTGTTTGTATTTTTTACAGGTTTTTTCCTGTATTTGATATCTGGTCTCACAGCATTGTGGTCAGAAAAGACACTTGATATGATTTCAGTTTTCTTAAATTTATGAAAGCTTGATTTTTGACCCAAGATATGATCTATCCTGGAGAATGTTCCATGAGAACTTGAGAAGAAAGTGTATTCTGTTGTTTTTGGTTGGAATGTCCTATAAGTATCAATGGAGTCCATGTTATTTAATGTATCATTTAAAGCTTTGTTTTTTTATTTATTTTCATTTTGGATGATCTGTCCATTGGTGAAAGTGGGGTGTTAAAATCCCCTACTATGATTGTGTTACTGTCGATTTCCCCTTTATGGCTGTTAGCATTTGCCTTATTTATTGGGGTGCTCCTATGTTGGGTGCATAAATATTTACAATTGTTATATCTTCTTCTTGGATTGACCCCTTAATCATTATGCAGTGTCTTTCTTTGTCTCTTGTAATAGTCTTTATTTTAAAGTCTATTTTGTCTGATAGGAGAACTGCTACTCCAGCTTTCTTTTGATTTCCATTTGCATGGAATATCTTTTTCCATCCCCTCACTTTCCGTCTGTATGTGTCCATAGGTCTGAAGTCGGTCTCTTGTAGACAGCATATATACAGGTCTTGTTTTTGTATCCATTCAGCCAGTCTATGTCTTTTGTTTGGAGCATTTAATCCATGTACATTTAAGGTAGTTATTGATATGTATGTTCCTATTACCATTTTCTTAATTGTTTTGGGTTTGTTATTGTAGGTCTTTACGCTCCCTTTATTTCCTGCCTAGAGAAGTTCCTTTAGCATTTGTTGTAAAGCTGGTTTGGTGGTGCTGAACTCTCTCAGCTTTTGCTTGTCTGTAAAGGTTTTAATTTCTCTGTCGAATCTGAATGAGATCCTTGCCCAGTAAAGTAAATTGGCTGTAGGTTTTTCCGTTTCATCACTTTAAATATGTACTGCCACTCTCTTCTGGCTTGCAGCATTTCTGCTGAAAGATCAATTGTTCACCTTATGGGGACTCCTTTGTATGTTATTTGTTGTTTTTCCCTTGCTGCTTTTAATATTTTTTCTTTGTTTTTAATTTTTGATAGTTTGATTATTATGTGTGTTGGCGTGTTTCTCCTTGGATTTATCCTGTATGGGACTCTAGCACTTCCTGGAGTTGATTATTTCCTTTCCCATATTAGGGAAGTTTTCAGCTATAATCTCTTCAACTATTTGCTCAGTCCCTTTCTTTTTCTCTTCCTCCTCTGGGACCCCTATAATTCAAATGTTGATGTGTTTAATGTTGTCCAGATGTCTCTAAGACTGTCCTCAATTCTTTTCACTCTTTTTTCTTTATTCTGTTCTGCAGTAGTTATTTCCACTATTTCCACTATTTTATCTTCCAGGTCACTTGCCTCAGTTATTCTGCTATTGATTCCTTCTAGAGAATTTTTAATTTCATTTATTGTGTTATTCATCATTGTTTGTTTTCTCTTTAGTTCTTCTAGGTTCTTGTTAAATGTTTCTTGTATTTTCTCCATTCTATTTCCAAGATTTTGGATCATCTTTACTAACACTACTCTGAATTCTTCTTTAGGTAGACTGACTATTTCCTCTTCATTTGTCTGGTCTGGTTGTTTCTTACCTTGCTCCTTCATGTGCTTTGTGTTTCTCTGTCATCTCATTTTGCTTAGCTTACTGTGTTTGGCATCTCCTTTTCGCAGGCTGTACGTTCATAATTCCCATTGTTTTTGGTGTCTGCCCCCAGTGGCTAAGGTTGATTCAGTGGGTCATGTAGGCTTCCTGGTAGAGGGGACTAGTGCCTGTGTCCTGGTGGATGAGCCTGGATCTTGTCTTTCTGGTGGGCAGGACCGTGTCCAGTGGTATATTTTGGGGTGTCTGTGAACTTATTATGATATTAGGCAGCCTCTCTGCTAATTTGTGGTGTTGTGTTTCTGTCTTGCTAGTTGTTTGGCATAGGGTGTCCAGCACTGTAGCTTGCTGGTCCTTGAGTGGAGCTGAGTCTTAGCGTTGAGATGGAGATATCTGGGAGAGTTTTTGCCATTTGATATTATGTGGAGCCGGGAGGTCCCTGGTGGACCAATGTCCTGAGCTCAGCTCTCCCACCTCAGAGGTACAGGCCTGACACCCAGCCGGAGCACCAAGACCGTGTCAGCCAAATGACTTCAGGGTCTTTTTCATTCGCCCTCCTTTCAGCTTCCCTGGGGTGCATGTATCTTTTTGAATTATAAATTTCTCTGGATATATGCCCAGGAATGGGGTTGTTGGATCATATGGTAACTCTGTTTTTAGTTTTTTAAGGAACCTCCATACTGTTCTCCATAGTGGCTGCACCAACTTACATTCCTACCAACAGTGTAGGAGTATTCCATTTTCTCCACACCCTCTCCAGCATATGTTATTTGTAGATAAAAGATAAATTTTTAAAAGATATATAAAAAGGGCAGGGGGAAGGGTAAGCTGGGGTGAAGTGAGAGCGGTGTGGACATATATACACTACCAAATGTGAAATGGATAGCTAGTGGGAAGCAGCCACATAACACAGGGAGATCAGCTTGGTGCTTTGTGACCACCTAGAGGGGTGGGATAGGGAGGGTGGGAGGGAGATGCAAGAGGGAGGGGATATGGGGATATATGTATACATATAGATGATTCACTTTGTTATAAAGCAGAAACTACACACCATTTTAAAGCAAGTATACTCCAATAAAGATGTTTAAGAAAAAAGTAGCCTTAAAATTATCTCAGTAGTTACAATAGAAAAACTATTTGACAAAATTTAATACCCTTCATGATAAAATTCTTAGCAAACTAGAAATAGAAGAAATCCTCAAACTGATAAAGAGCTCTTTTGAACATCTACAGATGATATTGTACTTAATTGTGAAACATTAAACCCTTCTTTCCTCTAAAATTTGAAATAAGAAAAGGATGTCTTCTCTAATCACTTCTATTCAGCATTGTACTAGAGGTCCTATCCAATGCAATAAGGCAATTAAATTAAATGAATGGCATAAATATTAAAAAGAAGAAATTAAAGTGTTGTTTGCAGAAAAACAACTAACTAAAACTAAAAAATTTAACAGGGTTGCAGAATACAATGTCAGTATGAAAAAAGGTGTATTTTTATATAACAGAAGTGAAAAACTGGAGACATACTATTTTACTTTAAGACTTACTATAAAGTGTGAGTAATTAAGACAATGTGATATTAGTGTAAGGAGACTTAGAGTCTAAAAATAAACTTACATATAAATATTTCATTGATTTCTTTTCGACCAAGGTGCCAGGTCAATTCAATGGAGCTAGAAAATTCTTTTAACAAATGTTGCTGGGATACCTGGATATCCATATGAAAGAAAGAGTCTCAGTCCCTCTCACATCATATCAAAAATTAATTTGCAATAATAATAGACCTAGAAATAAAACCCAAACTCTTAAACTTCTGAAAGAAAGCCCAAGAGAGTATCTTTACGCTCAAGGTGGCAAAATTTTTTTTTGGAAAAAACACAGAAGCAATTATATAAAAGAAAAAAATTGATAAATTTGATTTAGCCTAATGAAAAATTTCTGTTCGCCAAAAGATACCATTAAGGACATAAATATACAAACCACTAAGTGGGAAAAAATATAGCATATAAATCTAACGAATGGCTTATAAGCATATGTAAAAAAGCCCTATATATCAACAATAATTAGATGAACAACCCAATCAAAAAAATGGGCAATAGCCTTGATCAGATACTTTACAAAAGAAGATATATGAACGACCAATAATCACATGAAGAAAGGACCTTCATATCATTAGTCACCAGGAAAATGCAAATTAAAACTACAATAAGGTATCATTAGTACCCAGTAGAATGGCTAAAATAAGAAAGCTTGACAACTTTGAATGTTGGTGATAATATGGAGCAACTGGTATATTTACTAGTAAGAGTGTAAACAGATACAACAATTTAGGAGAATTGTTTGCCAATGTCTAATGAAGTTAAACGTCTATATCTATATCTACCTATCCATATATCTATATTTATATTTATATCTATCTATCCTAGGATTCAGCGACTTCATTCCTAGTTATTTACTCAAAAGAAATGAAAATATATGTCTACAAAAGACTTGTACCAGATTGTTCACAGCAATTCTTTTTTTCTTAATATCTCCAAACCAGACACAACCCAGTTGTCCATCAATAAGAAAATGGATAAACACAGTACAATATATTCATTCAATTGAATAATATTCAGCAATTAAAAATAAACTACAAGACACACATAATTTAGATAAATATCAAAATCATCATATTATGCAAAAAGAGTCATAAATAATGATTCCAATGATTTGAGAATGGGTGAAACTAATCTATAAAGGTGGGGTGGGAGCTTGAGGTTGATTGCAAAGGAGCTCAAGTAACTTTCTGAGGATTACGGAAACATATATCTGATTTGGGGTGATGGTTATATGGGTGTATACAGCTGTCAAAATTCATTGAACTAAACCCTTAATATCGGTGCATTTTAGTTTTAATTATACCTCCTTAAGAATGTAAAAACCAAATATTTACTGGCATCAGTCTTTTAAAAATCTCACAGAAATACAGTGATTCCTACTTTGCTATGCTTCTGCAAAGAAATGTGTGAAATAAGCAACACATATTGAAACACACAAATTCTTTTCCTTTTTATAATAGAAATTAGTCTTTGCATATGTTGCTGTAGTTTGAAGGGACCGTTCAAGAACAATGTATTAAAATTAATGTGAATGCTTTATTTCTCTTAGATGTTGGAACTTTCATTTGCCATTATTCCATTGTCGCTCCACTGTGAGGGTAGAACAGTCAGGATCACTAAAAGATATGTTTCTGGGGAGCTGGACCATGACACTAGACTAAGCTCAGACATAGGTATGGATTTCCTACCCAAATCCATAGAATAATTGAAATACTATATGAAAACTAATAAATATATAGAATTCTGGCAAACAGGAAAATGTGTCACTAGACTAGAGATAATTAAATAGATAAGAAAATATGGCTCTGAATTGATGGAGAAAACTGCAGCTCGAAACACACAAGAGGAAGAAGACTCGTGTTTCTGGGGGTACTCCAAGATTAGAAAAATGGGCAAAAGAATTGGAGGAGTTCTGGGTGCTTGGGGAAGAGCATTCAGAGCTACCTAACAGGTTGATTCCTGTCCCATCACCAATTTAGGTTGAGTAAGACGTATTTATCCACGGGCTCAAGCAGGAAATGTGGATAGCTGGGCTAGAGAGACATAGCATCACCCCAGTAGCCAGGGAAACACAAAAGGAATGTTATTGACATACTGCATCCTGAAGTATATCCTTCTTCTTTAACATTATCACAAGAAGCAGGCACTATATGCCAAGGGTATCCATAGATGAATGAGTAAAGATGATCAATTATATATGAATGAATAAAGATGATCAATTATATATGAAAATGAATGAATAGATGATCAATTATATATGAAGACAATCAAAAATCATCAATCATTTGAGGAAAAAACATTACCATGAAAGTTAGGCACTAAACTCAACCAAAAGAAGAACTAATACCAAAGAAAAAACAATGGAGAAAATACTTCTACATATGTATAATTAATATTTTTATAGAGATACAGGCACAAGTAATTATGAAAAGAGTCCAGTGAGAGATCTTAAAAATTAGTGACATATCAAAATTTTAAGTTAAATCAATCAAAAGTGAAATCAATAGACTGACTGGAAGAATGGATTTAGCTAGAGTGAATTATAGAACTGAAAGAGCTGAGAAATTCTAGAATTTATTATCAAAAGACGAAAAATAGCATAAGAAATTTAAGCAAAATGGAATATTATATAGAATTTCTAAAATGTACTTATATGAGATCAGTCAATCAAAGATAAAAGAGCATTTTATATAGCTGAATAAAAACACAGACTTTTAAGTAGAAAGGTCTCCCCAAGAGACAAGTGGTATTAAAAAAAAAAAAGGAAACATAGCTTGTTTTCTATGTCTGTGAGTTACGGACATAGAAAACAAACTTATGGTTACCAGAGGGGAAGGGTAAATTAGGAGTATGGGATTAACCGATACAAACTACTATACATAAAATAGGTAAGCAACAAGGATTTACTGTATAACACAGGGAACTACATTCAGTATCTTCCAATAACCTAGAAAGGAAAATAATCTGAAAAAAATACATACATATACACATAACTGAATCACTTTGCTATACACCTGAAACTAACACAATATTGTAAGTCTACTACACTTCAATAATTAAAAAAAATAGACCCATAGCAAGTTCCAGGGCAACAATTTAAAGAAAATACCAATTTCTTTTTTTAAAAAAAAACCTATGAAGTATTATTATTATTTAATTAATTAATTTATTTATTTTTGGCTGTGTTGGGTCTTCATTTCCGTGCAAGGGCCTTCTCTAGTTGCGGCGAGTGGGGGCCACTCTTCATCGTGGTGCGTGGGCCTCTCACTGTCGCGGCCTCTCTTGTTGCGGAGCACAAGCTCCAGATGCGCAGGCTCAGTAGTTGTGGCTCACAGGCCCAGTTGCTCCGCAGCATGTGGGATCCTCCCAGACCAGGGCTTGAACCCCTGTCCCCTGCACTGGCAGGCAGACTTTCAACCACTGCGCCACCAGGGAAGCCCACCAATTTCTTTTTAATTGCAGGGAAATATATTTCCTACAAAGGAACAGAAACTGGATCTATAGCATACTTTTGAGATTCCAGAAGCCAATGGAGTAATGCCTTTAAAATTCTTAGGAAAAATGATTTTGAACCCTTAAATAAGATAGTGTGGACAGTTTTATGTCAATAAATTTGAAATGTCAGTGAATTGAAATTTCACTATAAAAATTCAACTTACTAAAATTGACAAAATAAGAAGTAGAAAGTCTGAACTGTCCTTTTATTGGTTTCTTTAGCAGTAATGTTTGTTTTAGAAATGAATTACATTATCCTGTCTATGCACATAGCAGCTACACAGAGGGGACTATTCCTATGGAACCAAGTATGGTCCTATATGGTGAAAAATTCAAGGTCTTCTCCCTTACATTTCCTTTCAGACTATGTTTAAGAAACTTCCCCATTATGCTATAAAACCGGTGCATAAAGTGGTCATTAACCCCATCCTGCCCCCTCTCCTGCATAAATACATGCTGATTGCAATGTGGACCCAGGCACAGTTATATAAACCTTGGCGGGAACAAGAGAGAGGAAGCATTCATCCAAATAAATACTCAGATGAGGTCTTATTCTTCCCATTTTCCACAGATTGACACTAAGGCAAAGTGGTGACTTTTAAAACATTATTACATAAAGAGATCATAGTGATATTTTGTTTAAAACGAAGTAATTTATCATGCTCTATACTAACACTGTGTGTAAAATGTATTTTGCCTACATTTTTTAGACATTTGTAAGAATACTCCTTATTAAATTAATCAATATAATATTGTTGAAACTGAACAGGCAACTTACATACCCAACTTAGCAGGGCATGGGTTATAAAAGTTTACTGAGAAATAGCTAAGTCAGCAGAAGGTCATCCTGGGGTATATGTAATCCACGTTGGATGGCATGAGCCATGCTTCCCACTCTAAGTAGAAACTACTGTTTGGCCCTTTATTTTAGTGCTCATCTAACCACTATAGTCATACAAGTAATAGTAATAAATTACAAAATAATAAAGTATCAGCCAAAGCTTTGTATCTCTGAGAAACTGGTAGGCTTCCTATCTTTTCTATGGTGTGATCTTTCCATGTTTTGTTTTTCACTCAGGCAATCAGGAAACATTCAGAAAAGTTTGAGTCTCAGTTCCAGAAATTTTACTAATCCTTGTATCTAATATACGTCCTTCCTTCTATCTTCTATGATATTGGTGTTCTCTTTTCATTCGCATTTTGTTAACTTTTTTTTCCACAATAACTGTTCTTCGTTGGAAGGTGCCTCAACATGAATGCATAAATGTGTAACAAAATAATACAAATTGTGGCATTATGGGAGAAAATTTACAGTAAGATTCAACTAATTCCTTTTATTTATCCAGATTCTCCATTATATCCCATTGACCAAAACCCAATTTATTATTTTATAGGACTGCCATAACAAAGTACCATAAACTGAATGGCTTAGAACAACAGAAATTTATTGTCTCACAGTTCTGAGGCCAGAAGTCTGAAATCAAGGTTTCAGAACAGCCATAATACATTACCTCTGAAGGCACTAGGGAAGGATCTGTTTCAGGCTTCTCTCCTAACTCTGGTAGTTCCTTGGCTTATGGCAGCACATTTCCTGCCCTAAGAGAACACATGGTGTTCTCTCTGTGTGAGTGTCTCTGTGTCAAAATTTCCCCTTTGTATAAGGACATCAGTCATATTTAATTAGGGGCCCACCCTATTCTAGTATGACCTTATCTTAATTAATTATACCTGAAAGGATGCTATTTCCAAATAAGGTCGCATTCTGAGGTACTGGGGTTTGGGATTTCTACATATGAATTTTGGGCAACACAATTCAACACATAACAATAGGTTTTCACCTATTCTCCAAAAGAAGCATTCCGTTAATATGTTAAATTGGAGCTTGTAGCCTCTAGAATGGAAAGCATAAATTTCAATATTTATTAAAACATAGGTAGGAAGAAATCTATTATTTCTCACAAAATAATACCCTGTCTTCTCATTGGCAACTCCTATAGTTCATAGCGCAATCATTCAGGTGTCTGAAGAGAGGCCATAAGAAGTGGACACCACATCCATTGTTGCCTGTTGGGCTAGTTTGTTCCCCTTGAAGAATACACATGGCTGGTGGCCAGTAAGGAATTGTCTGTTGTTTTAATCTTTTATTTGCAGACATTTATGATAGATCATCCATGAACCAGTCATTCAAGTAGACTGGCCTTGAAGACTGACAGGAAGTACGAGGACACACACATTGAAATTGACAGGCAGACAGGCTGACAAATTCAGAACTGCCCCTATACAGCCTCCATCTATTCCACTGGAGCTGATCAGACTCCAGACTCACATCAGACTCCTTTGCAAAATGTCATTAAGTGTTTCTTCATTTTTATAAAGATCTTGCACAGGCAGTAGGGAAGTGAAATATGTCAGATACCTTAAAAGTGGTGATAGTCTCATTTTTCTGCTGAATTTCCCACTATGGAAAGGACTCAATTTATTGACAAAGAGCACTCTACTGAGGAGGTGCCCTGCTGCCCCTCACCCCCACCCCAATGAAGAATTCTAATGAGAGAAGCTGCAGGAGGCAGCAGTGCAACTGAATTTTCCAAACCAGTCCTCTCAAGCTAATACCAGTGGCCCTTTCTTCATTAGCAATCTGCAAACACATGGGGCCAACCCACCGCAGATGACTTTCGTGAGGATCCAACACTGAGTCTGTTAGATGCTATGAAATGTGTGTGAAAGGGAAAGTCTATGCCTGTATGGGGCTTAACTTCAATAATAGTAATAATAGAATATACTATTTGCTAGACACTATGCTAGGTGCCAAACATAGCTTATTGTATCCTTTCAACAGTCTTACAAAGAAAGCACTATTTTTATCACCATGTACAGATGAGCAAACCAAGCTAGGTGAATTGCAGTTATTAAGGAGTCTATGTTTTCTAGCACAATGCTCTTTCCATTCATCTACAGTACTTTATTGAGTTGGCTGCATTTGTTTCTACCTATGTAATGCCATCCACACTTAGGCTTGTGTGTGTGTGTGTATACATGCACAAGTGCTTCTAAGCTCTTTGGTCTGCATAGGAAAGCCTTCATTCACCCCCTCATTCACCTTACCGCCCCTGCTTCACAAGAGACTGTATCCCAAGGTATTACTGCTCATTTCTTATAGGTCCTAATGCCCCTCATATTTTCCTGGTGACTATAACATCATCCAGCTATCCACATGCACTAGCATGTGCCTTTGTGTGGTCTATGACCCCACATAAAGTTAGAGATCTCTGAGGAGTGACAGAGAAGCTCCACGTTAGAAGAGGCTGCCTAGAGGTTGAATCCTGCTTGCAGATGTGATTTCTTGGCCAACACAGTGTTTCTTTGTTTGCATTTTCAAAAAAGTTTTATTCAACTTAAAAAAAATCAGAGATTCCATGCAGAAACCTGATTAGTAGCTTCTCTTGAAAAATAAAGAACCATAATATTTTGCCCCTTTCCTGCATGACAGCCATCAGCTGCCTCCTGTGGAAGGGCACACACTCTCTGGTCTACTCCAGACCCTTTCACTTAAAGGTCTGTATCTGCATCTGTACCCAGAATAGATTCTCAATGATTCTCATTGCCTACCTGACAGATGTTTTGAGTTTGCCCATTCCTGCTTTACTTGAATCATGACTACCATCATCTGGGGTGCTACTAGCAAGGCATCTGTTGAGAACTAAAACAGCCCTTTTCCATTCCTTTTGGGTGGTGAGGCTGCGAGTGACTTTTATTGGTAGCTTGGCAGTAGTGACTGCCCCCATCACTCACAACCAGCAAAACCCTGTGCTGCTAGCAGTCAAGGCAGAATCCAGCTCACCACTCCCTGTGGCTTCTTCACCCCTCAACTTCCTCAGGGTGTATGTAACACAGAACTTTATGGGACTGTGGGAATCTGTGGGGACACCAGGAAATGTGATTGCTGCTTCAGAGCCTTGAGGCATCTTTTTCGCTAGAATAAAGACTCAGGTCCTGTATATTTTTTCCACCCAGCTGCAAACCATCTGGTGAATGTCAACCCTTTCCCCCAAACTGAGGAGAGTCATGTGGAGAAAATAAGGGTTTATCCGTTTATCCTGGCAACATTTCAGTTCTGTGTACGAAGCTAGAGATCTTCCTCTTATATTTTGATTCAATAGATATTTATTGAATACCTTCCATGGATAAAGCACCGTGCTGTGCAGAGTAGCTGCTGCTCACGCTGCACGTTTGCAGAGCGCTGCTATGCATGATCTTATCTAATTCATATATTAATCCAATAAGGTGTGTCTTTATTGTGCCTGTTTTACAGACAATGACCCTGAGGCTGAGAAGGAAATTACTCAATATCAGTGAGAAATAAAGAGCACAACCAAAATTTGAACTCAAGGTTTTGGGCTCTATTTCAACACAGTCCCTAGATTTGCTAATGTTATCTTAGGCCATACTAACTTAGAGAAAATGGTCTCACTGAAAAAAACCAACAGTGTTCCTTCGACTTCTTCAGTTTGTAATGGTGCATCAAATGCGGTCACAAGTATAAATGAAAAGACCTTCTTCTCTACCACATAGAGACAACCATTTTCCTATTTAATTCCGGCCGCTGGCCAGGGAAAATCATTACACTGGAAGAGGGAGACTCGACATCACAACTGCTCCTGCTGACCACCATCATTGGCACAGATGCTGATCTCTGTGACAAAACTGGTACACTGAGCCGACATTGCAGGTGCCACGGAAGTCCACTGCCCTCAATGCTGCTGACACTCATTAATGTAGGCATGAGGTGGCACAGCAGCCACTTGCCATGTGGGGGGAACTGGGACCACGGATGTGCCAAAGCAGGGCTACGTTTCCTGGTGCTCTGTGCACAGCCATGATATGCCGCTGTCTGGGGAGTGGGCACAGAGCTAAAAGTGATTTAGTTCAGTGAAGGTGGTGATGGGATGCTCCAGAGGCAAGAGTTCTTTTCTATCAGACCTAGTAACAAGCGGAGGAAAACAGTGGCAAGAGTCCTTCTGCTGCTTCTACGTCCAGACCAGCACAATCCACATTTACTCTGACTCAGGCACTCCTATGCATGAGCAGAAGAAGACAGTAACATTTTTTTCCTGAGATGAGATACCCCTTAAGAATCAGGCATTTGCTGTGACATTTGATGACCTAATTCTAATAGGGAAGCACAGGTATTCATATGCCATTTATTCGCCCAACAAACATAAGCTAAGCATCTAATATATACCAGGTAAAAAACATAACTCCTGTCTTCAGTTTGCTCACAGGTTATAAAGGGAGGCACAAATATGAATGTGTAATTACAATATAGTTTGAGAAGTGCTGGGCTAGAGGTAAAGTCAGGGTGCTCTGAGAACCCACAGGAGGAGCATTACTTCCTCCCTCCTACCCTGGGGGATTCGGAGGAGTTTTCTGGATGAGACAGTGTCTGAGCTGACACTTGAAGGACAAATTAGAGTTAGGCAGACACAACCATGACGGGGAAAGTCAGAACAGTATGTAAGAGGTACTGGGGGGGAGACACCTGACACACTTGGAAGGGTGGGGTGCTGAGAAGATTTGGGGGTGTTGTGAGTAACAAGATTTGGGGCTGATATGTATGAAGTCTTTGTCAAGATCATGAAGGACCTTGAACATCAGGCCAGGGAAAGCCATTGAGGAGTTAAACCAGTGAGTGACATGGTCAGATTGCCTTTTAGATCACTTCTGGATGCAGATTAAAAGGTGAACCTGGGGCAAGGGACAAACAAGAACATTCCTCTTTCTCTGGGAAGTTGATGCTTGTGAACTGAACAACTTTGGGAGCTGTGGGGAAGGAGGGAACTCCCACCAAGCCAGTCAGATCGGCCTGGCAGTCAGAGGGGTGACAGCTGTTCCACCTTCTTTCCCTGACTACCCCTGCAGTGCAGGAGCCTCTGGGATAGCAGGGAGCTTCATCCTGCCTTAGTGCCAAGGGACACCTGTCCGACCACGCAAAGCTGTGATTGGCACATGTACCCATCAGACGTGGGAGGAGCGAGGAGTCTCCAACACGACTGTCATCTTCTGGAACCTAGAGAAGCTGACAGTAAGGAGAGCTCAGAGCAGCCTTAGCTCGATATTGACAGCAGCGGTGGTTGTAGAGTAGGGCTGGGCCTGAGGCCAAATGAGTTGGCAGAGTCTGCCTGGCCTCTGCCTTACCCCACTCAGCTCCATCTGTCTAACAGTGGATGTCAGCCTCGAAGAGTGCCAGCCTTGGAATCTGGTGACTCAGAAAAGGGGAAGAGGACACACAAGATATACGTTCATGGGTGGAAGGCTACCTAAAATGTTCAGAGCTAAAAGTCAGTCACAGTGTGGCCAGATATCCTTTAAACACTGTTCCCATCTTTTGCTTGCTTTCCCTCTTGTTTGTCATTATTACTTAAAGAGATGCCATAATTCTTGTATCCATAAAGACATTTTCAGTGGGGCCAGGGAATGAAAATCTAATTTAAAATGCCTTAAACAAAAATGAATTATTGATTAAGTAACTGAAAAGTCCAGTGATACTTTAAGGCATGGCTAGGTTTAAGGATTCAAAAATGTGTAAAGGTCTCTCTCCTGGCATTCCTAGGCTTAAAAGTTTTTAAATGCTTAGAATCCCCAGTAAAAGGAGACATTTTCTTTCTTTCCTTTTTTAAGTCTTTATTGAATTTGTTACAATATTGTTTCTATTTTATGCTTTGCTTTTTGGCCGTGAGGCATGTGGGATCTTAGCTCTACAACCAGGGATCGAACCCATACCCCCTGCATTGGAAGACAGAGTCTTAACCACTGGACCACCAGGGAAGTCCCGAGACATTTTCTTTCCTGTCAGCAAAAGTCCTGGATTTTAACCTAATTCTCCTGGTATGGACACCACAAGGCTAGGGCAATGGGAGATTCTGATTTAACTAGGTCGGGATTCTATGCCCATGCTAGGAAGTGGGAGAGGTTTTTCAACCCCAAACTCCACATGGATTAGTAATTGAAGAATGGTAGTTTCTTGGAAGAAATATGGATAGCATTGCTGGTCAAAGGGGGCATACTGCAAGGCAAAATAACAGATAGCCAACCTCATTGAATCTTTGGTTTACCAAGCAATGTAGACTAAAGGTGACTAATTCTGATGATGATTATCTGCAGATGCTATCGATGGTGATGTTAATTATCATTGGCATTTTGTGAAGATATTTGTATAGTGTGGTATATAGTTCAGTAATCTTCCCGAGTTTTCCTAGTCAGAAGAGTGGTTTAGGTACTTTGTTGGGTTAATGTATTGTTTACCAATTATAAGGGCTATAGGATGATCCAAGGACTAGGAGACATATTCTTAAAAAGTTTCTTCAAGTGACTTTATGTCATAACTCATGTCTACATCAAAGTTAGATGGTTAAAATAAAATTTTCATGTGATTGTACTGTATTATTCCAGTAACACCTTAAGATTGTTTTGAACTAAGTCCTCAAGGCATTTCCTTTATTCCTTTCATGGAATTGTTATTTAACAAATACATTTGTAATTTAAAAGTAACATAAATACACAGTCAGAATATTCGGTATAATTTCCTCAGAGTACTATCTGGAATTCTTGACATCAAATTCTCTGATTACACTGGCACCAAATATTTAATTCATATTGGTTAAATAAAAGTAAGAGTGAATAAATGACTCTTACCTGGTATGTTACCCAGGTATACATCCAGGATGACATACCCAGGTATATACCCCAAAATGGAATTGCTGGACCATATGGTAATTGATATTTTTAATTTTATGAGGACTTGTCATACTATTTTCCATAGTGACTGCACCATTTTATATTCCCACCAATAGTGCACAAGAGTTCCAATTGCTCCACATCCTTACCAACAGTTGTTATTTTCGGTTTTTTTTTCTTTTTGATAATAGCCATTTTCGTGGGTGTGATGTGTTATTGTGTTTTGTTTTGTTTTGTTTTTTTCTTTTCCATGAAAATCACATTTTATTATGTTACTTCTTATTTTTATCATTGTGGTTTTGATTTGCATTGCCCAAATAATTAGTAATGTTGAGCATCTTTTCATGTGCATATTGGCATATGAAATATTGGCACATGGGATGTTATATATCTTTCTTGGAGAAATGTCTATTCAAGTCCTTTGCCCATTTTTGAATTGGGTTGTTTTGTTGTTGTTGTTGAACTGTAGGAGTTCTTTATATGTCCTGAATGTTAACCTCTTATCAGATATATGATTTGTAAATATTTTCTCCCATTTCATGGATTGCCCTTTGATTCTGTTGATAGTGTCCTTTGATGTACAGATTTTGTTTGCTGTAGTGCAGTTTATCTACTTTTTCTTTCGTTGCTTGTGCTTTTGGTGTCATATCCAAGAAATCATTGCTAAATCCAGTGTCTTGAAACTTTTCCTCTTTGCTTTCTGCTAAGAGTTTTATAATTTTAGATCTTATGTTTAAGTCTTTGATTCATTTTGAATTTATTTTATACATGGTATAAGGTAAGGTTCCAACCTTTGCATATGGCTATACAGATTTCCCAACACTATTTGTTGAAAAGACTCCCCTTCCCCATTGAGTAAGTAGTCTTGGTATCCTTGTTGAAAATCATTTGACCATACATGTGAGGATTTCTGGGCTCACTATTCTGTTCCATTAGCAATATGTCTGTCTTTATGCCAGTACCACACTGTTTTGATTACTATAGCTTGTAGTAGGTTTTGAAATCAGTAAGTACGGGACCTACAACTTTGTTCTTTTTTAAGGTTATTTTGGCTATTTCATGTCCCTTGAGACTCCATATGAATTTTAGGATGGATTTTTCTATATCTACAAAAAGACCACTGGGATTTTGATAGTGTTATGGCCTATATTGTGTCACCTAAAAATTCACATTTTGAAATCCTGACCCCCAGTACCTCAGAATGTGACTGTATTTGGAGACTGGAGCTTAAAGGAGAAATTAAGTTAAAATGAGGTCATTAGGGTGGGCCCTAATCCAATACGACTGTTGTCCTTATAAGAAGAGGAAATTTGGACACAGACATGTACAGAGGGAAGACAATGTGAAGCCAAGGAGAAGATGGCCATCTACAAGCCAAGGATAATGGCATCTGAAGAAATAAACCCTGCCAACACCTTGATTTCCAAAACTGTGAGAAAAGAAATTTCTGTTGTTTTAACCACCCAGTCTGTGGCCCAATCAAACAGATAGGGATTGCACTGAACCTGTAGATTGCTTTGGGGGGGGGGGTGAAATTTTTAGATAGGCTGAATTTCATAAGTTTGGGCTGACTGTGTGAAAATGCTCAGCCGGTGGCCAAATTTGTATAAGTTCAACTCGGTAGAGGCATTGCTCCTATACGGGGACCTGCATAAGAAGGTATTCTGTTTTATTGGGGTTGAGTTTATTGATCTTGGAGAGGCAGTTTTCTTAAGGTGCTAGTCATAATTAGAATATATTTACCTGCCCTATTTTCACAGGCAGGAATATTGTGCTCACACTATTATTTTTTTCCCCATTTTTCTTTAAAATATTCCTCTCATTAAGTTTCTAGGGCTGCACGAGTCAGTTTTAGGCTAAAAATAGTAGTTGCTGTTGCTGCCACTGTTCCATGTGGAAAACATAGCCAACTGCTTTACAGAAAAGGAAAAAAATAATTTTCTAGTGTATTCTTAAGATAGCGTAAAAGCCACACTGACAAGGAGCCCCTAAATTGCCAGCAGACTAAGGTTTCCTGCACCAATTTCATGGCTTTTATTATTTTCCTACCGGCAGAACAGAAAGTAGGATTCTTCAGGTTCCTTCTACCCAACACATTGCTTGTGAAGGGCAGAAAATGAAGAATTAGCCTCAAGGTTGGCAAACTATAGATTGTGGGCCAAATCAGCACACCACCTGTTTTGTAGAAAAAAGAAAAAAATTGGAATGCAGCCATTCTCATTCTCAGCACTGTCTATGGCTGCAGAGTTGAGTAGTGGCGACAGAGATATGGTCTGCAAAGCCTAAAATATATACTATCTGGTTCTTTACAGAATAAGTTTGTTGGCCCCTGAACTAGACTATGAATAAGTGATGACTGAGTAATTTATTCAGACCTGTCATTTTAAAGACGAGAAAAATGAAGACGCTAATATTATTGAGAGCAAAGGATTCCATGTTGGCAGCTTAGGACAGACTGAAGAAGAGAAACTGATGGACTCTGGCAGACTCACCTCTCCTGGATTGGGCCAGGGTCAGCAGACAGGAATTGCCAACAGTGGAATGTCTACAATATGTGAAGTACAAGGGAGGTAGAGTCATGATTCTAACAACTTCTGATGTGGGGGAGATAACACGGATGGCACCAGGGGTAGAACCAGAGAGTAGGGGGATCAGTGATAAGTACCTGAGTCCCACCTGTGAGGACATGGAGAACTAGGTAGAATTTCCGGCAACAAAGGTACATAGATCCTGGGGGCTGAGCCATATGAGGTAGTAACTCAGAAGACAAATCATGGTATATAGGGGAATCCAGAAATCAGAGCTGATGAAGTAGTAAGCATTAGGTTCAATGTGGGTGAGATGAGTCCATAAATAAGAAAGGAAGTTCTTGAAATCTGTATCAGTCAGGGTCCCAGCGAGAAACATAGGGCACCCTCAAATAAAGATAATCTGAGGAGAGTAGCAGGACTAGTCTGTGTGACGGATAGAATGCGGCAGAAGTGATGGTGTGTTGCTTCTGAGGCAGGGTTGTCAGGGACTGCGGCTTATGTCTTGGGATCTTTCTCTCTCCCTGAGCACATTCTCAAGAAACTCTTACTGGGTTCATGAATGCAAGAGAAAGGATCACTCTGATACCAATCACCTGGTGCCCCCATTCTTCTACACCTGGCTCAGGGGAGTTGTGAGCAGAGCTGAGACCTTTTCCAATTTAGTCTCCCCCCTCCCCAGCCACTCCCTGTCCCTAGATTCCCATCCGTGAAACCAGAACCAACTTCTTATTGGTTCCGTTCACTCAAGACAATAATGACAGGAGTGCTGAGGGTGAGATCCTGGGGGTGGTCCTTTTCACATTTTGAATGATTTCTTCTGAAGAGAAGGAGTTCTAAGCACTATTGCCTCAACTATTTCATCCTACTTAGGGCAAAAGTTAAATAAATTAGAACATTATTCTGACTGGATTAAGTTGGCCAGAACGAAGCTATCCTTTGAATAATAATGCACTTTGAGCCAAAATGCATTCTCTTTCTGAACCAGAAAAACTAGGATGGGCTTGATGTATATGTTTCCAAGGGGATAAAAACTATCTCCAGAAAGCTGTTTTGCCTTTCTCATCCAACTTCCAGTTTTAGATAATCACATACACAAAACCTTAAAAAACTGTGTCTTTTGACTTCATCATCTATGAAGAGTACCAAGTGTCACAGAACTTGGAAGTCTTTTTGCAAAGTCAACATTTTAGGCACAGAAATTTATTTTGGGCTGTGTATTTATTCATTCACTCCTTAAACATTTACTGAAGGTATACCACTTGCTTCCTTTCTTGAGGCATCAGGGGCATAAAAAAGAGTAAACCCCTGCCCTTGAATGGCTCAAACCAACCTAGGTGGTGGCAAGTCAGACATAAAAAAGGACTTGATGTGTTAAGAATGACAATAAGAGTACTTGGAAAGGGTTATGGGGATAGTTTTAGGACAGTTTTTGATATACCTGGACACATTTTGATTCTTATAATAATCACTAGTTTAGCCCTTACAGTTGTGGCTTAACATTTTTAGTGAACCATATATGGAATTTTTACAAGAAGAAAAATTATAAATCTGTTTGTCTCAGGGTGGTATTTGAAAATGACCAAAATTATAGTTAGAATGCAATTCAAACACTGTGTCTTGTAATCATGAGACAATATTCAGAGCACAACTTATGCACATACTGCATCACCATAGAGTTATTATATTATTTCAGCAATACCTAACCTAATGGAATTACTTTCATATGATTTTCTAAGAACTGAGATATCACTATAGCATTCAGAGTTTGGGAGAGTTTTAGGTTCAAACATTATATCTATTACTGGGTTTTATTAATTTTGAATTTTTTGTATTGATACTATATTCTGAACAGCTAGTTCTCTTAAAAATTTAATAGCTAGCTCTCTAAAAAATTTCATACATAGCCAGGCCACAATACTAGGTTATTTTGCTGATATAGGAGGTGAGGCCATTAGACCTGTTTGTTTGTTGGTAGAGAGAGGTGCAAAGTTTAGGAGTTGTCCACTAGGTAGGGGGATGAATGCTAAGTCTGAAATCTGAACTTAAGGAGCATTGAAAATACCTGCAGCCTTTGATATTCTTACCATTAATTTCTTTCAAAACCATCTGAGCCACAACTACTGAGCCCATGTGCCACAACTACTGAAGCCTGCATGCCTAGAGCCCATGTGCCACAACTACTGAAGCCTGCATGCCTAGAGCCCATGCTCCGCAACAAGAGAAGCCACCACAATGAGAAGCCCGCGCACCGCAACGAAGAGTAGCCCCCACTCACCACAACTAGAGAAAGCCCACACGCATCAACGAAGACCCAATGCAGCCAAAAATAAATAAATAAAATTTAAAAACAAAACAAAACCATCTGCAGATGTGTGCATATTAACTGGCTCCGGGCATTCTATTACCTAGGAGGAGTAACACATTAGATGGCTAAAATTAGAAGGAAAGCAAAAAAAAAAAAAAAAAAAAAAAAAAAAAAACAGCCTGGTGAGCCAATGTCCCTGGGGCTTTATAGCAAGAGACGCTGAGTGCCAGGCAGGAGGGGTCCTTAATCCCTGTGAGGTGTGAGTGGCAAAAAGTGCTGGGGGGGCGTGTGTTACTGCAAACACTTGCCGTCTCCCACTTGCCTCTGGTCCTGAGTGTGGAGGGTGAGAGTTGGGGTTATTCACCATTCACACTGCCACACAGCTTTATAGCATGCTTTTCATTTCATGGATTTGAATACATCAGTGATCAGGGTGATGTGTGAGGGGCCATGGAGGAAGCCACAAGGAAAATTGGAAGGCATCTGGGTTTCATCTGTTTTATTTGTTTAAGCTTAGGAAAAAGAGGAAAAGATCGTAATAATGAAAATGTTAACAACCAAATTAATAAAAGTTACAGAGAGTTGCTATGCAATAGGCACTGTGATAAGTGTTTTATGTACATCATCTTATTTAGTGTCCCCTGTGCTTCCCCCACTCTCCACCAGCAGTAAAAATCGCTTCCTGAAGTGCAGTTCACCCTCTTATAGCGGCACCATAAAGGGATTCCACCTAATTTGCAATTCCAAATTTATAAAGTCTCCTTGACCTTGTTGGTGATGATAGTGTCCCTGGGCATCGAGGGGAGTGGCGTGCCTTTCCTCCTTACCCAAGGCCGGGCTCAGACAGAGGAGAGAGTGCTTCTTGGCCAGGTAGCCCTGGACAGTTACCGTTGTTGGAGGAAGAGCCTCAGTACTGTCTTACTGACAGAGCCACAGAGTTGAGACCTGCACTCACCCCCACCCCACCTCTCTGTTCCAGGTCCACCACTTCTTGGATTCAGAGCCCTCGCTCATCTCAGGCTTACACAATGCCAGGGCAAGGAGAATGGCTTTCTGCCTCAAGGCCCTGCCTACACTAACACCCTGAAATTCCAGTGAATGCTATTCACTGTTCTGAAGGGAAAGTGGTAACAAGCAGATCTGTCTTGGATGCCTTCCAAGAAGCTTGGTGCCCAAGGGAAGGCCTGAGATAAAAACAGGCATGGAAGTAGGAGCCCCAAGAACTGTGAGTGCTTCACTCTAGGGACTCTGCTGTTTTTCAGAAGAACCTGATCTCCCCTACCTGGTAGACACTCAGACTCACTGTTCTTCAAGCAAAGAGATGCTGCAATTCTACTCCTTTCAAGGAGCTGTGGAGAGAAGGAACCAACCACTAACAGGGCACTTGCACTTTTTAAACCTTCCCCTTTCTCATCCTTATTTTTCTTCCTTTTTCTATGTCTTTTCTCCTAAACTTTGCTTTTGTTGGTGGTATTTAGACACACTGTTTTCTCTCCTCTGGGTGTGCTCTAGGGTTTTATCTAATTGTCCTGCTGTTCTAGTGTCACTTGGCATTATTATTGGGAAGATGAATGGGATAGGAGTCAGAGTTCAGCAGGAAGGCATCTGCTCGTCTGCAGTACATAGTGGAAATGCTCAGAGGTGAACTTTAATGAAAGCTTGGAAAAGATTTGCACAGAGTAGGCTGTCTTATATCCCACCAATGCTGGGGTGACCAAAAGGTAGTCCTTTTCTGGAGGGACCAAAACTGAACAAACAGGAGGTAATAATATCTTTACAGGGAGTTCCCTGCTTGGGATGGCTTTTCTTCTGTAGGAGAGAAAATGGGGTGGGGGGGAAGACAGGGTGGTCAAACACGGAGGAGGTTGAAAACGGAAGCTCTTGAATGTGTCCTAACCACTGGCTTGTTTTTTGCTCATAGAACAATCTCACCAAAAAGAGTTTCCACTTCACTGGCAAAGCCTCTCACCCAGCAAAGCCTCTCAGGCAGCATCTCCCCTGGCCTCAGGTTACTGCGCCATCGCCACAGCGGGCTCAGGTTCTCTTACTGGACTTTCTTCGCCTTGACAGTTCTTCCACTTTACCAAGTAGCCAGAATCCCCACTTGCGAACGATTGCTTTGGCGCTTCGGCATTCGAGGCAAGGGGGACAATGGCTCTATTGTTCTTTTGGCCTTCTTGACTAGAGCAAATATCTCTTCCATCTAACCCTGTCACCAAAGGAGACTGAGTCTGGAGCCCTCCAAGACTCACCTTCCTTCCACTTCCGCTTTGTTCTTGGAAGAGGGTTTCGTGGGCCCCTCCCCTCGCCCCAGCAAACCTGTTTTGGGACCCGAGGAGACAGTTGCCTCTTTCTGCTCTTCACAGAGTGGAAGTTGGGAGAGGGGAAAAAAGAAGCGCGGATCAGGAAACTGGTTTTAGTTCAGATTCGACCTGCTGCCTGTGGTTCCTCCTGGACTACTAGGGACACGCACCCGGGTGCCCCGCAGCGCAGAGGCCGCAGAGCGGTCCACGGGAGCCCCGGCCAAGCACTAAAAATTCACGGAGAAGGAGAGCCAGGCGTTGCGAGGGCTCGGAGCTGAAACTGTCTCCAAGGATGGGTCGGGATCCCGCCACCGGCTTCCGGCACCGCGGGCGCCAGGGAGTCCCCACGCAGGGCGCACCTTTGCGGTTGGGTTTCCCAGCTGCCTTCCGGGAACCCCGCCGAGCCCCCTGCGGCTCCGGGGGGCAGAGCCTAGCTCGCCTCCAACCGAAGCTCTCCTCACTCTGCCTGCGCTCGGGAGTGAGCGCTCAGGGTCCCCCTCTGAGCATGCGCAGCCCGGCGCCCTCCCCCTCCTCTCTCGCGCCCCCCTCCGCCCCCCTCGCCCGCCAGCCTTTTGCTCCTTCCTTTCATTAAACAAACAGGAGATCCTGAAACCTGGACCCTGTGCTAGCTGCAGCTCAAGGAGGAGGCGGAGGAGGAGGCAGAGAGCGGGATGGGCGCTGAGGGGGATCCGTGATCCCGCGCTCCCCGCCCCACGCGCGCGCGCACACACACACACACACACTCTCTCTCTCTCACACACACACACACACACACACACACACACACACACACACACACTCGCACAAACACACGCGTACACGCCCGCGCCGCGCGCTCGCCGGTTGGATCTCCCACGCAGGCGGAATGCAGCAGAGCCCGGGGAGCGGGTCTCCGACCGCTGCTTGAATGCACCTCGCTGCCGGGAGCCGGACGGCCCAGTAGGGCGCACGGGAGGAGGGTCCGCCGAGAGAGGTGAGTGGGGCGCCCGCAACCGCGGGCAGCTCCGGGACGCCGGGGCGGCCGGGTCAGGTTCCCCGCTGGAAGCTGCGGCGCAGGTGGCTCAAACCCAGCTTGCGGGCATTAAGGTGCAGATGAAGGCGGCGCAGGGGCGGTGCAGGGGAAGAGGGCGATCCCAGTAAGGGTCGTCTCCTGCGAGGTGTCAGATTGACCCAGCGGAAAGCTACACCCTCCCTGCTCGTAAACTTTCCTCCCCTGTCATTTGGGAAACGTGGAGACAAAGGGGGCGTGGAAGCTCCCTCCGTCCCGTTCCACTCTCCTGGCTGCGTTACAGGCTGCGCCGGGAGCCGGCGTGCGGGCGGGGGCGCCCTGCAGGTGGCTGGGGCCAAGTCCTCCCGCCCGGGCGGGGGTAGGGATCTCAGCCCTGGCTGTAAGCGTGGCCTTTGATTTTCCCTCAGGCGTGGGCACCTGTCATCCTTTCCTCCTCCCCCACCCCGCAGCCTGGGCGCCTCGTAGTTTGGGGGGGGGGCGGGTGTCGCCTGGAGAATTGGAGGGGCAGCCTCTGGCTTTCTCATTCAGCACCAGTGCCACGGGAGCCGGGGGGAGTCTCGGGCCAGTGCGGGGATGAGTGATGAGTTACTAAAAGGCTTTGCCATAATCACCTTCTGGAAACGCTGGGCGCCGGGTTCTCTCCTCCCTCGGGAAGGTGCTGTCTTCACGCACACCTAGGTGGCAGCCTTGGGAGCTGGGCTGGGCTGCTGTGGCGTGGCTGGGGCTTTATTTTTGCCCCGGGGTTTTATGACACAAACATGTGGAATATGTGGAGGATTCTGGGTTATTTTTCTTTGTGGGGATACCGTATTCCCTTTTAACCTCTTTCGTGGGAGAGATTCTCTGCAGCCTGGTATCTAGTTGGTGGACAGGCACCGTTCTGAATCTCTCTTCGGTCCCAGGGAAGAGGTCCCGAGAAAAGGATTCCCTAAAATGCCAGTTGCATTGGGGTGGGGTCTCAGAGTGCGGAGCGCCTGCTGGCACCTGGGAACCGCCTCAAATCTAATGGTCCTTTGAAACAGCAGAGCCTGGTCAGTGTGTGAGGAGTCCAGGACTGGGACAAAGGGGATTGGAAGAGGGCCAGATGATGGCTGTTTAGGAGAGGAGCCACTAGAGGCCAATTGAGGCGAGAAGAGGTCGAGCGGGAAGCAAGGTACCCTTGCAACCTTCACTGAATTCCTCTACCCCTTCTCTTACTTCTCCTGTGTTTGGTGGCTTTTATTCATCGGGTGGGACTCTAATTTGGAGATTTCTGGAACGTCACATCTGGAGAATAGAAGGCTTGACTATTCCTGAGCTAACCTTGAGCAAATTAGTTCTGTAAGTCTAGGAAATACCATGTTCAATTCTGTTTTGGCGTTTTATTCACACCTGGAAGGTGGGGTAGGCAGACAGGTATATTTGGGGGGTGGGTGGGTTCTGTACCTTAGGAGGCTTGAATTTGTAAGAGACGTGTGTGTGGGGAGCCTGGAAGCCAAGTTGATGCTGACAGAAGGAAACACTAGAAGCTCAGATCCAGTACTTGTGACTATGGGTTGCCAGAGAGTATTCTCTTCACTTTAAGATGACTTGCAGAGTCCATCTCACTGCTGCTCTGGGGACCTTTTTTAATTTTAAACATTTTGTAACTTCTTTTAAGTGGGAGAAAGCATGATATACATGAGGTTAATTAAGAAAGTTCACTTATGAGAGAGACCTTGACTCGTAAGTCAACATTGCCAAAGGTGAAGAAGTTATTGAGAAAAGAAAAAAAAAAAAAAAAGAGGGGAATTGGAAAGGGTTGCATATTATTAAAACAGCTTCACTTTCATAAATTTTAAAAAGCATTCAGTAAGATGGAAATCTGAAGTTTTTTTTTTTTCTTTTTTCAAACAACTGGTGAAGTAAAGACCTTTCCAGAAATATTTTCAAGTTGAAATTGGCCTAGTGGGGGTTTAAATATAATTGTCAGCATATGTCCCTTTTTATTGCATGGTGAATATTCACATCATTTTCAATGCAAATCTTGGCAAGAAAAGATTAAGATTTTTTTTTTTTGCTTTTTACTAGAGCTCTATTTTCTTTCTTTATGATGTATTTCCTCTTCCTACATCTGCAAGTTCAATTCATTTTGATTATATTCAGAGTCTATTTTCAAGTTTTTATTGACCACCTATCCCATATTTAGCGTTGAAGTTCATATAATAATGTATAACATCGTTCTGGCCCCTAAAGTGATTATAATCTAGATGTCAATACAGAATTAACACATATGAAATAACTAGAGAGTAAGATAGGTTTGTACTGTCCTGTGAGCTCTTAACATGCATGGCATATACTCCATTCTCCCTCCTGGCCTTTTCTCAACATTCAGAAAACACACATCAGCACTTACTATGTGCTGGAGTCTGGAGAAAGAAAAACACGAGGAAGTAAAAAATAGTCCGTGCTTTCAAGGATGAGGAAACAGGTATTTAGCTAACTATGATGCAATCTGATTAACTGTTATAGTTGTAGGGTAAATCAAGTGCAAATAGTAGACATGCAAGTGATTTTTTTTCTTCCCCTATGGGATTTGACCAGACGGTCTTTGAGATATTTTTGAAAAATGAATAGTTTTTACCAGGTAGGGAAGGATAGAAAGGACATTCCAACAGAGGAAACGTGAGTGTGCCTAATGAGTTAGGGTAACTATGAGCCGTCCCATGTGGCTAGAGCACAGGGTACGAGAGTGTGGATACAGAAATGAACAGCAGCTAGGTGACACTAATTAACAACAAATGCTGTGGAGTGTTTGGATAGGGATATGCCCAATGTGCTATGGAAGCACAAAGGGAGGGCATCCACCTAAAGGAGATTAAGAAGATCAAGAAGGTTTCTTAGGGTGGTTGAGGTGACCTAAGTCTTGAAAGACAAGAAGAGAAGGGCTTTCCAGGCAGAAAAAAAGCTATCTGAGAACTGGAAGTTGTTCTGTGTGGCTGAAGTGAGAGATGTGAGTTCTTAGCTCTGTGGAGTAGCAAACCATCAGGCCAGAGAAATAAGCAGAGATCAACTGTGAATGGAAATATCCCAAGCAAAGGAGCTTCAGTTTTATCTGAAAGGCTGGGAAAGAGGTTGCAGGTTGGGAGAGTTTGAGACATAATCAGATTTGCATCAGAGAAAGATAGCTGTGACCACAGTGTGGAGGATGGATTGGAGGCGGTGAGACTGGAGGCAAGGAGCTTATTGTGGAAATACAGGCGTGAAGTGATGAGGATGGTGGCAGTGGGGGTGGAGAGGAGAAGATATGTCCGGGAAACAAGTGAGAAAGTCAACCTTGCTAATCTAAGAGGCCTCCTCTGTGTGTTCCCATACTACCCTCTGCTTTTCTAGAATTCACTTGCGTAGCTCTCTTTCCTGTGTTTGGAAGGAAAGACATTCACAGCTGCATCTCCAGCATTCATTACAGGCTTGGTACAGAATAGGGACTCAATAAATATTTGTGGAATGAATGATTAAATTAATGAACGAGGAAACCCAGTCATGAAGCAATGATTCCTGCATAAGAACAGTAGACGCTAAATCAGGGCTTCCATTTCTCCAAGGTGATCAGCATTTGGGAGATCAGTGACAAAATGACCCAGGAAAACTGCCTTTATGAAAAACTGTCCTGTGAAGTGCCAATAAGAAAGCAACCTTGTGACATCACATTTTTTATATCTAAACATTATATTATTGGCTCATCTTGGTAGCAACAGCATTTAGCACAGTTCCCGATTCATAGTAAGCTGGAAGTAAATGTGAATTCTCTTTTTCTCCCCCTTTACTTGTCAGAATGTCCTGATTTTATGTGCTTTGCTCAAACTTTTAAGATAATCTGGGACCCGGGAGTTTGGAAGCCACAGTGTCTCATTTAAAGAGCTCGTAGCATCTTGGCATCCTGGGATAAGGGCCAGACCACCCGTGTTCCCATCTTTAAACACACAGCCCTAGGAACTGGGTCCCTTACTGAGCCAAACCTGAGTGTATTGAGTTCCAATCTTTTTTTTTTTTTTTTGTCAGTGCAAAAAATAAATTTTTTGTTGTTTCTTAATTTTTTTGGAAGTGGAAAATCTTAAATGTACAGCTTCAGCTTGTTGAGTTGCCATCTTAAAATCCCAATAAGAGATTTCAGAATGGATAAAACATGAGAATTTGTTTCAGGTTGACTCCAGGGGTGAAAGAGGGGTACCAAAGGTAGCACTTTGGGTTTGAACTTTGGTAGCTGGATGAAGGGTGGCAGAGGAGTGAGGAGAGAGGTTAGCTCAGAAAAGTGAAAGGCTCAATGCTGTTTTGTGGGGAACTGATTTTGGGGTAACACTGGAACATCCTGGAAAGCACATAGTACAGATTTCCAGCATGTACTGATTTCACAGTAAATACCAGCTACTGTTTTGATTAAGGGAGAGGATGGGGAGCAGGGGACCATAGAGCCAAAGACTAAATCTCAGCATTTAGCAAAATATAGGGGTTAAGGAGAGAAACAGGTACCGCAGAATACTCAGGCAATATGGGAAGGAACTGGAGTGGAAGTAAAGGCCTCAGAGAATCATGAGAAGGAGTGGTCAGACTTCACAGAAGCAATCCTACCTATGTGCCAGGCCTTGTGTGAGTGCCTACATGTGGAATCTCATTTAATCCCCACACCACCTGCAGTTCTCTTCTCCATTTGACAGCCAAGGCAGCCCAGACAGAGAGATTCCAATAGCTTGTCCAAAATTACCAGACCGGGAAGTGGCAGAACCAGGTCACCAAGCCCATTTTAATAATCCTACAAACTCCTTCTCCACATCCAAGGTATAAATTACCAGGATGATTTTAAGTGCAGAGAGGTTGAAAAGATTGAAAGTAGGGAACTGGAAAAAAAAAGGCAATGAAAAGGAGTTTCCTGGTGACCACTGAGAAAGCAGTTTTAGTACAGCACATGCTCAGAAGCCGTATCTCAGGGAATTCAGTGGGGAACGGGAGGTACGAAGATCCAGGCAAGACGTACCTGTCAGTCATTTATGAAGTCGGGTGGGAGAAGGAGTTAGGATACCATAGGGGGAAGGAACAGCAAGCCTCAAGTGCAGTTTTTATCAATGGGGAGCAGATGGGTAGAGCTGGTGTCTGAGGAGAAAACGTGTGGGAAATGAGAGCAGGAGAGAAGAGATGGAGGAGAAAGGATGCCTCTCTCCAAGAGCATGGAAAGATGGATTCATGCTCTTCTCCCCCAGAACTAAATGACGGAGGTGCTTACCAAAGCACAGAGAGTTCAGATCTTTGAGAGTCCTGGAAACATAAGGAGCCTCTGAGTGCCGCACGCTAAGGTGTCACTGGGACGTGTAGATGATGAACCTTGTTTATGTAGCACAGTGGCCAAGGGTGCAGACTCTGGGGCTAGATAGGTTCTATTTGAATTTTGGCTCTGCTGCTTATCAACTATGCAACTTTGGGTACACAGTTTACTTCTCTGTGCCTCAAATTACTCTTGCTCTTAAGACAGAGATAACCATCTTAACACATCACATAGAATTGTGGGGATTATATGAGTTAACAGTTGTAAATCTTGGCACAGAGTAAGTGCTCAATAAATGGTAGGTATTATGTGTGACAACAGTCAGGTTAAAAATAAAATTTTGACTTTATTTTCAGGACTCTAGAGACTGTGTGCCTCAGTGTTTGTTTAAAAAATTATTTTGGTTGGTTAATAAATAGCTGGCTCTAATCCTGTTTTCCTAAGTGCAGGAATTAAATCAACCGACACAAACATGGCAGGGGCAGACCAACTCCACCGTCATAAGCCTAGGTGTGTCTGCCTATAACATTTGCCTAGTTGCCTCCTCCTTGTGCCTGTCTGGGAAGATGAAAGTTTGCTTGCCTTAGGCTGGTCCTCTCATTCTTCAGCCTCAGTTCATCACACAACAGGTGCTTAGCTGTTTAGCAAGTTGTTTTCAGGGAAGTGACTACATGTATTAATTACAGCACTGCTTTGGTACTGGGGGATGTAAACTCTAAATATCTCAAATGTGAGGTTTGCATCATTCTCTGGGAGTTAAAAGCCTTTCTCCTTCTTAGAAAAGTTTGTACTGTGTTCTAAAATAGAATCCCCAGTGGATATGGAAGCCCCATCATCTAGCTAGTTGGCAACAGGTCAGTGACGAGAGCTTAGGTTTGAACATAACCCAGTGCCTTTTGCATTACACTCTGCCAAATACTTTTATTATTGCTCTGTAATCAAAGACTGATTTTTGTTTGCTTGTTTCATTCATCCTATTTATGTTTCAGCCAGATTAAATTTATTACATTTCCCCAACTGAGATTTTTCTTTCTCACCTTTTGGTCTTTGGCCATGCTATTCTCTCTTTCTGGAATTTCCTCCTTGCCTTCCCCTGCCTAACTCCTTTGGTCCTTTAGGTCAAAGTCACTTCCTAGGGAACGTAGTCCTGACCTTTGGGCAGTAAGTAGGGTTGGCTTCCCTTTCTATGTATTTCTATTGTCCTCAACTTTGTATTTTCAGCACCTTTCATAGTGCTTGTCACATAGCAATTGATTGGATTGATTGTAATTCATTTTTGGATTGAATGACTGACAGTGAATGAATCTTGTCCTCTCGAGTCATTGCTGATGCCCCAGTCATGCAGCTTCACGTTATAGAAAATCATAGAATTTTCAAGTTCAGAAGTTCACTGGAAATTTTTTAATCAGACTTTTAAGTGAAACAAGATGAGGAGACTGAGAACCAGAGAGGTTCAGTGACTCGCCTGAGCTAAGTAGTGTGAGAACCAAGACCAGAACCCCAGCTCCTGATTTCAGATGCAGCGTCTACCCAGGGCCTAGATCAGGGTGAGCTGAGGGAGGCAGAGTCATGTAATTGCAGGGTTGGTTTCCGTCTTTATTTAAAATTTTGAGGTTTTATTCATCATGGATTTTTTGCATTAATTTAATTTTTTTAACTATTGCATTAAAATATTGTTTATCTTGATGACTGAGTTTTTGGTCACCCCTTTAAATTTTGTACCCAATGTAAGTACCTTTCTGACCTCACCTTAGTCCTGGCTCCGTTATTTCCACTTCCTAGCCTTCATCATTGGTGTAAGAATGCAGTTACACTGTGGAAGGCAAGGGCCCTAACTGAAAATATCAAAGGAAACAACATTTAACATGGTGGTATGAGCTGTTAAGAAACGTTTCATGACCTGGCTGATCTGCTAATTAGTAAATGTTACATTCACAACATAAAAGCAAGACCAAAAGGAAAAAATAAAAGTTGAAAGAAGCTCTTGAAAGAAGCTCTATCATCTATCTATCTATCTATCTATCTATCTATCTATCTATCTACCTCAGGACCAAGGGACAATGTAGAGATTGTCTTCATTTATAAGTTTATATATGTGGTTGTTTATATATGTCTATATTTTTTATTTTTTTGAAGACACAAAATGGAAAAAGGAGAAAATTATTCTACTCATCAACTTGGTGGGTCTTGGCTTATGGCACTGCTGTCCTATTTTGAAGATTTGAAGTCAGACGGTAAAAAAAATTGGCCATTTCTGCCCCAAAACTAAGAAAGGAAGGAAAAGAAACATTAATGGAAAGGAGAAAAAGAGATAAAGAGAGGACATTTTGAGGGAATATCTACTAAGTACCATCCAAGGCACTGCTCTCAAGTCTAGAATGGCCTTTACATATATTACTTCATTAATTTCTACAGCATGCTAGAAGAGGTGTTCATCTTTCCATTTGACAGCTGAGCAAAGCAAGTCTCAGAAAGGTGAGTTAGTTTACCCAAGCTCTCAAAGCTGGAGCTGGATTCAAACCCAGGTCTGAGTTCAAAGACTGTGCTCATCCCACTTCATCCTTCTGCTTCTCCAAGGCTTGGGATGACAGATCACCTTGTCACCTCCTGCCATCACTGAAGCCTTAGGTGCAGGGCTTCAGCGGCTTGTCTGGGTTTGCTGAATGGAAAATCAGCAGTTAGCTCCCATTCCTGCTATTATTTCCTCCTTGTATGGTACATTTATCTTTTCCTATTCATCAATAACAACAGAAAGCAGAGGTGTATACGCATAGGAAATAAATACCCCTCTTTGTGTGAATATCATAAATGTTTACATGACATGAAAGCACATATTTTATATTACCTTCATTATGTTAGAGAAGGCATTTTCTTTGGGTATTATGGCATCAGGTGCTCCAGAAATGCTCACAGACACAGACTGATGAAAAGGTGATCATAATTGCTGGAGCAAATCTGTCATGATGAGGGGTAGTGTATTTGCACAGCTGACAGGGTTTCGGGGTTTGTTTTTTTTTTAATAAATTTATTTATTTTATTTATTTATTATTTTTGGCTGCATTGGGTCTTCGTTGCTGCGCGTGGGCTTTCTCTAGTTGCAGCGAGTGGGGCTACTCTTTGTTGCGGTGCGTGGGCTTCTCATTGCGGTGCTTCCCTTCAGTAGTTGTGGCTTGCAGGCCCAGTAGTCCTGGCTCGTGGGCTGTAGAGTGCAGGCTCAGTAGTTGTGGCGCAGGGGCATAGTTGCTCCGCCGCGTGTGGGATCTTCCCGGACCGGGCTCGAACCCATGTCCCCTGTGTTGGCAGGCGGATTCTTAACCACTGCGCCACCAGGGAAGCCCTGGGGTGCTTTTTTTTTTTTTTTTCTTGCGGTACGCGAGCCTCTCACTGTTGTGGCCTCTCCCGTTGCGGAGCACAGGCTCCGGACGCGCAGGCTCAGCGGCCATGGCTCACGGGCCCAGCCGTTCCACGGCATATGGGATCCTCCCGGACCGGGGCACGAACCCGCGTCCCCTGCATTGGCAGGCGGACTCTCAACCACTGCGCCACCAGGGAAGCCCTGGGGTGCTTTTTTTATTGACGTTTCTGATGAGTAGCATGGAGCCCTGACCCCCACGCCGAACATGTTAAATTCAATGAAATCAGCAGTCAAGTGGAATCAGATATAATTAACAAGAAATAAAATCTCGTTGAGAGTAATGCTGTTCAGCTCAGAGCTCTACAAGCTGAGCATGCTTTATCATTATTCCCATCTCCCAGTCTTTGCTAGCGGTCGCTTCCAGGCAAACCCACACACTCAAATGCCCTAATAATCAGCCCACAGCCTTCTCTCCTGGGGGGTCACAGGAACTGAAAAAAAAAAAAAGATCTTTTCATTCACACTTGTATTAACTGGAAAAAAACATTATCTGTCTTTTTTTCCCCTCATTGTAAATGTAAGGCAATATCTCTAGGTTTGAGAAAATCTTTTGGGTTTAGTGTTTTACATGGGCTGACTTGTAACATGTGACACAATTCCTAGCTGGGCTAGTTTGGAGCAATTAGAGTATTTTAGGAATCAAAGAACCAAACCAATTATAATTGTACTGAAGTGTTATACAAAATGCAGATATAATGAAGTGCATGGTGTAGAAAGTAAAAATCAGTCATATTTCTGCCCCAGCCTCTTCCCCAGAAAACCACTGTCAGTTGTTTAATGTATGTTCCTCCATTCTTGGTCCATTAACATTTACATGTGCTATTCTTTTTTCTTTAAAGGTGGGGTTATACTTTACATATTATTTTATCATTTACTTTTAGTTACAATTTCAAATGCAAACAATTTCTTTAGATTAATAAGCATTTGGTAAATATTACTGTTGTATGAATAGGATGAATGCTGCTTTCCATCCTAAAATAGAGCTCAGCTGACATATCCTAGGGTCCTTTGGCCATCTGTCCTCATATATATTTTGTAGATACAGTCAATGAGGAATTTTCTGAGCTCTTTCTAGGAGCCACCAACTATACCATGTGCTTTTCTGGAGCTCACCGTCTATCTAGCAAGAGATAAAATAATGAGGGGACTTAATTTGAACTTAATAAACGGCAACAGCTGTAAATTCTCCTTGATTCACAGAATTGCTGGAAGGGCTAGTCTATTTCAATTGTTTTTATTTTTCTAGATGAGAAAATTGAGGTCCATCGAGGTTAAGTGACTTGTCCAAGGTCCCATAGCTGGTGATTGGAGAGGCTGGGAGGACAGGCTGGTTTCCAACCTATTAAGCCAGTGCTGATTCCATCACACCTGACTACAAAACAGCCCTCACATCCAGAAGAGGGAACAAGGGAACTCACTTCACACACACTAGCTTGACTCTCTAGCAAATTGAAACTCATGCTTTATGTAAATATGGTCACCCTCAAGCTGCTGCGGGTACTGCCTCCCCACCCTCATCCTCCCTGCCTGTCTAACCCCTGCCCGAGCTCCATCTTTGCCTCCTGCATGGCCTGATAATCTCCCATTTCAGTAACACTTTGAAGTTAGGCAACAATCTGACCATGTTGAGATGGGATGGTGGCCACATTACCTAAAGAGAGTGTTCTTCTATAGACATATTAGCAGAGATTTAATTTTCAGTTTTGCTTCTTGCCATCTTGAACTTTAAGGAATGAGTTCCAAAACAAGTGCATTTTACCTTCCAAGTTTAATCAAGGCATGAACTCTTCCTTATATTAACTGATGATTTTTCTCCATGATGGGGGCATGAATACTCTAATTATCCTTCACTGCTATGGTGGCAGGGTCACGTGGTGGGTTAACGGCTTGGACTATGGGGTCAGATTGACCTGGGTTCTAATTCCAGCTCTGCCGTTCACTTAAATTGTGATGTCAGGCCAATCCCTTGGTCTCTCTTAAGTCTCAGATCTCTCATCTGTGAAATGGAGATAGTAAAAGTGCTCCGGCCCCGAAAGAGATTTTGTAAGGAATATATGAATTACTTGCTTTAATATCGAGTTTAGGACATAATAAGGACTAAGGAAATTGTAGCTACTATTATTCATTATTTATGATACACAAGATGTATAACAGATATAGCCTTCAGAACCACTTAGATGTCAAGCTTTACTGGGTTGTCACATTTTCTTTCATAACACTCTAAACCTTCTTTTTAAACAATAAGACTTAAACCAAACATCTGAAAATATGACTCATTATGCCAGTAACTCCCAAACTTTGTCAGGTCTTTGTCATAATATCACCTTCAGAGGTGAACCATGGAATTCTGGAGAATAGCAAGAGGTGGGAAAATGGAGGGGTTTGGTCAATACATTGAAGCCCTGCTTTAAATAATAAGTGTTAGCCCTCTTTCTTTGCATTATTCTACTTTCATGGAAATGCTTGGGAATTGATGAAAATGTGTGCCTTTTTGAAACATGAAGACAGCATTATTAATCACTCCTAGTTAAATACATGCTTTAAGTCTCACTTTCCTCAGCAGTACTTGTAGATTATCTAGATGTAGACATACATGTATGCTTGCATAGACTCATAGAACCTGAAGTGTGGATGGCAAGAATCCAGTCACTCACTCAGTGCTGGAGTCTCCCCTTTCACACCATATAACAAGAAGCTGTCCAGCCTCTCCTTTTCAGCACCAGGGCCCCATTCCTTCCTCTTGTTGGTGACCATGATAGATGTACCCAAGATAGAAGCTGATTGGATCTGAGCTGTGGTTGGCCAGGATCATGAGAGCTGAGGCAGAGAAGGTAACCTTGGTGCATATCAAGCACTCAGATGTACATTCATCTCAGGACCTTTGCACCAGCTGTTAGCTCAGTCTGGAATGCCTGCTTTGCAAAAATCTACATATCTCTCTTTCTCTCCACTTCATACACCTGCTCACACGTCATCACATAAGCCTTCCCTGGTCGCTTTGTCTAAAATACCCAGCCCATTCATCTTTAACTCTTTATTCTGCTTTAAATTTCTTCATTAGTATTGATTACCACCATGCTGGGTTTTAACCACCTTGCTTTTTAGTATATGTTTACTCGTTTATCTGTTTGTAGTCTGTCTCCTACTAGAATGGAAGCATCACAAGATGAGGGATTCTGCATGTTTTGTCCATTTTTATATCCCCAAGACTTAGAAGAGTGCCTGTCACACTCTATAAAGTTAATTCAAATTTACTGAATAAATGAATTAAAATGTAAAGAATAATTAGCACCTTGAGGGTAGATCTAAGAAACCAGTAGAAATCAAGTCCAAATCAAGTCCAAAAGACAGGAGAGTGAGAAAACATCTAAAAATGTGAGATAGTTCCAGAGACCCAGAGCTGGGCAGATCTGGGAATGTATGCTGGGAAACGAGGCCCAAGGTAGGGTGTGGTCGAAGAAGATTGCTCTGAAGGAGGCAGAGGTGTCTCAGTTGCAACCACTGGCTCTCAGACACAGGGGGCTCTGGTGGGCGGGGCACATGCCATTGAACTTACTTCTGCAGGAAAGAGATCATTTCATTGCAGACAACTTGAAACATTAAACAGATTGAGTTAAATTCTGCCTCTCTTTAGCTATGTGGGGCCAGTTGGCCAGGCTAAGGGGTACAGCTCATGTGGAAGAAGACGAAATTAAGTGATGCCCAAGAAATCTAGCTTCATTTTATATAGAGACTCGTTTGTATAGCGCTACAACGAAATGAGCAAACTGGACGCAGACTGTGTACTTATAAGGAAAATAAGATTGGGAAACTAAAAGTATTTAGCATATGCACCTTCTTACCTCTATATGTGACCCACTATTGAAGCAATGTACATTTGTATAGGAAATCTTGTTATCTTGGGATCTTTAAATGTGAAGTTACTTCTGATGACTAGGTTCGGTTCTGAGTACAATGCTGACAAGTGTTCTGTGCGGTTTGTTGCATTTGTGTGATCTGGGGCACAGCAGCCAGAGGCAGCTCTGTGGAGGACAGGATTACCCTGAAGTTGTCCCAGAGTTTCTCCTGGAGAAGCTGTAAAAGGTGTGGCAGTATTGCCTGAACACCCAAGGCCAGGTCTTGATCTCTGTGGATTTCCTTGGAGAACAATTATTGGATTTTTTATAGTTCTTTTGCTTTGAGCAGAAGTTTTCACTCAAGTAATTTCACTCAGGTAATTTCACTTATGTAAATATCAACTATGTAGAAGAAACTTACCAAAACTAATTGAAAGGAAATGTAAAATTCTTGGAAAGTTTAACTAGGTAAAAGAGAGTCTGCGAGTTAAAGGATGTCATTCTGTGTGAGTCTTCAGGACAAGCCAGCCTTGAGGCAAGTGATAACAACCTAAACTCTATACCTTTATACATGGAGAAAATAGAATTTATAGGAAAAGAACTGAAAGAAGAGAAATCTAAACATTCAGAACTGAGTGAACTGATTGTCTGGTGTTACAAGAAGGGTAAAGTCGCTAGAGAATAAATCGGAATTTATCGTATCACTAGTACCTTTTCTAACAGGGCATCTGGCAGAGAAAATTCCCCATAGTCTTTCACCAAGAGGGGATCTTTCCCCTCTCTTCCTCTCAGATCTCACTTTTGCTATAAATCTTTGTTCCTCTACCTTTTCCTTGAATTCAAGATTCTCTGTTTTTAGTGGATCCAAGGGGAAGATTCATGAGACTAGGGCTTATTTTTCCTCTTGTTCTCGTGGAAAGCATGTAGGGCCACCCCAGGGAAACTTTCTGTCAAGGAATTTTTCTGCACTGTCACATCCTTCAATAGCAAAGAAAATATCTACCCACCAAGTTTTCCTCATTTTTCTCTCCCTGGTGTTAGATCCACTCCACCTCCATCCTAAAAATAATGATGTTACCTTTAAGGTAGACTCAGCTTTCAAGTAAACTTGCTCCTGAACATCCAGAAGGAAGAAATGAGAACTTTTCTTTTTCTTCAAATCGAGAATTATTTCTCAATTTGTGTTTAGGAAATGGCTGTAACTTCAGTGATTATACTTTTGACCAAAAAGAAGTTTTATCAAATTACAGTTCCTTGGGTAATATTTTATAAATCAAGGTGATTTAAATATTGTTAAAACATGGGTTAAAAAGAATAATTGTTCCATTATTATAGGAGATGAAACATAAACTTCCCCTTAACAGTTATTCCATGTGGACTTCAGCTTGGAGTTTCTCCTCTGACAGCTTCCCAGGCTTCAACCCCTTTTCTCCAGACCTACCTTTCCATTGCAGTTGTCTTTGTCTGCCATCTTTCCCCTTTTAGACAGTTCTTGCTGCGGTCTTTACTACCCAACTCCACCCCCTCCCCCCAGACAACTTTGCAGCCCATTCCCACCCCCAGCTCCTGAGAGAGAACATAAAGATCATTTGGAAACGGTGGAATGTAGTGGAAAGTATGAGATTTCAATCAAAAGGTCTGAGTTTTAGCCTTGACTACATCACTTACAGTGTGACCTGAGAGTTTTCTTAATCTCTCTAGATTTAATTATTTGTTTGTAAAATGAAGACAAGGGTAACTCATAAAGAATTGTTCTGAGATAATTTGTGAGAGGGTGAACTCTAAAACTCTGCAAAAGTGTCTTATTAATATATTATTTCTAATTCAGCGCCATCAGCCATCATTTTATAGAAAATGAAGGGAGATGAAGTAATTCTTCCAGGGATGCAGGGCTCAATTTTTTACTATTCATTTGGCAATTGAAGAACAAAGCATGTAGTATCAATCAGATGGAAATACACGTGCTGGCTGAGGATGTAAATCACCCAATGTGATTCACCCAGATGTGTTTCTCTTTGGGATGACTCTGAAGTGTTCTATTGTAAACAGAGTCCACGTTTGGCATTCATACAGGGAATCACTTTACCTCGTTTGCCCCAAATTGCTTACCTAAAGCTATTAAGCTTTATGCTTTCTATGTTCCCATTTTAATATGTAGTGTGTCTGAGATTATCCAGAGGAGTTGAGAAGGTTCTCATTCTTGATTTTTAAGAAGTAGGTGGGTAGAGGGAGGGGCTGCTTGCAGAAAAGGAAAATGGAGAGGACAACTGAATAAGGGGTCTGAGCTGATCCAGAAGGAATCGGCTGTTTCTCATGAACCTAAAATAGAAGGAGAAGCTTTGCCAGATAGGGCTGTGTGGTTTGAAATCATCAAATTCAATAACAAAGTAAGGGTGTCATGCCCTTTATACCTCTGTACAGTTAGAGAAACCAAAACCATTTTGATGGAAATCACCAGGAAAATTCAACTGGATGAATAGGCAAGACCTGGACAGGCTGATTGAGGTCTTAATGACTGTTAGGCAACAGCTGAAACTAGACACATTCCTTTTCTTTAATAATTAGACATGTTTCAGTATACAGGAAATATTTGTTGAAGGGGTGAATAAATGGAAGAGTAAGTGAATGAGTAAGTGAACCAAAAGAGTCATGAGTGAATGGGATTACCCTGAGCTGAGAGCGGGAAGCTGTTGTCTAATGGAGCAACTTAGTTGGACATTGAAAGCAAGAGGATGAGCCAAAAATGTGCTGGGTTAGAGATTCCAAATGATTGCTCTTAAGAAGCATATTTTAGCAAGACAGGGTCAGATAAAAGGCTTGCCCCAAAGGATTATGCCACTTGATGCTTAAAGAATATGATATCCTGGTACTGCCCCAGAGACGTAGTCTAGAATAATAAGCTGAGCATGGGCTCTAGGGTCCGGCAGATGATTTTCAGTTCTGCTTTACTAGCTTTGACATGGGCAAAATACTTAATCTCTCTCACCTTCGATTTTCTTCTCTGAAAATGGGCTAATAACACCTCCTTCATATGATTGTTGTAAGAAGTATCTGCGCTGTCTGTAAATCTCCTGGCATATTGTTTATTCTCAGTAAATGTCAGTTGCCTTCTCTTTTCCTTACTCTCGGACAAAATATCAGCACCGCCCATCAGAGGCAGACATGTTAAAAACGAACAGAGAATCATAGCTCTTCCAACACTGGTTACTTCTACAAAACCCAATGTATACATTCTTAAGCGTGTCTCCAAATACATCTATGCTGGAGTTTGTCTTGAATGTTGTCGTACCTTGGAGCAGCCCTGCCACTTCTTTTTCTTCTCACTGCTTTTGATTACTCTGTGTTTCTTTTTCTGAGACTACTGATTTTGACTAAGATGTTACTGAGATCTTTAGGAACTGAATCTTTATTGTTGAGGGAGGTCCTTTAGCTTAGGGGACTCTTGTGATTCTCCTCAAATTGTACCGTCTTGGTAGGTAGGCACCTAGGCTGTTCCATAGAGGAGACTCAGTTAATATTTGTTGATTAACTGAGTGAACCACCTGCCCCTTCATCTTATTTGCCATGCTCGGGAAGCCGTTTGGCCCAGTTTCACTCATTCTTTTTCTGTTTCTTGAGAACTGTGTCAAGAGAAATGTGCCAGAGAAACAGGTCCATAAATAGATCATTACTCACAGGGAGAAATGCCAGATAACCTTGTTCTGTGTCCAGGAAGACATCGGGGCTCCTGAAAAGCAAACTGAAAAATGACAACTGAGCTTACCATTTCATTGGAAAGACAAAAGATATAGACATGAGATAGCATAGTCCTCGATCTAGTGAGTGTTTGAGGTAAGATACACCTGGCATATCTCGAGCTAATTGAAAACTACAGGGATCCTAGAGCCTTTGAGGTACACACTTCTTACTGAGTCTAATATATTTCTATAAGGTATCAGAGAACACAATGCTTTGGGATACAAGGCTGTCCTGGAGAAATGGGACTCATGATGAGATAGTGAATGAACCAGATATCCCTTTTCAGGAAAAGGTTTATTCTTCTTAAGGTAAAGAATGAAGATTGATGTGGTGCTGTCTCATTTCAGGGAGATTCTTAGAAGCATTGATTTTATAATAGGAAACATGCATATCTCCTAATGCATTGGCACTGAATGCTCATACATCAATAGCCACAAATCCTCAGAGGCCAGGAAAGATTTTGATTCAGAGCCACTGTCTAAAGAGTCACTGTTCATTAGTACATGGATAATAAAGCCTTGAAGGATAGGAAAATACTAGGAGCACAAATGGCATACAGTGGGTTAATAGACATACTATTAAAGAGCACTACAAAATGATAAGAAATAGACAATAGTAAAATGAGCAAAGGGTGAAAGAAGAAACTCATAAAAGGTAAAATGCAAATGGCCAATAACTATATCAAGGGAAGTTCAATTTCATTAGTAGATGGAGAAAAGCAGGTAAAAACCAAGATACCATTTGGAAACCATCAGACTGGTAAAATGTTTAAATATTGTTTTTATTCAGTGGTGGCAAGTGTGTGCGTGTATGTGTGAAAACACTTTGTACACTGCCGATGGTTGTGTGAATGATTACAACAGTTTTAGGACTTAATAGGTAAATATTCTCAAAACTAAAAATGCACACTCCTTGTCACTCAGTAATCTGACTTTGGAGAAGATATCCTAAGGAAATGAGGGCATGCATTTTTAAGGATATATATATCCAAAAATACAGCATTTAGTAGCTAAAACATAGAAACGCATCTGAATACTTATCAATAGGGCATTGAATAAATTATGGAACACTAAATAAATTGGAATATGCCACTTTGCCATTTTGAAAAATATGTTTATGTTTATTCACCTGGAGTGATATCGTTTATCCTTTTGCAAGTGGAAAAAGAAAATTAATAATATTGGCTAAAACATATGTATTGTTTACCATGTGCCAAGTATTATTCCGAGTTGCATGTGTTATTTCATTCAAATATCACAGTATCAATTCACAGTTGAGAAAATAAAACAGAGAGAGGCTAAGTGACTTCCAAGGCACATAAATACTCAGTGTTAGAACTAAGATTTCAACTTTTGTGAGTTGGCTCCAAAGTTGGCAGTCTTAATGACCATGGGGTAATTTTTCTCAAGTGATGGGTATTATAAAATCCAATCTTTGTATTAAAAAAGAAACAGAAATAACCATATGTATATGTATATATGTACATATCGATGCATATACATTTAAAAGTGATGCTTCTAATAAGAGGCTTAATTATTTTAAGAAACAAGACAGTGAGATCCGTTTGCCTTTGAGTTTATCACACCCAAACAAACAAAATAAAACCTTCCTTAAAGATTCCAGGAAATTCCAGAAGTTCTGTGATTTCCAAATTGATTTGAATCCTTCTCAGTATCTTTTTTGGCAAAAGACTTATGTACTGAGAGAATTTATGTCTACTCTGAGAGGTGGAGGAAAGTTACAGATCAGGTTGTATTTTAAACATATAGTCATGAATTTTTAAGACAGAAAAGCAATGAAAACTAAGTGTATTTGAGCTCTCCAAGTAAGGCTTGGGTTTAATTTTTGATATCCTGTTATGTATGAGGAAGATATCCTAAATGATTAAGTGCTATGTTTTCTGGAAAGTCCTGGAAGAAACAAGTGTGGAGGGATAGCGTCAGAGATGGAGGATATCGTAAGAATACTTTGAAGTATTGTGGAGTAGGATAGAAGAAGGATCCCAGAAGATGAAGAGAGATCACGCAGTGGATCTTGTCTCTCTATTGGTAGTGCTAAATCAATAAAAACATATTTATGAGTCAAAATTGGTCCAAGTTGACGCTTATTAATGATGGTATTGATTCTAGACAAACTAGAACTATTGCACTTCTAAAACATGAAATTATGAAACAGCCATGTGACCACAACCTCAGCCTTTCATTTCACTGTCTTTGCGCTTGTCCATCCATCCGTCACCTTTTTCCTGGACTCCTTAGCCTTCTCTTTATCAATAGAAGGTTTCACTCAAACTACTGTCACTCCAGATTCACTTTGTCTCCTCCCATGGCTTCCTTGACATGGTCCTTTCCTAGTTTTTCCTTTTGTCTCCATGGCTTCTTATTTTCAGTCTGCTTTTCTAGCTTTCTTATTCTGTCTTCCTGATGTTGATGAACTTCTGTCCTCTGCTTTACACAATGCTCTTAGCATTGTTTCTGTTTTTGCTGTTGTCCTACTTAGAGCTGTCATTATTTTTGCTTATACGTTTTCACTCATATCTTAATTGGCCTCTTATCTCCACTCCCTCCAATCCATTGTAACTACTATTCGTGTCTGATCTATTTATATAAAATTCATCTCTAGTCATATCACCCCATTCCTCAACAATTTTCAGTAGCTCACCATGAAACTCAGCTTCTTCATTCTGGAACTCAGTATCCTTCAATATTAGGCCCCAGACTGTCTTCCTTATCTTGTCTCCTACCTGCTCAAGCTGCGTAAGACTTCCTGCCTTTCCACAAGCATGCCTTGCATATTCCTCCTCCATGTCTTAAACCTTCTTATCCCATGTGTACCACTCAAAATTTTAGCTATCCTTCAGAACCTTCTAAAATCTTCCCCCACCTTCTCAGATGCTCCCAGTCAGAAATAATCATTCTCCACTTAACGTTCATGTTTTAGTCTGTTCTTCTATTAGTGCTCGTTTCATTTTTGTTCTTGCTTTATAGCTATTATGTACATGAGTTAGTCTCTTCCATTCACTATGCACCTCCTTGAAGAGAGGTAGATGTTTATTTTTTAATTTAGAGATACAGAAAGAGTATAAGGAATTCCAACACCCAGACGGTGATAACCATGATTAACATTTTGGTGTATACCCTTGCAGGCTTTCTTTATGCCTACATACAGTGCTCCTTATTCTAAAGAGTAAAACAATATCACAGTACACATATTCTTTTATAACCTGTTTTACTATCTAATGAGAAGTCAGAATTGAATCGCTTGGCTCCAAAAGGTAGTTAAGGAGTTGTACCAAGAAGAGACTGCCTGAGTTAAATCCCTGCTTCACTACTTACTAGCTGGGTGAACGTAGGCATAATAGTTAACCTTTCTTTACTTCAATTCCCTAATCTGTAAAATATAGATGTTAATAACACCTACTTCTTATCCTATGGGAAGGATTAAATGTCATAATCCACGTAAAATATTTACCCTAGTATGTATGACATAATAAGCATATAATAAATGTTGCTTGCTGTTATTATAGAAACGATATCTTGAATATATCCATATGACAATAAGGAAGTATAGTCTAGAATTCCTGCTGAACACCTTGCAGCATACACAGGACAGCCCTGCACAACAGTGAATGACCTGAGCCCAGATGTCAGTAGTGGCAAGGTGGAGAGTCCACAGCCCAGGGTGTCCAGGGCCTCAGCTGGCATAGCTGAGATGGCTGAGGTGACCAGGTGCCTGAGGCTTCTCTCTACATTGTCGTTCTTCCTGCAGGAAACTAGCCTGAGCTTGTTCACGTGGTGGTGGAAGGTTTCCCAGCAGTGAGAGGGTAAACCCCAATGTGGTACTGAAAATACTCTTCAATCTCTGTGTCATGTTTTCTAAAGTCCCATTGGCCGAAACAAGTTCTGTGGCCAATTCCAGACTCAAGAGGTAGAGACACAGACTGCTTTTTGATGGGAGGAGTTGCAAACCATTCTGGCTTTAAAAAAATCTACTACATGGGTGGACACACTTAACTGAGACGCATTCTGCCCAGCGGCCCTCCAGGAAGGCTGTACCAATGTACTCACCCAACAGTTGTCTATATTTCATTATCTCACAAACACTTCTAAGTTGGTGTTAAGGAGTCTTTGATCATTCAGGTGAAAGTAAAAGGGCAGGATAGAAACAGAACAAAATAAAAACTTTCTATTAATTCATTTTTGATGTTTCTGCTCAGAAGAGCCCAGACTCATGTGTTAAACAGCCTGGTGGCATCTCAGCTTGGATGTCACATGGTATCTAAACTGGAAGGCGTAAAATGGTTTATTTTCTCCCACAAACCTGCTTTTCCTACACTTCCCATTTCAGTTAATGGCACCACCATTATCCAATCACTTGACCCAGGTCTCCTCTTGGAACCTCCCTCTCCCTCAATTCCCTGACTTTTTTAATCAGTCACCTAGCCCTCCATTAATTTACCGCCTATATGTCTCTCATATTGATTCCGTGTTTCCCATTCCCATCACCATAGGGTGATTGGTTAATTTATACTCTTGTTATCCCTTACTTGGATCGTTACAATATCCTCTGTGTCCACTATCACTTCCCCTACCACACCCTACCCACTCTAATGCCTCCAGAGTTATCTTTCCAAAGTAAAAATCAGACCAAGTCAATTCCATGACAAAAATCCCTAGAATTTTTGTGTACTTTGTGGACTCTCCATGTCCTTCAGGAATTAAGTTCAAATGCCTTAGCAGAGCATTCACATGCCTGCTCTAGGAGAAATGATAAGACTTCACCTGTCTTACAAGCTTGTTTAGATAAATAAAGGAGATGCTGTGTGTGTATACTGAATAAATGAATGAGTGTATGAATCAATAAGTGAATCAATGAATGCAAAAGAAGTCCTTCTGTCTGGCTGGAGTAAATGATTTGGAAGTTGTAGCGAAAAGATGCAGCTTGAAGGGTAATCAGGGACTTGATTATAAATGGCCTTGTGTCTCAGGCTGAGAAGACAGGATTTAATTCTAGAAGGAACCAGGAACATATGATAGCAGCTGCTACTTCAGATAACCTCTAGAAAGGGAAGTATCTAACCCTATTTACATTATATTTCAACGTCCAAAAATGATTAGTTTGAACGTTCTGGTCCATGTTGAATAACAATTTCCTGATGAAACTTAATCCTCCTAAGTAGCCTGAATTCTATGACCTGACTTTCACTAAGTCTTCAAATTCACAAGGTAATTTCTGGAGCCCCTTTCGTGCATTCATTTCTTTGGACATAACCTTTGACCTCTATTAGAAAATGGTCCCAACAACACTTCTGAAGCATGTTGATGACACAGTCAATTGGAACAGGATCCAAAATGGTTTCAGTTTACTGGAGTCGAGGTGTAATATTCCTATTAGGCCTTCCCACCTGTCTTCAGCTGTGCTCTGCACAAACCCAGTAGCCCTCTTTCAGGCAGGATTTGTTCTTCACAAAGACTTATTGCTTATTATCCAGTGCGCTGTGATCTCTGAGGTTATTGAAAATTGATTTCTTCCAGTGCCTTTCCCTGGTGCGAGCCACTGAAATCCTTGACCATCAACAGATAGAGAGAATTACAAACAAGCCAATAAATAAATAACAGGAGCCTTCTTTGTTTCAAGTCTCTGACTTCTGCTATGCTGCAAACCTCTTCGTGTGCATTTGCTGTGTCAGCTCCAAGTGAAGCAGACAGAATGGGCATTGAGGAAGGCCACTGGGAGGTGAAGCAGCAGGAGCCTGATAAGGAGAGGCCCTGGCCCTGCTGTGAGTGTAAAGGCGGGATAGTCTGCGGCAGGAGTTGAGCAGGGGCACTTGTTTCTCTGCTCCTGGGAAACAGCATGGCCACTTCATAAACAAAAGGCTCCATGTGGACTGCTTAACCTGAGCTCATCAGTTCAGTCTGGGATTGGGAATTCCTTTTAGTGGGAACCAACAACTGGATAAAGAGGTTATTATTGGAATGGGGTTTTTCACACTCTGAATAAGATCAATTTCAATTTTTCCTTGACGGATCTGCATTCTGTACAGGATCATCTTAACATTAGTTTGCTTTTGAGTTTTTATGCTAACAATGAAAAGATCTAAATTTATTAGTTCTTCCTCTCTTATGCTAATCCAGGAAGCATCCTTTTGATACCCAGCTAATAAAGACAATCTCTGAAACCAAATAATAGGCTGAAATATGTTATAAGTTCTTATTTCATTCAAGACAGGGGTTACCTTTAATTCTCCAGTTGAGACAGTTGTGTTTGTCTTTCTGAAAGCAGTTTGGTCAAGTGTCTCAAGTAAATCAAAAGATTAGCTGATTAATTCCTTATAGAATTGGGTTAGATCCTCTCATTTCAAATGGCAGCTTTATGCTTACTCATTGTCTTGAGCAGCCTTAAATATCGTTGCTATCTTCCTGCTCCATTATTTATGTAATCACTAGCCCTTGGTCTTCTGCTTCAGGTCATATAAAATCACTTACAGGTACTTTCAACATGCACACAGAGGCCCTTTATGTCATAATCCAATTTAATGGGGTTTTTTTCCCTCTGCATTACGTCATGTGGGAATTCTTGTTTAAACTTTATTGATCTGTCTGGTTTATTGTGCTGGGCTATACAATTCCACATCACATGGGCAGGATGGAGAGGTACAGTGAACAGACTTACACTTTTTGAGTCTTCTCTTATGAGTGCACACAATTACTTCCTCTCTTTTGAACTGTCAGAGTCATTGTTTGCTAGCAATACATTTGCTTAGAAATAAACATTGTTTACACGATGTAAAAGCTATCTGTGTCCTCTATCTGTAGTTGGCAACTTCTGCTTTACACCAGTTATTAATACAAAAGCAGTAATAGTAACAGCTTTCATTTATTGAGTCCTCTTAAAGTATCATTCTGTAAGTGCCTTATATACATTATCTCATTAATCCTTCAGTATTCCAGGAAAGTCTGCACTATTATCCATAAGCTTCAGATGAGAAAGGAGAGGCCCCCAAAAGTTGAGTAACACAGCTAGTACATGTTAGACGTTAGGATTCAAATCCATGGTTTTCTGACCCTCAAAACTATGCTGTTAATCATATTATTATATATGTTCCAAAGGTAACCTGTTCCATTTTTCAGTTGTTGAAACATTTTATCTTAAATGTCTGAAATCTGTCTATAGCTTTTACTCACTGGTCTTATTTTGACAATTTTGGCTAGGTGAAGTGGCTTTCAGTTCTCTCTCTGGATTATTTTTAACAGGCAAAACATTTCTAATTCTTTCTGGAAGTATGTACTGGGCACTTGACCCACAGGGTTATATATTCCCATGAAAGAGTTTTGCATTCCTCAGAAACATGTAACTTTTTATAGAGACTGTTTTTAATGTCTCTCCTTCATCCTGGTATTTCAAAAACACTGTCTTGGGTTATTTCTGTCCATAATTCTTTCTGGTCACGTGTCTCTGTCAGATCTGGACCAGGCTGCACCCACAGCATCCTCTGTATCTAAGACAAAGGCACCTTCAAGTTGCAGCCATTCCCAGGTCATCTGCAGATTCTGAGGTCAACTTATGGAGTCAGGACAACTTGTTGGAGGGCCAAGGGATCCAGTTTGATTTGGGAGATGAGGTTCCCTCGTTGCCGAGTAGAGCCAAGATCTTGTACCCACCCATATGTGCCTGAACTTCCCAACTAGGATTAAATTAACAAGTCAGAATTTCTGTCCTTGACCCTAAGGACTACCTGAAGTAGATCTATGATAGATCCTTATAATATCCTAGCCTCGTTTTGATTTTGAAGATTTCTAAGGCTGGTAAAATTTTGTTTTGACAGAAGCCTCAGGGTCATTGAAGATCTCTTAATCCCGTCTCTGAGGGGTCATGTGGCTCTTGGTTATACGACTCAGTGCTGAGCTGCAGAATGGTGGCCCCTGTTGCTTCTGGGCTCAGTTAAGAAGAAACAGCTTCTGGTAAATGTTATACCAGACAGGGTCAAAGGGCTTTTGCACTTAGTCTCTTGTGCTCACATTATCCCAGAGAGAAATGTCCAGTTTAATCCCTTCTTCCTTTTCCTCCCTGGTCACTTGTCAGGACATCTAGAAAGAAATTTGAAGGTCCCAGATCTCAAGTTCCCTCTTTGTTTTCCTTTGGGCCATATGCACCGTTGCCCATTTAACTGAGGAAGAAAGGAAAGAGAAGAAGCAGAATTACTTAGCCAGAATAAGAAAAAGAAGAAAGATTCTAGATACATTAAAAAGAAACTGCAGAGCAATAATGGCCCCACCTATCAACATTACAGCACAAAAGCCTGAACCACTTTACCTCTCCAGGTTATAACCCTCTCCTCCGTCTAGCCAGAGTCCCCAGGCCCTGGGGGGAGAGAAGGCAGGGAATGTTTCTTACTTTCTCCACACCATTTTTGTTTAATATTCCACAAATATTTTGTGATGAAGAGAGCCGGAGAGAAGCAAGGAGAGCTTTGCTGAGGATTGGACCTGAGGAAGGGCTCTGCACCTTACTCGCCCAAGCAGAGACTGGGTGGGGCATGATAAAGAAAAGATAGGTTTGGGGATACAGAGCAGAGGTGACTCACCTCTCTTTTTTTAGTTAGAACCTGGGAAAGAGCTCGATTTCAGAATTCCTCCATGGTGCACAAGGCTGCCAGGAATTGGTTCAGGCCTTGGTGAAAACATTTTTGGGGTCCCCCCAGCAAGGGTGAGATTGTGTTGACATCCAGCATAGTTGGACTCTGGACCCCCTGCTGGACCACTAGCCCTGGTCATTTGTATTGGCTTCCCCTGTCCTCACCACCCTGATTGTTGCAGGAGAGCTGGGTAGGAGAGGAAGAACCCAACAAGGGCCACATGATGCCAGGAGCTAAAAGAGACATGGTGAGCACACATGAGATACCTTGTGGGGACCATCAGACACATACCTGAGTGAGACTCTGAGGGTATGGGGAGTGGGGCTGCTTTCAGTCCCACCCGAAGAGACAGGGCAGGAACCAGTGAAATTTGATTTAGTCTATCAACCATGACCCCATCTTCTGGGGAAGCCTGGAGAAACACAACCACCTCAGATTGAAGTTACCAAACCCCTACTGCTACCAGAGGAGATGCAAGCACTCGTTCAGTCTGTAACGGCATGGAGAATAAGGCATTTTATTTTTCTTTGTAATGCAGACAAAATAGCATTTTGTATGTCACAATATCCAGCATTGCCTAGCATTGAAACGTCCCTTAAACTTTCTACATCATCTCATTTACTTCTCACTGATCAACCAGGTTAACAGTCCTGTTTTATAGGAGAGAAAACTGATGCACAGGAAGAAAAGATACTCAATTTGATAATCATATTAATAACAACTAATGGTCTCAGGTATACTATGCTAAGAAAGTTACATGCACTCTTTTATTTAATTCTTAAAATTACTTTGTGAAATGAACATTGCTATTATTTCCATATTACTGATGAATAAATTAAGGCTCAAAAGACCTTAATTAACCTGCTCAAGGCCACACAGCTAACAAACAACTGAGTCAGGGTTTAAATCTGTATCTTCCCCACCTAAAAGTCCAGGCTTCTAGCCACTTGCTGTTCTGGGACTGGCAAACTAGAACGCAGATGTGATTAACTGTAAAATAACCGTTCTGTTTTACCTGCAGAGAGTTTCTCACTGCACGTGAGACAGATAGCTTCTCAGATAACTTTTTGTGTGTGTGAGCGTTTCATTAACATGCATCAAATAGATTTTCAGATGGATTCATTTCTCATTTCCACTGTTTTCATTAATTTGAATATCAAAGCATTTGCTTGTTTATACACACTGAAGAATGAGCACTCTAAAAAGAGACAAAAGCAACTCTCCGAAAAGGTTTTGGCATGTTTTTATGAGTGAAAAATAGTTTGTGTGAGTCATTCAGGGTTTGTGTGTATTACACACGATAAACCAAATGAGTGTAACAAGTTAAATTTATGAATTAAAGATCTGGTAATTCATCAGCCACCTGTCTGCAAAAGACTTGAATTCAGTGTGTATAAAATGCTTCCTCTAATCACGTGGAGGGAATATGCAGTATGGCTATAAAGTAATAAGATTTAAAATATACAAGAATTTAGATAACCCTTATCACATATTATTTTATTTAAAATGCATTAAAAATTGTGTATTGAGTATAAGCTGTCCACTCTACAGCAAGCTTGGAGGGACTTTACGTATCTCAATGTGTGTCCTCCTCTGTAAAGTAGTCATTTTAGAGTCTACATATATTTATTCCAATAATACTGCGATTTCTTAAAACATTTGGGAAACTTCCCTGAGTAAATTTCCCCCAGAGTCAGTTTATAAGGTGTATGAAAGTAATTTTCATTAATGTATAACCACCCTCCCTTCGTTAACAAAAAGTGGTGATTCTCCATCCTATAATCTATCTGATTTACCAAACCGGGCTCTGAACTGCTTTTGACTATTTTTCAAAACCAAGCCCTGTGTCTCAGTGTCACCACTGAAGGGATCCAAAGGACTGTGGAGGAAGTTCCCAAAATGTTGGGAATAATGTGGTAACTTCCCAAGACAGGTAATACCCTGATTGGGCCTACATGCCTTCGAATGGACACATTCAGGTCTCCGCTTAAAAAAATATAGTGTTACTCTGTGGCCTCACATATATAACTCTGTGATCTCATTTTGCCATTCTAGTATCTTGATTCTTCAATGAAACCAGAAGCAGATTTCTAGCCAGTGTGAGGTGTTCTTTTGAGCTCTTCATCCTATTAAATTTCAATCAAGACATCTTTTAAAAAATCACATTTTAACTAAGGTATAACTTGCAGCACATGTTACATTTTTTTCTGAGGGGGGCTTTCAGTCATCGGAGATTTTGGCTGCAGGATATACTTCTGACACCTGATTAAGAAACAGCTCAGCCAGACATCTTGATTATGGAGCACAAGTCACATTTGAAACAGTTGATGCATGTTATGTTGAGTTCCTCTTTTGGAGTTGCAGTAATTCACACAGGCTGGTATGAAGTTTCTTTTTGTATTCTCTCAACTAAAAAGTGAAAAGGAGGGGGAGAGAGAGAGAGAGAGAGGGAGAGAGAGTGTGTGTGTGTGTGTGTGTGTGTGTGTGTACCTTTTTGTATGACTGCAGTAGCTATAATAACTTAGGTAAAGGAGTAGTTTGTTTTATGGGTTTTGAAAGAAGGCATCATCCTAAATAAAAATAATGAAGTAGGTGAATTTCATCATTGATTTCTTCCTCTTGAAACTTACAGAAACCCTCTCCTACCTCCTGGAGCCCCTGACATTCCAAGAGTCTAATTCCCACAGTGCATTGTTCTCATCTCATCTTCACCACTGCATTAGAGGTTATTGTGCCAGAAGCATTTATAAACAAGTTAATTTCAAAGCAGTAGGTTTGTGTTGGTGGTATTTCAGGCACTGATAATATATAGTAATTGGGGACAGAATCACTTTCCACAAAACCACAAACCCAAACACATTGATGACTGTGAAGCCCAGAGCTAGCTAGACAGTGGAGGCTAACTTTACAAAAAACTTTGAATCATTAAAGGTGGGACATTTATTGGTAATGAAAACTTCCCCTCGCTGCTCCTTTTTTACCCCCATTCTCCTGAATTCCCTGGAACCTCTTTTCAGTTAGCAGTAAATATTTATTTTCCATCTTTTCACAGAAATATTCCTTCTACCTTCTTGCCTGAGATATATTTACACATTGCCCCAGCCCTGTGTTAAAATTGCAACCCTGCCCTGTCTCAGTGGAGGCTCCTAGGCCCTCTGATCTCCTGCACCTGGATTTCCACCTGGGTTCTCACTATTACTTCGGACCATTGTTTAATCATCTTCTTTTACCAACGTAACTTTATTTGAAATCACTGTCTCTTCCAGACTCTGTGCCTCCTCTAATGCTGTTACTATGGTGATACCTGATGGCTGGATTCATAGCTCCTCCTTCAGTCTTAGGTTTGTTTCACCTTTCTGCATTGTTGAACATCATTAGTCAAGCTCTCCTTGAAACTCTCTCTTCTCCAAATTCTCTTACCTGTCAACCTGTCCTTCAGTCTTTCCAATTCCTCTTCTTTCTCCAGTCTTTAACAACTGTTGTGACCCCATGCTTTGCTCTTTCTCCCGCGACATTCTCCTCAGAAATGATCTAATCAACGTTTAATTCCCCAAACTCTCTTCAGTGTGACTCTTCCTTATTTCTGTTATCGTTGCCCTAACTCTGGCACCTGCCCCAATGGAAAAAACTCCTAAAATATGTCTCCTTATCTTAATGTCTCCCAAATTCCTACTGAGTCTCCATTATGTCTCCAGCATCCTCCTTCTGAAACATAGATCCAATCAAAGCATTCCATTCTTCAGAAATTGTTAATGAATCCTGTTACCTCCAAAAAAAGGGCACCGGCTGCTACAGGCTTATGAGAGAAAAGGGAGATGAGGAAGAAAGGAAGGAGCAACAGTATAAGAAGATGTGTGATGCTCTGGCCGCTGCCTCACAAGAAGCCAGGAAGAGATAGCCGGTTGAATGGCGTGCCTGTCTACCTGGCCGCACGGGTTATCTTTGGAACAGCTCATTCATAGGTCTTACACCTCAGAGCGGGCTGTGGAAAGGAGGGGGTGGCTGAAATTTATCTTCCTGGATCCCCAGCCTCCCCTGGTTCTCTGCTGTCCATAGTTAGTCTGAGGAAGCTTAACTCCTCTGTGTGGTGACATTCAGCTCTTTCAGTAGTCACTCAGAAGGATCCTCTGCCCGTGGTGTAGTGTTTCACTTCCCTGCAAGTGTCGGGAGGAGTCAGAGAGCTGGCTGGCCCGACTACATGTTGGTGGGCCAAGAGGGAGTCCTGTATTCCTGAGCAGACTGCTGGGTTCTGGAAAAGCCGTGACTCCGGGCGTGTGAGGTGCCTCGGTTGCTGCTACAGCAGAAGCAGAGTGAGCAACCAAGAGCCTAGGGAGCCAGCGAGGTCAAGAGATGAGGGACACAGATAAGGTGTGTCCAGTATAATACGCAGACTCACTACTCATCAGGGAATCAATAATGAGATTCCGTTTTTCACCTGTCAGATTGGTAGAAGCCAAATTGATCGTTTCTAGGGCTGGCAGGTTGTGGAAAAATTGGTGCTCCCCCAGAGAGCAGCTGGGTACCCACTCTGGAGAGCAGGAAGTGTACTCATACAGGGGAATGCAGAGAGCATTGAAGGGCATGGTCTAGTGTTTATATATCAATACACTGCATTAAAAAAATACTAGTAATGGAAAAGAGCAAGTTGCAGAAGAATACACATAAAATTTGAATTCAAATAAAACATAAGGAAATGGAGAGAACGTAAAGGCAATGGGTGTCAAGTGTGGTCACTGCTGCTGAGAATGAGCCCTATGGAGAAAGAGATCATGGGCAGAAGCTTTAAGCTGCTTAGATGACTGGAAAACCAAGTATGGCACTGGATATGAGAGTGGCACGTCCTCTGCTCGGTGTCACGGCAACAGTGACGTGCCCTTGCCTATCAACGACAGAGCGTGAGGGAGGCTGTGATGACCAGTGGATGTAGAGGCCCAGTGGGAAAATGGAAAGATTATATGCAATGCCCCCTAGAGGCTCTGTGAAGTATTAAGGGAAGGCTTTCCTCAAGACTGGGGTCTCGGAGGGAACATACTCCAAGCAAAATACGAGAATTCATGTTAAGATGAATTCATTTGACTACTGAAGCCTGAGGTCATTCAGGCAGAGTTAATTGTCCCTTGTCTGTGTTCCCCAAACATATATTGCATTATCTTAGAGATTGTTCTGTTCTCAAGGGTAAGGATAATGTCATATTTATGTAGGGTCCTCAATATATAATATCATAACTAGTACATAGTGAAGACTCATTAATGTTTGTGGATTGGATGAACAAATGATTGGTCAGGGTCTCTGGAAATCAGGTTGAGCTATGATGGCTCCTTTCAAATCTGAATGAAATCTTCAGGTGAGGAAAATCAAGAAATACTGTATGGCTGGCTTGAGTCTAGGCTCATCAGGAGGGACAAGAACTGTCATGCCACTTTGGAATCACTTTGAATATTTGTGAACAGCTGCGTATTTGTCCTTCAGGTTCATGCAATTTCATGGGTCAAAGCCAAAGAATGAGTAAAAGCCAAAAATTGTTAATGTATACAGTTTCTAGCTGTCAATCAAATATCAAATTCTGGAGCACTCACAGTTATGACAAGGTTTGATGTGTGTGTGTGTGTTGTGTAGTTTCCTTCATGAAACCTGAGGATTTCATGCAGGTCTCAAAGACCACGTTAAAACATTAACCACACAATATAACAGCAAAAGTCCCATCAAACTGATAGATATTCTCTGAAAGAAGATAATTTAAATATACATATATATATTTTCAGATAATAAATGTGTAAATTGCACTCGCTGATGCCTGGATTTATTTCAGTTTAATACTTCTGAGGGCTTATATAGGCTTAAATTCCTTTAATATTGGTAGCCGAGAGTTTTTCTGAGTAAGAAGCCTTTTGATAGACTTTACATTTAAAATTTAATCATAGGGGCTTCCCTGGTGGCTCAGTGGTTAAGAATCCACCTGCCAAGGCAGGGGACACGTGTTCGAGCCCTGGTCCGGGAAGATCCCACATGCTGCAGAGCAACTAAGCCCGTGCGCCACAACTACTGAGCCTGTGCTCTAGAGCCTGTGAGCCACGACTACTGAGCCCGTGCACCACAACTACTGAAGCCCGCATGCCTAGAGCCCATGCTCCGCAACAAGAGAAGCCACCGCAATGAGAAGCCCGTGCACTGCAACGAAAAGTAGCCCCGGCTCACTGCAACTAAAGAAAGCCCACGTGCAGCAACGAAGACCCAACACAGCCCAAAAAAATAATTAATTAATTAAAAAAATTTTAAGCATGAAAAAGCAATAAATACTCTGCTAGATTACAGGCATAGTATATTTTACATATTTTAGACTATAGTTTCAGACTGATTTAACCCATTCCATTTGGAGGAACATGTTTAGAGTATCTTTTGACAAATTATAACAGTGCATTGAAAGCATTAACTCACGAAACATAACTAAAATCATCTGAACGTTGTATTTGGCCAGAGATTCTCAGAAAAGACTCTAATGAAAGATCCAGTAGACAGCAATTGTAAGAGCAGGCAAAAAATAATAGATCCTGTATTATCATACGACATTATGCTTCTTTGCCTGGATAAACTTGTACTCAAACTCTTGGTCCTCTGACTCTGCCCCCTTCCCCCATTACACACCCTCCCAGCCAACTAGGGTGCTCTGTCTTCTCTGTTCCCACTGGGCTTGTGTTAGGAAGTATCCTTTACTTGAATTATTTATTCATCATCGTGTCTACCAGCTTTTTTCAGTCCTCATAGTGATGGTATCTTAATTTGCTGTAGAGTCTCAGGTCATGCTCAGAGTTTGATTTTAGGAGCAGCAACGTATGGTTTGCCTTGATACAGATCACACTGTCTTTGTGTGGCCTCAGTTAATTGTTTTACACATATCTCAAGCGGTGAGGGGCCTGATGTAAACTTCCCTTAACAGGAAAAATGGTATATGAGTAGACTATGTTTTCCAAAACATATGTTTATTAAGAGTTCCAGAACGGGCTTCCCTGGTGGCGCAGTGGTTGAGAGTCCGCCTGCCGATGCAGGGGACACGGGTTCGTGCCCCGGTCCAGGAAGATCCCATATGCCGCGGAGTGGCTGGGCCCATGAGCCCTGGCTGCTGAGCCTGCGCATCCAGAGCCTGTGCTCCGCGGTGGGAGAGGCCACAGCGGTGAGAGGCCCGCGTACCGCAAAAAAAAAAAAAAAAAGAGTTCCAGAAAATCTGCTAGATCATGTACAAATCACCCTCTTGAACTGGATGATTATTCCTTTTCATTTAAAAGAAATTCTCATTCTTCTGGACCGAGCTGAGAGTTCTCAGTTGACAGAACATGAGGCTTCCATGTCTTTACTTCACGTTGAACCTTTGTAATAAGCCACCACAGTAGTTTTACTCTTTTGCCTTCTAATCCAATGTTCACAGAGACTAGAATGATCTTAAAACATAAATCAGGTCATCTCATTTCCCTGTATACAATAATGGGTTCTCAGTGCTCTTAGAGGAAAAATCAAATTCCTCACCATGTGATCCAACCTCTCATGATGACTTCCAGCTGAATCTTGTCTCACTCTCCCTTATGTCAGTTAAGATAATACTAACTGCCCTAAAAGCTCAACCCTGAGCTCTCAAGCTTAATAGCAGCAGAGGTGCATTTACTCGTGTAAATCCGGTAGGTAGAAAGAGGAAGAGAGGATGGGCCTTTGCTCCATGCAGTCATTCAGGGGCTCAGATTGGCAGGCATATGGCATCTTTACATTTGGTTCTCTGACACTCTGGGTATTAACGTCCAACTGGCACTTAAGCAAAGAGAGTGGAGGGTTTGTACGGGCCACATCTAGTTGTGGCAGTCCCACCTAAATTCTTTTGACCAGGGATCAGTCACATGGCTATGCTTGTGTGCAAGGGGGTAAGGTTGAGAAATAAAATCTTACTGGAAAGCCACTCCCTCCAGACAACCCTACAACACAGAGGGGCATTCTCTGGTGAAACGCTAGCTGTCTCTTCCACACTCTTACACATTAAGCTCCAGCCACCCTGACTTTACTCTGGTCCTGGCATATTTCTACCCCAGGGCCTTTGCCCATATTGTTCCTCTTCTAGGAGTATTTTTACTGCTCTTAACATGACTGGTTATTTCTTTACTTTTAGTTCTTATCTTCAATGCCATTTCATCAGAGAGACTTTTCTTTCTTTCTTTTATTTTTAACATCTTTATTGGAGTATAATTGCTTTACAATGGTGTGTTAGTTTCTGCTGTATAACAAAGTGAATCAGATATACATTTACATATATCTCCTCCCTCTTGCATCTCCCTCCCACCCTCCCTATCCCACCCCTCTAGGTGGACACAAAGCACCAAGCTGATCTCCCTGTGCTATGTGGCTGCTTCCCACTAGCTATCTATTTTACGTTTGGTAGTGTATATATATCCATGCCACTCTCCCACTTCGTCCCAGCCTACCCTTCCCCCTCCCTGTGTCTTCAAGTCCATTTTCTACATCTGCATCTTTATTCCTGTCCTGCCCCTAGGTTCTTCATAACCAATTTTTTTTTTTAGATTCCATATATATGTGTTAGCATACGGTATTTGTTTTTCTCTTTCTGACTTCCTTCACTCTGTGTGACAGACTCTAGGTCCATCCACCTCACTACAAATAACAGAGAGACTTTTCTTAACCGCCTGTCAAAAGTAGGATTTTCCCAAGCACCTTGCTGGTTTCCTTTATAGTACTTAACATAATTGGTAATCATTAGTTCCTTTACTTGTTTTTGTTTGTTTCTCCCACTAGAGTGCAAGCTCCAGGAAACTATGTATACGTCTTTTACATCACTGAATTCCTAATGTCTGTCATTGTGCCTCACACATAGTATATGCTTAATAAATATTTTCTAAATTAAGGCAGAGGCTCTGGGTAATAAGTAAATCATTACATATTGAACTAAAACACATTACTTATCATTAATATAGATTTATGTATTTATGATTCTGTGGCCAGGTTTCACACAACACAGTCAATGAATCATGATTACCCTACACTGACACTTTATGTTATCCCAACTCTTTCTTGAACAGTCATAAACAAACGATTCCAGTTAGCTATTGCTGCATAATACATTAGCTCAGAATTTAGAGAATTAAAACAGCAACAATCATTTTATCATCTTTCACACATTTTTGTGGGTCAAGAATTCAGGAAATATTTGACTAAATTATCCTGGTTCAAAGTTTCTCATATGGTTATGGTCAAACAGTGGGTGAAGCTAGAATGACAGTGGGACCAGAGCAGACCTAGAGGCTGAAGGTTTCCAGATAAAGTGTTCCTGTGAGCAAAGCAGAAGCACTTTTGTGTTTATGATCTAACTTTGGAAGCATCGCATCCTTTCCGCTGTGTGCTATTGTTGGAAGCATACAGTTTCAAGCTTAGAGGACATAGACCCCATCTCTGGATAGGAGGAGTGCCAGTGAATTTGTGGATGTATTTTTAAACTATCACACTGACCAGGAAGCAATGAATAGAATCCTTGAACTTTGCAGAGTATTTTAAGGCATTGTTATTACCAGGCTTTCTCTTTCATCCTATTTTTCACACGGGCCACCAAGGAATTCCGTGGCACTTAATTTTCTTCCTGCACGGACCTCTTTAAGATATATATATATTCAGGACCTCCAATGTGAAAAGTGCCTTCTCTGCTCATGTAATGAGAGCACTGACATTGAATTGAGTACCTGCTTCTTTTTATACCATTGGAATTAGACTGCATTGATCCTTAACGTTGCTTTGGCACATTTGTGGAAAAGAGCTTTTCTCACAATAATTGGTCTTGGATTCCCAGCCTTCATATCCTACATAACACATTCTCTGTTTTCATTAAAAAAAATTTTTTTTTAAACAGTAAGTCAAATATTCTTTACTCTGGTCAGAATTCCAGAGGAAGGAATTACCATGAGTTCTAGGATCCTGCTTTATAACCATCTCTTTAAACTTACTTAATGGGATGTTTTAGAAGGTGGATAATTTGGATTAGAAAACACGCAAACTGCTAGATCGGGCCAAGCTCCAAAGTGCACATTAATCAACGTAATCCTTTTACTATGAAAACTTACTTATAGTTAGAAAAATTATATTGTTCCAAGTATAACCTTGAACAAGGGTTCATTGACTTTTAAAAAGTAAATGTTTTATTTAAAGAATTTTATATTTACAGAAAAGTTGCAAGAATATTATAGAGAGTTATTGTATAACTCATACCCAGTTGCCCTTATTGTTAACGTTACTTTGGTTCATTTGTCACAACTGAGGAATCAATACTGATACATTATTATTCACTAAAGTCCATTCTTGATTTGGATTTCTTTAGTTTTTACCTAATGTCTGTTTTCTGTGCCAGAATCACACATTGCATTTACTTGTCGTGTCTCCTTAGACTCTTCTAGACTGTTACAGTTTTCCATACTTTCCTTGTTTCAGATGAGCTTGACAGTTTTGGGTTGAGAACAGCAAAAATGCACAAGGAAGACCAAGCACTGTTCTATTAGGAAGTTGAGCATTGTGACTAAGAGAACAAACTCAAGGATGGAATAGCCATGTGTGTGAATCCTAGCCCTGGCACATACCAGCTGTGTGCCTTTAAGTTCCTTAACCTACCTGAGCTTCAGTTTCTTTACTGTTTAAGTGAGGAGTAATAGTACCATCTTTCTAGGGCTGCTGGGAGAATTCACTGAGGTAAAGCATACAAAGCATAATGCTCAATGCTTAGAAGGTGCGAGATTGCTCTTTAAACGTATCTAAAATAGAGGTCAGCCCACAAAAGCCTTTTCGAAGTATAATATAGCTGACCTGTTTTTATGGCAATAGTTATAGTTACGTTAATGCCAAACAGGTATTGCGCACATACCATGTATATACAAGTCACTATTCTAAGCACTTAACATACATCAACTGAATTAATCGTACTATTAATATTACTAAGTCCAACCATTTTAATAATATTATTTCTAGGGAAAACACTTCTCACATTTTAGATGTGGGAGAGAATAAAGAGAACATTCCAACGTGAGTAAAGTCATGACAGTCGATATGTGTACGTCAGTATATGGATGGAAGCTGAGGAAAGTGAACCGAGCAGACAGGTCTGGGCGTGGGTGTCTTAAACAGGGGTGTATTGGAACAGGATGTTAAACCATTATTGAAGGGTTTTGACAGACCTGAATTTATGGTAAATTTTTCCATATCTTCTTTCTCAAGACTTGCTAGCTGGGCTGGTGGGGGGGGGCAGGGGCAGAATTTGAGGACTGCCTTTATGTTCAGACATTTGGTACGGATGAGATTTATCAACAGAAAGGAGGGAAAATGCTCTCACTTCTCAGGGTGCCCATGGCTTAGAATAAATGGAAACCTGGCCTCACTGTCTCCATGATCCCTTCCCCAAAAACCGAGACAAATGTGCTCACGACTTACTAATTAGGTGGAACCACTGTAATGATTTCATTGCTGTTGCAGCTTCCACCAAGAGAGTGTTTGATTCATGTAAGGCAATCAGAACTGTAATCCACTGCTAGCAGAAGAGAACAGACAAGAACGTTATTCCTAGTGAATGTTTGCTTACTATCAACAAGGGTGACAGGGGATAGGAAAAAGGTCTGTGTGCCAAAAGCGTGCTTAGAATTCCCATCTGTTATCATGGGCCAATGTTTCATAAAGTAAAACAGTGGTTTCCTCTCAGAATAGCTTTGGGAGCTGAGGACAGAGGAGGAAATTAACTACTGAAAAGTGTTCCCCTGATGACCCTTAAGCTGATCCCGGCTTCCCTAGTGGCTGTTGTTGTTTTCCACGTGGATGCTCTTCAGGAGGAAAAGCAAGAAGACAACTAGCATCTTTGTTTAAAAAAACCCACAAAAACCTGCAGTGCTGCAAAATCTCATGTTTAATATCAACAGCAGTCTCAAATCACTGGCACCTGCAAAGTGCTGGCGTAAGCACCTTTTTAAATCCTTCCCTAGTCCAACACGTTAGATATAGTGACTTTCATTTTAGAGATGAAGACATTGAGGCTGAGAGAGGTAAAGCACCTTGCCCAAGGTCAAATAACAGAGCTGGGACGTGAACCCACACCTGTCATTCCTAGAGCTCGTGATCAAAACCACAGTACTACAGACCTGTGTCTAGAATGGCAACGTCTGTGTCTTGCCCAAGCAGTGTCAGTGATGCCCGGTCTGGAAAGGTCTAGCCAACCCAGTGATAGGTTTCTGAGTTAGAAGAGACTTTAGAGACACCACAGGTTCTCAACCTACCTGCACATTGGAATCACCCGGACACTTGAAAACACACTGATTCCTGAATCCCAGTCTCACACCCTCTGGTCTGATTGGTGTGATGTGGCATTGTTGTGCAGGGGGAGGGATTTAAGAGTTCTCCAGGTGCTTCCGATATGATCCAAGGCTGAGAACCACTGACCTAGACCAACTCTCCATGACTGGCTGCTCCTGTGGCCCAGGGACCATCAGCATCAGTACCACCCGGGAGTTTGTTAGCAATGCTGATTGCCAGGTTCCGCATCAGGTGATTTGTATGCACACTGAGGTCTAAAAGAGTGGCAGTGCCCAGATAACCGCTAAAGGATGAGGAAGAGTTACATAAAGAAGGAAAGGAAGCGCATTCTAGACAGACGGGTTCATATGCACAGAAGAGGGAGAATGGCGCATTCAGGAACTAGAAGTTGGTTATAAGATCACCCTTTTCATACAGGCTTCTGCCCCAGGGCTTGGCACTGGTCACCTCCTCTATCTGCATGGTTCCTTTCACCTCAAATGATCCCAGTAAGGGCCTTCTCAGTAAGGGCCTTCTCAGTAAGGGCCTACCACGAGCACCTCATTTAAATTGTAATCCTTCTTCCAAATCTACACTCCCAGATGCCATTATTTGCTCTATTTTTTTTCATAAAACTTGTAACCGTCTAACGTGCTAAATGATATACTTACTTTTTGTCTTTATTTACTGCCTGTCTCCACAGTAGAATGCAAGCTCAGTGAGTGCCCAGATTTTGTTTGGTGTCTACCAGTGCATCCTTCAGCACCGAAAACAGTAGCTGGCACTTAGCAAAGCTGCTTTCTGTATATATGTGGAGTTAACGCATTAATCAAGCTGTGAAGGGCTGAGTAGGTCGTGCTTACTTTACCTGGAACTTCATTGTGAAATTCACCGAGAGCCTTTTCAGGACTTTAAGTGGGTAAAGGACAAAATCAGATTTTCAGTTGATTCTAGAAAGACCACCCGGCTGCTGTTTAGCTAGTGAACTTTGGGTACAGGGAAGTGAAAGGCTAGTTTGGTGACAGTGGCACCCTGCACTAAGGGAATAGGGGCTGGAGAAGACGGGATGCATTCCAGGCCGGCTTAGGAAGTAGCATCAGCAGGGATGGCTAAGGGGGTGAGGGAGAGAGAAAAGTCATCCTAGGTTTCTGGTTTAGGCAAGGAGAGAGGTGAAAAGCCATCAGAGAGTGCTGAGGAAGAACCGACATTTGGAGGGAAAGAGTAAAGCTATTGTGAAGTATCGAACCCTAGACTGGTAACTCGGTGGAAATTTGAATTGTACATTCACTAAACAGTGATATATACTTAACATTGGCACTATGCTAAGCCCCCGTGTGTAAGTGATATTCATTCAAAAAAGTACCTACTGTGTGTCAGGCATGGTGCTGGCTCCAGGGGATACAGTGATGAGTAAGGCAGATGTGGAATTTATAAACAGAAATAGATCAAGTGGTATGGGAGTTAGAGGACGGATGTAAAAGAGAAGGGGAGAGAGAGAGAGACCTAAAGAGAGATTCCCTTGATCTGGGAATTCAAGGAGATGAACTTCCTGGGATTGTTAGCATTTACACTAGAGCTGAAAGTAAATGTAACATTTAGAAAGAGAGGACAAAGGAAGCAAAGTCATGGAGGCCAAAAAAAAAAAATTCTAAATCATGTCAGGAATAGCAAATAGTTTAGATTGTTAGGAATTTAGAGACAAGGGTTGGGGGGTGGTATAATGAGAGGCAAACTTGTAAACACAGGTAGAGATCCCTGAAAGCCAGGTGAAAGATTTTCAACTGTAAGATTCTATAAGAAATTAGCCTGAAACATCATAGGAGCTCAGCGTGTGTCTATTCAGTACATCTATGAATCATTTTTTTAAGGGAGGTGATGGTTACAAAGTGCTGTTTGGGGCAGATAAGCATGATTTCAGCACAGATGTTGGGTTATAAGGGGAGAAGCTGGGAAACGAGGCTATTTTAGTTGTGCATTAGATAGGCTATTTACTGTCAAATAATCCCCATGTTTTAGTGTCAGCACAATGAAAGTTCGTATCTGATTTTTGTGAGAGTCCACTGCAGGAGTTCCTGGTCAGGTGGCTCATATAGACAGATAGCTCTCCTCTAAATTGTAACTCAAGCCCCCAGCCTCCTTATATGTTGTAGTTTCGCCATCCTCTAGGCCTTTGGAGTCTCCTCCATTCAACTCATGGATTGCAAAAGAGAAAGAAAGATACTCTTGAGAGGAGTCTATGGGTCATCCAGAAGGAGCAGACAACACTTCCATTAGCCAGAATGCAATCCCATGGCGTCAGCTAACTGTGAGAGAGGCTGGGAAGTAGGCTAGCTGTGTGTCCAGAGAAAAAGGGCTCCACCACAGTAATGAAGGTGAGAGATAATAAAGGCTAACTGAGGGAATAGAGAGGGAGATACGCATTCAGTAGATACTGGGAAAGTAGAATTGATGGTAAATTGCTACTGATTGGGCACAGGATGGCAAAGGGTACATTCTCCAAATGTAATTGCCACGAGTAAAAAGGTGTTTCCATCGCAGGCCTTTGAATTATACATTAACTTGTCCCAGATGCTTTCTATTTGAAGAGACAATGTAGCAACTCAGGAGAAGATTCACAGAGAAGAAGCTCTTGCTTCAGTATGAAAGCTTTTTATTCTCTGTTTTATTAAAGAAAATAAGTTCACCATGAATGTGTACTGTTAGTTAAAGTTTTAAGAAAACATGCATCCAAATCGCTGAGTTTTAGGCATGCTTACTGGTTTACTGAAGGATAAACAATGCATAAACACAGTGGGGAAAACCTTTTGTTTACATGTCTCTACCTTGACAGATTGTTCTGAGGATGGTAGAGAAAATATAGGTAATGAGCCCAGTACAGTGTTTAGCTCCTAGAAATAAAAGGTAGCTGCTCTTATTACGTGGATATAACAAAAAGACAATTACGGAGGGATGGGTCTAGGTCAGGTGAACTAGGCAGCAAGTAATAAATCCTGGCATGCTCGTATAGCATGGTGATACTTTACAAGTCTAATTTTGCTGGGTTATTTCTCAAAGGAACTTCCAATTCAATAGCAGCTCACCAGTGTAGGAGTCTCAGCTGAAATTTGCTTTGCAGCCGATCTATTGCACAAATTGAGGCAGCTGTGCACAGCATGCTTTTCATTTCAATGACTCTATCTTGAAGGGTGTTATGCAAAAGGCCACTAATCAGGGAAAAGGCTCTCTTCAATCGGCAACTTCTCAGGGCCTCATGCAAAGGAAAATTTGCCTGTTTCATTAAGAATGAACCAACCTATTGGTTTGTGTACAACCTGGATCATTTACATTTTCGGTTAAAAAAAAATGCTTAGATGTTATTTCCAGTCCCGTGTCTTCCCTCTCAGTTCATTAGCCTGAATAAACTAAGTTCCCTTAGTGGAGAAATTGATTGTAGAACCGTAGGTTTCTTGGGGCTGGTTGTTGCAGCATACCCAGATAACCTTAATAAGATTAGCCTTGTCTTTTCCTATGGGCTTTGATGATGGAAATCTACCAGTCTCCAGTTAAAATCCTTGTCACATTTGACTTTTGTTTTGCTTAATTTTTACAATGTATTCAGCTTGAAGAGTAAAAGTAGATTGATCTGTTTCACTCCTAAGTTGTTCCTTACATGGATTTCCATGCCCTGGTTCATGTTTTGTGGGTCTGCAGTCAGTGTATGAAGCAGATGGTGCTAATCTATATAATCTGATTTATGGAGAAAGAAGATGAGGCCATGAATATTAATATCCTATTTTCGTGTGATGGTATTCTAAACATATACACTATAAAAAATTCTCAAAATATGAAAGGAAATGATCCCGGGGTCACCTGTATAATTTCTATCCCAAAGAAATTAAGCTGGGAAAGAGCACGTAAACAAAGTATGATTCCGGGCCTTGCCATGGAACAAACTACGGCTCTGAGGCTTCAAGTCTCTGTTCAGTTGTGAAGTGCTAGGTGGTGTATTGATGTATCGGGGAAACTGAACACAGCATCCAGTGTCTTTGTGGATCAATTAAGTGCAAGACATTAGCTTGATGGTTTGTGAATGCTCATATTTCAGTTTAGGTGATTAGCTGTTACAGAAATCAAGTATGATATTGGGATGTAGCATTTTTCCTTTTTCCTGGAGTTATTGGAAATGGATCTAGTATTTGAACATTGGATTTTGGATCTCATAATCCTCTTAACTCCCTAATTTTCCCCAAAAGAAAAGTGAGGTCCAGAGAGATGAAGCAGCTTGCCCAAGATAACCCAGCAAATTAATGATTACATTGCCATATCATATGATAGCCCATTGGCGGTAACGGGTGTCCACAAATGTCCCTTTCTTTGAATAAACATCAAGGCTCTGTCTATTCTTAAAGAAAATATTTTCTCTGAGATCATGATCATGGTAAAAACAGGGTTTCTTTCTCTAAGTATGACTTTATGCTCCTTTTCTCTTTGTTTGCTATATTGGTTATTCATTCATTAAGTAGCCTCTGAATATTGTCATGTGGTTGGTATTCTGCAAGGTTCAGCAGGACAGCAAGAGAAGAGTGAGTACGCTTATATACTGAGTGGAGACAAGTACTGGGCTAATTATCAAGTAATTAACCAGAAAAAAAGTCCACATAATAGAAATGCACTTGTTACAATTACTATGAGAGTGGAAGATTACAGATAGAAGTTTATGAAGTACCATTAAAAACCCTCAGCAGTGATCTGATTCTAAAGTGCAGTGTTTTACTTCTCTTCCCAAAGAAAAGATATTAAGGGAGATCACTTAACTGTGAGCCGCTGAATTTGAACCAAACGTTACACGTCTCCTAGAGATAAATTTTCATGGCCAACAATTGGGAGAAACCACTCAAATGATGTAAAAATTAAGATTTTTGTAAGAGCCGAGGGAACAGACAGTTGTTAAATAATCTAGTGTCTAAGAGAAGTGATGTTTTATGTTTTTGTTTAGTTTGAAAACTGAATTACTCAAATGGCTCTAAAAAAATTTTTTTTAACCTTGAAAATCATCATTTCCTTTTACAGATTTGCAGTTCTGGTGATTTGTCAAGGGTTATATGCCTGGGATCACAGATTTAGCTTCACGTCAAAATCAATTTCAGTTTTGCTTCATGTTAAAATGTGTAGTTTGCTTCTAATATCTTTCCTCTTTTTATAAAATAGCTTGATTTTTTTTTCGTTAGACTAGGGCTAATTTTATTGTATCCCTGCTTAGCAGAACTGACATTCCACCAGCTTTGTGCTAAGTTATACCTCCTGGTCCAATTTTCTAATTACAAATGACCTGTGGAATAAATTTTCTAATTACAGATGACTTGGGGGAACAAAAGGTTCTTGGGTGAGAGTGATGGAAAGATACCAACTGATGGAGCATTGTTAGGTGTCTGGCTAGTGATGAAAGTCTTATGACTAGAACTCTCAAACCACAGATCTTATCTGTTCCATAGATTTACTTGTTCATCTAAACATTTATTTATCGTTTGCCTCCAAGTGCTACAGATAAACCAGAAAGCCAGAGAGGTCCCTGCCCACATGGAGCTTCCTCTGTGTAGAGAAGACAGATAATGAGCAAATAATTATCACATACCTTCAGATAGAGATGAGTGCCAGTGACAAGAAAATGAAATAGGACAGTGGTGTAGATGGAGAGTGGTGAAGAGTTCCGTTAGCTAGGGTGGTTAAGAAGGCCCTTCTAAGAAGATGAAGATCACAGAGAGATCAAGGAGGAACGAATTTAGGCAGAGGGAGCCATAAGTGCAGAGACCTTGACCTGGAACCAGCATGAAGTGTTGAGGGTCAGAAAGGCTGGAGTGGCTGAAGTATAATATCTGAGAAGGAGAGTGGTATTAAGAGATGGAGCTAGAGATTTGACAGGTACGTGGGCAGGGAGAGCAATAGTTCTCAAAGTGTGGTCCCCAGACCAGCAGCAGCAGCATCGCCAGGAATCTGTGAGTAATGCACATTCTCAGGCCCCATCCCAGACCTACTGCATCAGAGCCTCGGGGGCAGAGCCTGGCATTCTGAGTTTTTACCAGTCCTCCCAGGGATGCGTGCTCAAACCCAGGACCTGCTGATCAAGAGCATTGTTTTCCAGGATAAGGAATTTGTGTTTTATTCTCCACTGGATGGTTTTAAGCAGAAGAGGGAAATAATGTGATTTAGGCTTTGAGTAGATAACTTTGGCCTTTGTGAGAAGAATGGACAGATTGGTACTCTTTTAAGTATCTGTTCTGACTAAAAATTGTAGCTCAGCAGGAAAGAACAATTAGCAGATTCATGCTGAGCTCTGTTTACTTTTATTGTGAAGGATAATTGTGTTCAATCTTATGCCTGAATTCCAGATGTCAGGTACCTGAAAATGCAGTTAGTAATTCCCTACTGTGAGATGTCAGGGCACTGAAATTCAAACACAGTTGTGGAAACGCAAACCCATTATCAATTGTCTTCGGATACTAATGTCTTAAGTAGGGCAGATTTTCTAGTTGAAAACACCAATTGGCTTTTGCAATGAAGTATAATTAGGACAGTTGTAAATTAATACGCTGTCTGTTTTACTCTGGATACCAGCCCAGATTTGGTAGGGTGTGTGTGTGTGTGTGTGTGTGTGTGTGTGTGTATGTGTATGTGTGTAAAACATGCTTCCTATGTGGGGACTTAACCTCCATACCATAAAATCCCTCTAGATATTTATGGAGTCTTCAAGGGATGATCCAAGACTGTTCTAGAACAAATCTTTTCAACCACCATTTAAATCTGCCATTGTCTCTTCTCTCTTGTTCTACTTTACTTTCTTTCTGAGATATGCTTAGTAAAGTCATATGACGTTATTTGTACCGCAACTACCACAGGTATATCTATACCACCTCCCATTGCTAGAGATGTTGCCTTTTGTAATACGCCCTCTTGGCTCTGTCAGCCTCCCAGTTAGGCTAGTGCTAAAGCTGCTCCGTTGAAGGGGCAAATCTCACACACGCTGTTGTTGCCACTGTCAGACAGACTAAGCCCCAGGAAGTGCTGCCTCCAGATCTCACAGGCGTTGTGAGAGAAAGCCACTCTTTCCATTCCTGCTTACGTTTCCTCTCTCCTTGGGACTCAGACAGAATGCTGGCCACTTCTACCTCCCCAAGGGCATCCACTTTCTGTGTTTTGGAATAAATTTCCTCCTGGCACTTCCTTTCTTGTTAGGCAAGATTTCCATCTTACATTCTTGCAGAAATCTTTCCTGGAGTCTTCTGACCTACCCCAGTCTGGTCTGGTGACTCTCTAGGCAAGCAGCACACTTTCGTCACTGCCATCACTCTTGACTGTCATCCTCAGCATTCACTTCTCTGCTTTCCCGTATAGGATACTGTTTCCTGAATTTCATGATTTTCTCTTTCTTATTTCTTTGTTTTGGAGGAGCACATCCCTCACTTCCTAAGAAAGGGTGCACTAGAGGTGAAGTTTTTGTTTTTTTTAGAATTTTCATGTCTGAAATTGTCTTTTATCCTCACACAAGATAGTGATAGTTGGACGTATGAAGATTTCCAGATTAAACATCACCATTTCCTTAGCACTTTGAAGGGATTGTACCATTGTCTTCTCATTTCCAGTGACATTCAGATTGTTCATTCTTTGTATGAAAACTTTTTTTTTTTCTCAAGATTCTTTTCTTTCCCCTAGAATTCTGAAATTTCACTGTGAAATGCCTTGGTGTGGGTGTATTTTCACCTATTATGCTGGTCAGAACTTTAAATCTGAGATTCATGTCTTTCATATGTAGGGAATTTTCTTGAATTATTTCACTGGTGATTTCTTCTCCTCCATTTTCTCCATTCTATCTGGTGGTTTGATTTGATTTGAACGTGAAGCTGTTTGGAAGCTCTGGGCACTAGAAGAGGTTTGTTGAATCTGGTCTTCACTGTAGGGTAACTGGATGGACTCCTTTCTTTGGGAACTTCCGATGTCAATATCTTTAGAGTTTTCTCTTTGGTTACAATCCCCAGGGAAGACTCTTCCAATCCCCTGCCTGGCTGCCAACCTCTGGGAGTTGAGTAGATGTGAAAAAGGGCTGAGGTCTGAACATTCAGTAAGTCAGTGCTCTGTCATTGCATTGTTTTCAGTACGGTGCCCAAGTCTCAACTGGGCCTGGTGCCCCCCAGTTCAGAGAAACTCTGTTCCCTTTCCTGAGAACAAAGCTCCAGGATTCTACCAGGATGGAGGAAGAACTGGAAAAGACTTTGGGGAGCCAAATGCTTCTTAAACATTCTTTTAACAAGTCTTCCTGTTGCTGGCCTCATCTTCTCTACCCCTTCCAGAAGTATTTGGTGCATTGATTCCTGAGCCCATTGGGAGTTCTGCAGTGTAAAGCAGACTGTTCTTGCCTCTCCTTGCTGCTGATTTAGAACTTTGCTTTTTTGAGTCTAAGGCGGTTTCTACCCATTCATCTACTTTCTAGCCCTTAACATTTTGTTTTATTGTCTCCTCTCCCATTTTCCTTTGTGAGTTCATATATTAAAAAAATTCTTGGGTTTCCCTGGTGGCGCAGTGGTTGAGAGTCCGCCTGCCGATGCAGGGGACACGGGTTCATGCCCCGGTCCGGGAAGATCCCACATGCCACGGAGCGGCTGGGCCCGTGAGCCATGGCCGCTGAGCCTGCGCATCCGGAGCCTGTGCTCCGCAACGGGAGAGGCCACAACAGTGAGAGGCCCGCATACCGCAAAAAAAAAAAAAAAAAAAATTCTTTACTTGAGATTTTATGGGATTTGAGAGGGAGCAGAATTAAATACATGTGTTTAATTCACCGTTTAAAATCAGAAGCGCTTTCGAACTTATTTCCTCCCCTCTAGTCTCTGAACTGGATTGGGAGGAGTGGAGAGTCATATGAATTATGGCACCTTTATCCCCACACTCCCCAGTTAGAAAGCAGAAATAGATACAATGGATTTAGATTAAAAAGTTTTTTTCCCTCTGTGTTACCTATGGACATGGTCCAATTCTATTTCTGCTTAAGATAAGATGAGCAGGGATGTATTTAAATTTCAGAAAGAGGAATGGAGATTAGATAATAAAATCTCCTGACTGTGTGGGATGTTGAAGTCGGTTATCAGGGGAATCCTCTGAAGCTTGTGAGTAGCTGAGTTGACAAAGAACTAGGAGCAAAAGCATGGCTCTTAACTTGGCTGGCATTCCTTTGTGAGGCACAGCAATTAGCACAGAAGCAAGCACGCTCTTCTCTTTGTCTGGATTAAGAAATATCTGCAATTTTAACCAAATACAACGTTCTTATTGATGCATGTTTGGATATTGCAGAGTTGTCCCTGAGATCAAGTTACTTACATCCAATTAGTGCCTGGGCATCATTTTTGAGAGTGGTGGGCATAGCTGCTGCCAGATGGGCAGTGACTTAGTGAGGATGGTAGAGGGGAGGAGGGGGATGTAGCAGCTGCTATGAAAAATACCACATACGACCTGCTCATTAATAATATATTCTCCAGTTTATTGTTTGAGAAGTGATAGCTGATCACCTCTCTACTTTCGCAGAGTCTTTCGGTTTACCTGCTCTGCCTTTTATTTTTCTTTTCTGTTATCCTTCATGTTACTTACAGAAATAATTTCATCGGGATATTTTCTGGTGATTTTTTTTCTGTTTTACTTTGAGGGTTGGGGTGTCACCGTGAGCAGGAAAGCTTTCATTTTTTCAAGAAAGGGATTACGGAGCATGGTTCACCCATGTGAAGTTCCCTTTAGGTGCGTGTGTCACTGTATAGTGTGAAACCAATGCTGCAGGGAGAAAGCTATCCTAGCCCTGCCATGAAATTGGGTTGGATTTATGTTTGGCTGCAGAGTCAAAATAAAGAAAATAAAGGTGTCATTTACTACGTTGTACTGGAAGCTTGGCCACTCCTTGCCTTTTCTGGGTTTTGAATTTGCGGGACAACACTGATACAATGCTTATTTATTTGACCAGGATTTTCTAATCCCACATTTCTAAAGGCAGTGTTGCACAGGAGTAGAGTATGGGTTTTGGAGTGAGACAGACCTGGGTCCAGATGTGTGTGAGTGACTTTGACCAAGCTAGTTAGTCTCTCTAAACCCCAGCCTCCTTATTTGTAAAATAAGAATGATGTCTGTGCTCTTCCAAGGACTGCTGTGAAGATTAAATGAGCAAATATAAGTAAACAGCTCCTGTCATTGCCATGATTATTATTGCTGTTATTACTATTCAAAGAAAGACTGGAATCATCATTAGGGGAAAAGTGGGAAAAGGCATTTTAGAAGTGACTTGGGGGTGAGCAAAGGCCAGTGAGCTCAGCCTACTCCTCCTGCAGAATCTAGTGGAAGATCTGCATAAATGTGGTTCCACAGCACAGACTAGAAAATCAATCTTGCTTTATCGAATGTCCACTAGTTCTACCTAGAATTTATCTTATCACACACCAGACATCCTTGTTAGGCCCCAGGAAAAAGCTCAGTAAATCATACTATTTCAAAGACCCATTTACAACAACGCTTCTTCCTTACCTGTGTCCAACTTCAACAGGCAGTGAACATTGATACTGTTGAGAGAATCCCAGTAGAGCAATAAAAAGCCTTAAATATATTGTTTTTAACTAAAAATTTTTAAAATTAATTAATTAATTTATTTTTGGCTGTGTTGGGTCTTTGTTGCTGCGCGCGGGCTTTCTCTAGGTGCGGGGAGTGGGGGCCACTCTTCATTGTGGTGCGCAGGCTTCTCACTGCGGTGGCTACTCTTGTTGTGGAGCACGGGCTCTAGGCACGCAGGCTTCAGTAGTTATGGCACGCAGGCTCAGTAGTTGTGGCTTGTAGGTTCTAGAGTGCAGGCTCAGTAGCTGTGGCACACGGGCTTAGTTGCTCCATGGCATGTGTGATCTTCCCTGACCAGGGCTCGAACCCGTGTCCCCTGAACTGGCAGGTGGATTCTTTTTTTTTTGCGGTACGCGGGCCTCTCACTGTTGTGGCCTCTCCCATTGCGGAGCACAGGCTCCGGACACGCAGGCTCAGCGGCCATGGCTCACAGGCCCAGCCGCTCCGCGGCATGTGGGATCCTCCCGGACCAGGGCACGAACCCGTGTCCCCTGCATCGGCAGGCGGACTCTCAACCACTGCGCCACCAGGGAAGCCCTGGCAGGTGGATTCTTAACCGCTGCGCCACCAGGGAAGTCCCTAACTAAAATATTTTAAAATGTCCAAATATTCATATGAGTAGTTGTACAAAGTAGTAAATGTGGAAAATTATCCGAACCTTCTAGCTGATACATTTTCGGAGTTGGAGAGAGTATTAAAAAAAAAAAAAGTGAGCTTGAAAAATAAACAGGATTCAAAGGATCCGTGATTCAGAACTGGGTTTCCTGCATTAAAATACTTAAAGTTATGCAAAATTGACTGTGGAAAGAATAACACTTAGTAAATGAAGGCTTTTCTTTTTCCTGTGTATCAAATCAAATGCATTTCATAAAGGAGCAGGAACCTCTTAAAATAAATACAGTGAAGCCTCCTTTAAGCATTCACTCTAGGGACTAACAAAAATCAATTGCCTCCTCAAGTTAGATCTTTAATAAAAGATGGAATCAAAACGGTATTGGAAGCTGTGTCCACATTCTGAAGAAGTGGCCCCTTAAGACGGCTGATTGCCCACCAGGCAGCATCTTAATACAGATTCTGTTGTCTTTTTTAAAGGAGATGGTTTGATTGAGGAATGCCCTATTGAATACAATGTCTAGTCCTTGCCATATTGAATATAAGCTTTAGCCCTTCATCTGTTTACTTATTAATGATCAGATTCATTATCTTAAATAACAGAGAGAAAAAATATCTCCAAGCCTCATAATAGCAAGAGGGAGTACATTTATTTGTACTTCTCAGGAGAACTCCGCTTGGCTGATATCACCTAATTAATCTTTACAGTTGGTCCGTAAGGAGGATGCAGTTTTACTGTCCCTCAATCTGTAGATCTAATAACTGTGGAACATAGAAGATAAATTGTATTTGCCCTGAATAGCGGTTTTAAAGGAGTCTCTACAGTGCCAATAATGAAGCCCATTCTAAGCTTTGTACACAAGGGGACTTTGACTCAGAGCTTCCTGTATGGGATGCCTGGAGACTGTTGAAACAGCGAAAATCTGTTAGAAATGTTCAGGTGGTTCCAGTTCTTCGAGCAACGCAGTCTGTGCTATGCCTTTGGGACTTACTAGGGCCTCTTCTCTTTCCTAAATTTTGGGATCTGGGTGGGTTGGGATGCTGTGTGCAGTAAAGTACACAGTGACAATTCCTACCATGGGAGAGAAGGATTAAAACGCTGTCATATGTCACTTGAGCCACATGGATGGGGCAGTGAAACAGTGAAAGCAGAATGGCTGTAATGATGACGATGATGAAAATAAGGACAGTGTTAATGACTTATTTTATTAAATGCTACCCTGCGCAGGCCCAGAACCAAACATTCTACTTACTTTATTTTCTTTAATCAACACAATACTCTATGAGGTTGGTATTATTATCATACCAAGTTTACAGGGAAGAAAATAAAGTGTCTGACTTCTGTTAATAAAGAAAAATGTGGAAAATCAGAGCTTCACAGGAGTCATTTTTTTGAATTGAAATATAGTTGATTTACAATATTGTATTAGTTTCAGGTGTACAGCATGGCGATTCAGTATTTTTACAGGTTATATGCCATTGAAAGTTATTACAACATGATGGCTGTAATTCCCTGTGCTGTCCAATATATCCTTGTTGCTTATCTATCTTATACATAGTAGTTTGTATCTCTTTCCCATACCCCATCTCCCCCCTCCCCCCTTCCCTCTCCCCACTGGTAACCACTAGTTTGTTTCCTATATCTGTTTCTTTTTTGCTATCTACATTCATTTGTTTTGTTTTTTAGATTCCACATATAAGTGATACCATATGGCACTTATCTTTTTCTGTCTGACTTACTTCACTAAGCATAATATTCTCTAGGTCCATCCACCTTGCTGCAGATGGCAGAAGTTCATTCTTTTCTATGGCCGAATAATGTTCCATTGACACGTATACCACATCTTCTTTGGCCATTTGTCTGTTGTTGGATCCTTGGGTTGCTTCCATATGGTCCAGTTTGTTTTCAGTGAGAATTGTTCCACATGTAGATGTATTTTTGATGTGTTCACGGGAGGACATGAGCTATACATTTTCTTACTCTGCCATCTTGATTATCTCCCTGAGGGAGTCATTTTTTCCTGATGCAAAAGATGGCAGTTCACTTTGCAACGCTCCTCTATACAATTCAACTCAATTTTTGATTTGAGGATTTCTTTGGGATACTGTGTGCAGGGTTTGGGCTGGGGACTGAGCATAGGGAAATGAAAATGGCACAATGTTTGTCCTTAAGAAGTTCAGCCCAAACTCGGCTACAAACTCAAATTCTTTCAGGGGCAGCCATGCAGCATGACACCAGTGAGTATGGCAAGGACTGAGGCCAACTGGAGATGTTGCAATTAGACGGCATTAACAACAAAAATTCCTGCCATGTGACCAGAACCCCTCTCTGGGCTGGATTAAGTCTGGCATTATTTTGCAACTCATGGACTAGCTATATGCTAATTTCTTGACCAATAGCATATTTTCTCTGTGATTTTTCATATTAAAATTAAAACATAAGACCTTTACCTCTGTGATATGGAAATTTTGGTATGGAGGTTTAGGAACTACTGACAGCCATGCTGTGCTTTGAAGGATGCCACTGTAGCGAGAATGGAGTAGGCTTGCAGAGAGAAGCAGAGACAAGAGATGAGATAATGGAAGGTCCAGATGGCATTCGTATCCCCAGTTCCAGTTACCCTAAGGCCCAGTGGTACCTTGCCTGTGATTTGTTCAATGATTTCTTCAGTTATAGAAAATGATACTCTAGAATATCCTTCCAAGATATTCCTCTTTCTCTTTTAGCCAGACCTAGTTTAAGGGGTTTCTGCCACTTGTAACTAAAAGTGACTTGATTAATTCACAGGGCTGCCTGTGAACCCAGGAAGGGAGACGAAGGAGGTAGAAAGTCAAAGATGAGAGTATTGCATCCATCCAGAGAGCACACAGCCAGCTGGGGCCATCTATACTCATCAGCCTAAACATAGAGACACGGGTACTCAAAACCAAACAGCTGGAGTCAAAATTAGAAGACAAAAGGATACTAAGGGAATTGGGGGAAAAAATTTGATAAGAAAAAAAATTCAGTTCCTATTTGGAACTGAAGCCGAAGCCATAATTAATGAGCTTTTGCCTGAAAGCTGTTGGAAAATGGATTCTGGTGTTTCTCAGTAGGTCAAAGACAGGGCTCTTAAAGGAGGGGAAGCTGGGACTAGTTTTCAAAAGGAGGAGGTGAAGCTGGAGGTACTGGGGCAGTCTGTAAAGTGGACTCACTTCTTTAGATTGTCTCAGAACTTACCCTGGCTTCTTAGGGGACCTCTGCTCTCATTGGAGGTGGACCAGGATGGCTATACTGGCTTCATCTTCATCTGGATCTGAACTCTAAGGGTATTGCTACCTTCTTAGTATCAGGGAACATATAACACATCCTGAACATATTCTGTGAACATCTTCCATGCTTTCTCTTGCCAGCTCTGTTTAAAAAAACAAACAAACAAAACAGCTTTATTGAGATGTAATTCATGTGCTAAACAATTCACCATTGAAGGTATATAATCCAATGGCTTCTAGTGTATTCACAGAGTTGTGCAGCCACAATGACAATATACTGTAGAACATTATCTCCAACCCCAAAAGAAATCCTGTCCCCATTAGCAGTTACTCCTCATTTCTCTCTCAACGGTCCCACTCCCAGCCCTAGGAAACCACTAATCTGGTTTCTGTCTCATTAGATTTGCCTATTCTGGACATTGCACATAAATGGATTCATATAATATGTGCCTTTTGTGATTGGCTTCTTCCACTTGGCATAGTGTTTTCAAGGACCATCTATGTTGTAGATATATGAATAATTCGTGTCTTTATTGCCAAATAATAGCCCATTGTAGGGATATACCACATTTTATTTTTCCATTCATCAGCTGATGGACATTTGAATTGTTTCCACTTTTTGGCTATTTTATGAATAACAGTGCTGTGAACATTCATGTACAACTTTTTGTGTAGATGTATGTTTTCATTTCTCTTGCATATATACCTAAGAATGGAATTGTTGGGTCATGTGGAAACTTTATATTTAACATTTTGGGGAAATGCAAACTGTTATACAAAGTAGCCACACCATATGACATTCCCAGTGGCAAAGTATAAAGGTTCCAATTTTGCTGTATCCTCACGAACACTTGTTTTATTAAATGTTTTTTGACTGTACATATCCTAATGGTTATGAAGATATATCTCATTGTGGTTTTTATTTGTATTTCCCTCATGGCTAATAACATTGAGCGTCTTTTTATGTGCTAATTGGCCATTTATATATCTTCTTTGCAAAGATATCTATTTAGATTCTTTGTCCATTTTTTTTTTTCCGGTACGTGGGCCTCTCAGTGTTGTGGCCTCTCCTGTTGCAGAGCACAGGCTCTGGACGCGTAGGCTCAGCGGCCATGGCTCACCGGCCCAACCACTCCGCGGCATGTGGGATCTCCCCGGACCGGGGCACAAACCCGTGTCCCCTGCATCGGCAGGCGGACTCTCAACCACTGCACCACCAGGGAAGCCCTGTCCACTTTTTTTTAAACATCTTTATTGGAGTATAATTGCTTTACAATGGTGTGTTAGTTTCTGCTCTATAACAAAGTGAATCAGCAATACATATACTTATCCCCGTATCTCCTCCCTCTTGCGTCTCCCTCCCACCCTCCCTATGCCACCCCTCTAGGTGGTCACAAAGCACCGAGGAGCTGATCTCCCTGTGCTATGCAGCTGCTTCCCACTAGCTATCTAGTTAACAGTTGGTAGTGTATATATATCCATGCCACTCTCTCACTTCGTCCCAGCTTACCCTTCCCACTCCCCATGTCCTCAAGTCCATTCTCTACATCTGTGTCTTTATTCCTGTCCTGCTCCTAGGTTCATGAGAACCTTTTTTTTTTAGATTCCATATATATGTGTTAGCATATGGCATTTGTTTTTCTCTTTCTGACTTACTTTACTCTGTATGCCAGACTCTAGGTCCATCCACCTCACTACAAATAACTCAAATTCCTTTCTTTTTATGGCTGAGTAATATTCCATTGTATATATGTGCCACATCTTCTTTATCCATTCATCTGTCGATGGACACTTAGGTTGCTTCCGTTTCCTGCCTATTGTCAGTAGAGCTGCAATGAACATTGTGGTACGTGACTCTTTTTGAATTATGGTTTTCTCCGGGTATATGCCCAGTAGTGGGATTGCTGGGTCATATGGTTGTTCTATTTTTAGTTATTTAAGGAACCTCCATACTGTTCTCCATAGTGGCTGTACCAATTCACATTCCCACCAGCAGTGCAAGAGTGTTCTCTTTTCTCCACACCCTCTCCAGCATTTATTGTTTGATTTTTTGATGATGGCCATTCTGACTGGTGTGAGATAATACCTCATTGTAGTTTTGATTTGCATTTCTCTAATGATTAATGATGTTGAGCATTCTTTCATGTGTTTGTTAGCAATCTGTATATCTTCTTTGGAGAAATGTCTACTTAGGTCTTCTGCCCATGTTTGGATTGGGTTGTTTGTTTTTTTGTTATTGAGCTGCATGAGCTGCTTGTAAATTTTGGAGATTAATCCTTTGTCAGTTGCTTCATTTGAAACTATTTTCTCCCATTCTGAGGGCTAGCTTTTTGTCTTGTTTATGGTTTCCTTTGCTGTGCAAAAGCTTTTAAGTTTCATTAGGTCCCATTTGTTTATTATTGTTTTTATTTCCATTTCTCTAGGAGGTGGGTCAAAAAGGATCTTGCTGTGATTTATGTCAAAGAGTGTTCTGACTATGTTTTCCTCTGAGAGTTTTATAGTGTCTGGCCTTACATTTAGGTCTTTAATCCATTTTGAGTTTATTTTTGTGTATGGTGCTTAGGGAGTTTTCTAATTTCATAGTCTTACATGTAGCTTTTCTCCATTGTATATTCTTGCCTCCTTTATCAAAAATAAGGTGACCTTATGTGCGTGGGTTTATCTCTGGGCTTTCTATCCTGTTCCATTGATCTATATTTCTGTTTTTGTGCCAGTACCATACTGTCTTGATTACTGTAGCTTTGTAGTATAGTCTGAAGTCTGGGAGCCTGATTCCTCCAGCTCCGTTTTTCTTTCTCAAGATTGCTTTGGCTATTCAGGGTCTTTTGTGTTTCCATACAAATTGTGAAATTTTTTGTTCTAGTTCCGTGAAAAATGCCATTGGTAGTTTGATAGGGATTGCATTGAATCCGTAGATTGCTTTGGGTAGTATAGTCATTTTCACAACATTGATTCTTCCAATCCAAAAACATGGTATATCTCTCCATCTATTTGTATCATCTTTAATTTCTTTCATCAGTGTGTTATAATTTTCTGCATATAGGTCCATTTCTTCTTCCTCTTCCTTTTTTAAAAAAAGTTTGCTCTCTCTCCCTAGATGATCACCTGTACTTGGCAGGTAAGTTACCACATATGTTAATGACTCTAAAATCTGTATCTCTAATCTAGAACTCTTTTTTGATTCTCCAGACTGACACATTTACCTGGCACCAGTATTGCAGAAACCCCACAATCAGTGTGTTCAAAAGTGAATCAACATTTATCTCCTTAACCTCTTCCTCCTCTTCCTATGTTCCCTAGTGGAAGCACCATTCCATAATGTTGTCAAAGACAGAATCTTGGCATCATCCTGGATCTTTCCTCTCTGTCACTGTGTTAGTTTCATATTGCTGCTATAATAAATTACCACAAATTTAGTGCTTAAATCATACAAATTTAGTATCTTACAGTTCTGGAGGTCAGAAGACCAAAATGATTCTCACTGAGCTAAAAATCAAGATGTCGGCAGGCCAGCATTTCTTCTGAAGACTCTGTGGGAGAATCTATTTCCTTGCTTTTTCCAGCGTCTAGAGGCTACCACTATTTTTTGGCTCGTGGCCTCCTTCCTCCATCTTCAAAGCCAGCAAGGTCAGTCCTCACACTGCCATCTCTGGTTCTCTTTCTTCTGCCCCCTCTTCCACTTTAAGGACCCTTGTGATTCCACTGGACCTACCAGGATAATCTAGGATAATCTCCAGGTTTAAGGTCATCTGATTAGCAGCCTCATTCTATCTGCAACCTCAATTCCCCTTTGCCATATAGCCTAACATATTCATAGGTTCCAGGGACATCTTTGGGGGGCTGTGATACTGCCTACCACACCTTACTTAGATAATCAAACACTAGGTCTAATAACTTCTGCCTCCTAAATATGTCTCAATCCCATCCAATTCCCTTTTCCTCATTTGTCTCCAAAATAATTCAGATCTAATCAACTGTCACCTCAATTATGCTAATAGTTTCCTAACTGGCCTCCCAGTGTTTGGCTTTCTCTTTCCCAATCCATTCTACACGACCCTTTCCCTCAGGATGTGGGCTATACTTCTTAACATGGAGTATGGGTCCCTTCACGATATATCCCTTGCTTACAACCTCACCACCATCTCTTGCTAGTATCTCCTTGTACCTTTTATTTTAGCTACTTCTGAACTTCTGTCATCTTCTTCCAACGCAAGGTACTCTCTCTTACCTCCAGGCCTGCATACCTGCTCCTTAAAACTGCAATAAGGTGTGTTTCAGTTTTCACTTTGCTAAAGTCTACTTTATTTCTCTTTCAGGACTCACTTAAAATATCCCTTCCTTTAGGAAGTCTTTTGCTATTCCCCATCCTCCGGAAGTTATGTGTCCCTACTTCCCTATATCAGCACTTACTATTTTTGCATTGTAAGCATCATATCTGTCTTGCTTATCATCCCTGGTGTATTTTTAGTGCCTAGCTGGTGCCTGACATATATTAAATTCTCAATATAAATTTGTTGAGTTAGAGAAAAAAATCAGTATGGTCCTTTATCAAATAAAGTGGCCTTGCTTGGTTCAGCCCTGCCTACCTCTTGAAATTCATCCTGCCTGTCTCTCACTCTTCCTTTCTGTGATCCATGCACACTGGCCTCTCAGTGCTGCCAAGGGCCCCTGCTCCATCATGCTGTAGGAATATTGCCTATGTTATACCTTCTCCATGGAATGAATTCCTGTGCCCATACCTCTCCTGCAGATCTCAGCTCAGGGATCACTTCTTCAGGGAAATTTTTCTTGACTGTCCCCCTTTTATAGACTGAATGTTTGTGCAGCCTCCCCATTCATATGTTGAAACATTAAACTGTGGAGATCGGGCCTTTGGGCGGTAATTAGGTTTTGATGAGGTCATAAGCGTGGGCCCCATGATGGGATTAGTGTCCTTATGAGAAGAGGAAGAGACTAGAGCTGTCTTTCTCTCTTCATATGAAGACACAGTGAGAAGGCAGCCATCTGCACCCAGGAAGAGAGTCTTCATCAGACGCTGAATTGGCTGGTACTTTGATCTTGGACTCCCAGCCTCCAGAACTGTGAGAAAATGTCTGTTGTCTATGGTATTAAGCCCCACAGTCTATGGTATTTTGTTATGGTTTACAGCAGTCTGAGCTGACTAAGACACACCCCATCCCCTTTCCCAGTCAAGCTCTCTTGTTATATATTCTTCAAAAACACTTATGTTAGAGCCATTATCTCAGTATTTATGCATTCATTAGAGGGGATTATTTAATTAATGTTCGTCTCACTAACAGACTAGGTTCCATAAGAACAGGAATTATCTATTTTGACTTATCATTTTATTCCCATTCAGCCACCAATAAATATTTGTTGGATTAAAAAAAAGCAATGAATGAATCCTTTTATCCTCTGAGTTTCTCCCTTTTTCTCTCCCTTACTCCTTTTCTCTACTCTTCACTGTGCTAGCTAGGGCAACTTATCATAAACGCATGAGCACAAAGTGTTTCTTTGTCTACGTTAGAACAGCTATATAAGACTCGTGAGATTGTCTGGACCGATCTCCATACCAGGCAGAAGTTCATTCCCCCAGCCTGAGGCTTGGGCTGATAACTTATGAACTTTTTCCGTTGCTGGCAGCTCATGACATTTCAATTTGTTATATTTTTCAACAGTTCTGATTGTTTGAAAACTCTCCATTTACCAAAGCAACAACCATCTTCTTAAATTCCTCCCATTTATCCCATTTCAGCCCTCTGCAGCAATAAATGATAAAGTTATTCTCTCTTCTACGTGACTCCCTTCATATTTTTAAAGGCAGGTATTAGGGACTCTCTTCCGTTGCCCAAGACTCTTGTCTAGGCTCTGTTCCTTTCAACCATTGCCATTCTGTTTGTGTTTGGTGGCTCTTCTCTTACTTCTTTCCCTATCTCCTTCCTTCTCCCACCCTTACTTCCTTCTTCCCATTTTTCCTTTCCTCTTCCCTTGCTCCCCATTCCCTCCTCTCCTTTTCTATTTTCTTTCTTTCCTTCCTTTCTCCTGTTTCCTCTTCCCCTTGTCCTTTTGGTTCCCTCTGTACTTCCCTTCCCTCCTCCCTTTCCCTACTTCATTTCCCAAATAATATAAAGCAACAAGGTGATCTCTAGTTCTCATTTTTCTCTTAAAGATCAGACCTACCCTGATCATCACAGTGGACAGGGAAGGAAGGAGAGAGGGACATCCCCAGCTGTGGGTTATTTTGATAAGAGTGACAGTTGTGCTTTCATCCAAACTGTGGATGAAAATGTTGAACAGGATTGAGCTATGTACAGAATCCTACTAAAACTTCCCTTCAAGTTAATACTGATCCATTAATTAACACTCTCAGTTATTAATATGCTGTCACCAAAGCCATGTGGAAAATGTGACTGATAATGTAATCACCAGGAAATCTTGAAAGCTAGATTTAATATGTCAGAGAAATCCATTCATTCATTTATTCACTCAATTGAGTGCCCACTTCATATGTAGCCCTGACATTCTAAACTGAATATTTTGGTAATGGCAGCTATAATAGAGCTTTGAAATTTCAGAATGTCAAGCTTCTGTCCACCCAGAAGTCATGTAATGAGTTTCTTGTCTGTTTGGATACATTCAGAAAATATACCATAGTCACTGATCAATTTTGTATTTGATCCTGGGTCCTTCTGCTTTAACTTTAGAATTTCCATTCATCGACTCATCTGACATGTAAGTGCGTTGCTGTGGTGGGTGCTTCCATCTTCTTGGCTAACTGAAATGGGTATTGTGACTGTCTCTTTTCATTAGGTCAGCTATGCTGCTGTAGCATCCCAGAAGAAGCAGTCAAGGCTCTAGAGTGCATGAAGGATTGGAATCTGTGAATCATTGTCAGTGTTCCTAGATCTTTTACCGAGGGGGTGGCCCTGAACAAGTGCCAGATATCAGCGCAGATCAGTTCCCAGCTGCACTGGGATACTTTACTTAAAACTACGGTTTTTCCGTAAGTGTGATAAGGACATATTTCCTTTCTTTCCAGCCCCCTGTTCAAGTGATCATCAAATCTTGTCATTTTTTTTCCTACCTCTTAACTCTCTTTGGTGTTTGTCCTCCCATCTCCATCCTTCTTGCTACTACTTTATCCAGATCATCATCATCTTCCATATGAATTGCAGCCAGAATATTCTAGCAGGGCTCCCTTCTTCCTGCCTTGCCTTCCTCCTGATATCGTTCACACTGTAGCAAGAGCGATGTTTCTAAAACATAAATCAACTCAAGTCATTCTCCTGCTCAAAAACCTTCAGGGGCCTCCCCGGTGGCGCAGTGGTTGAGAGTCCGCCTAACGATGCAGGGGACACGGGCTCGTGCCCCGGTCCGGGAAGATCCCACGTGCCGCGGAGCGGCTGGGCCCGTGAGCCATGGCTGCTGAGCCTGCGCGTTCGGAGCCTGTGCTCCGCAACGGGAGAGGCCACAACAGTGAGAGGCCTGCATACCACACAAAAAAAAAAAAAACCTTCAGTAGCTCCCTACTGCCTACAGATTTAGGCCTAATCTCTTATCAAGACATTCAAGGCCATTTGTGATTTGGTTCTAACCTTCCTCTGTTGCCTGACCTTTCCCCGTTCTCTGTATAGTTCCTTTGGCTCCCTCCATTTCCTTGAATGTATTACCTTTGCACTTGCTGGTGTTCTGTCTGAATACCCTACTTTCTCTGTCTTCTTGCTGACTACCCAAGAGTCCATGCAAACACATCAGAGATGCTCCCTGCAACACCCCTGCCTCACCAGACCCAGGCAGAATTGGACATTCCTTCCTTTTGTTTTTATGTTTCTTTAAATTAGGTTATTAACAGACTATTTCTCTCTTGAGGTAAGGGGTTATGGTTTTATTTTGTCTATCCCTAACAACTGAAACATAGCAGGTGCATACTATATATTTGTTGAGTTAATTCATAAATACCATCACACTAGAAAACACCTATGTGGTCCTTATTCTGGATCAGGCACTGTTCTACGCACTCTGTACATGTTACCTATTTAAGGAGTGAATGTGTACAGCCTGGTGGCCTTTTTGGTTAATATGCACTGCCTTGTGACTTAAATGTCACAGAAATGTGAAACCCGCTCTAGCAGCCCTTCTGTCACCAACTCGGACCCCCATTCCCTTGCTTCTACTTTTCTCAGCTCACTGATGACATCCCTGCATGCTTCAGTCTATCTCAGTTCTAAAAACAACCTGCTATTAAGGCAGGAAGTTTCAAGAAGCCCCAGTCCTCCTCCCCAACGAGTGGTAGTGTCAGGCCCAAGCAGTGACCACAAGTTCCAAGCCATGCTGTCAGTGGCTTTGCAGCTCATCTGACTCAGAGTGTGGTATCCGAACAGTGACCCTATAATCCGTGTTTATCAAGCTCTCTATTCCTTTCTCAGACCTTGAAACTGTCCATCCTAGAATTGTCCCCTTGTACCCAGTTTTCTAACTTCAATATTCCCTCGTCCTCTATTCCTCAGGTGCCTCAATCAGTGGGACTAAACTTCTGACTTAGTCACTATTCCAAGGGACTTAGTCATTAAATGACTTTCTCAAGATCACATAGCCAGTAAGTGGTAGAACCAAGATTCAAATTAGTAACATTCTGATTCCAAACATAAAATAGCTTTTTCTCTGTAAATTGGAGGAAGAAGCACTTGGGACAAGCACAGAAGTGTTTCTGGGCCACTAAAGGAGGTTGAGTCCCTGCTGAGTGCGCGATGAATACCCCCTGTTTTGGACGTTGACCTAGTGTCACTGCATAAGCCTCTCTTATTGATTGCGGCCAAGGTAATGATAAAATTACGAAGTGGAACCAATCAAAAGCTTCTCTGAACTCGGAAAGCCCTGTAGGTATATAACTGGGGGTTGCCAAAGGTGACAGAAGATGTGGTTAAAAGCACATTCAAACCCAGTGAAAGGCTGACAGTTGCTGGAGCAACTTTCCCCAAGTAGGTGAGGGTATTTGAGTGTGGGGAACAGGTATGAATTCCGTGTTACCAATGGTGAGCTTGAGCTACCCTGAGATCACAGAAACTGTGAGGAAGCTGATGAGCCAGGAGAGTCTGCAAAGGGAGAGACACAGCAACAGCGTCAGGAGAGGGGGCAGGTGCCACAGGAGACCAAGGCAAGGGGAACCTTTCTAAAGAAGATACCATCCTCAAGATGGGAAATGGCCAGAGCAGAATATAACCCTTCATCTGTAGCAGGGGTTGGTTAGCAGTGCATACGGGGTGGGCAAGGCAGTTTCTGAATGAGTGAGCATACAACTGAATGGTCCCATGGACGTGAAAGTGAGCACGTGTGATCTGAATAAGCACCTTTAATATCAGAATGGGCTTGTGAAACATCTGTGTGCGTTGTGAAACATGTATGAACATGTGTAAGGTCTGAGTGAACATGTATTGATATATTATCTGAAAAAGGGTAGGTGGCATCTAAATAAACACGTGAGTGTGGAAGATCAAAGTGAATAGTTTAACATATGTAAGATTTAGGTAAGCATTTTTAACAACACAGCAAACATGTGTATCATCTCAGTGAGCATGTGTAGTGTCTGATGAGGGTTTGTGATGTCTCAGATGTGACTTTCTGAATAAGCGTGAGCACGATCTGAATATCAGTGTGTAATGTTTGAGCTATTTACTATCTAAATGAATCCGTTTTTAAAACAACTAACATGTGTAACATTTTAGTGAACATGTGTGTCACCTGTGTTAGTAGAACATATGAATGAGGATGTGTAACATCTCAGTTGGTGGGTCTCAAACTTGAGCGTGTGCCGGAATCACCTACAGGACTTGTTAAGCACACATTGCTGGGAACTCTTCCCCAGAGTTTCTGAATCAGAAGGTCTGGGGTTGGGCCCAAGAATATGCGTTCAGATGATCCTGGTACTGCTGGTCTGGGAACCACATTTTGAGAACTACTGTTTCAAGTATGAGTGATACCTATGTGTGGCATTTCAGTGAGCTGATTAACAGCTACCTGGACACATGGCAGATCTAAGTGAACACAGGTAACGTTTAAGGGACATATGTATCACCTGAGCAAACACTGTGAAAGCTATACAAGCCCATGTAACATTGGAATGATGTGTGAGGAACATAAGTGAACCTCAGTATGTTTGCAAAAACATCTGAATAAGCATGTATAAATATGAGGACACATGGAATATCTGGATGAGTTTGAGTACCATCTGAGTAGATATATCTAGACGGTGTGTATGTGTTTTACATCTGAAGGCACTCATTGTCTATATGACTAGACAGACATCTGTACAAATAATTACCGTGCATCCTGGAAAATGCAGCAATGAGTGTCCAGGGAATAAAGATGGGCAAGAAACAATAGCTACACTAGGAGCAGAAGCTACTAGAGGAGAATGGAGGTGGAAGATGACCTGTGAGGTCTGTTTTAAACACTGATTAGATCTATAGCTATACCACACTGAATGTGCTGCTTCTCATCTGATCTTAGAAGCTAAGCAGGGTCGGGCTTGGCTAGTATTTGGATAGGAGACCAACTGGGAATACCCAGTGCTGTAAGCTTTTTTTTTTTTTTTTTTTTTAAAGCTGGTTAGGAATTCTCTAGAATGACAGGTGGAGGTAGGTGGGGAAAGTCTTTCTGTAAGAGAGCACAGCATAAGCAAAGGCATAACACAGAATAGCTTGGTGTGTTTGGGGAACCAAAAGTGGTTTGGGATTTTGAGAATAAAATATGATGTGGGAGCAGGGGCTGAGGCTAGAGGGTTCCCAATGGATCAGATCATGGAGATCCTTGTGAGCCATGATATAGAATATGGTGTTTTTTTCCCCCCAGTAAATGATACAAAATCAATGCATTGGTTTTAAGCGGGGGATTAATGTGATGGGTTTATGTTCAGAAATATCACTCTGGAGTGTGAATGGAAGATAGATTGGGAATGGAGCAGGAAGTCTACTGCAACATCTGTTATATTTATGACAGATGATGAGGTCTTAAGCTATAAAAAATGCAGTGGAAAATAAGGGACAAAATTAGGATCTATTTTAGGAGATAAAAGTCCACAGGACTTGTGGACCTGGTGGGTCACAAAATTAGGATCTATTTTAGGAGATAAAAGTCCACAGGACTTGTGGACCTGGTGGGTCATGAGTCTCAGGTGGAAAGAATGGGAGAGACAGGGAATATGGGAGAATGGATTGGAAAGAATCGTATATTTAGTATTAATACCGTCAATTTAGGTGCTTCTTCGACATTCAGAAAGGGATGTTGTACACTTGGGTCTGGAGCTCAGGGGACAGTCCAGGCCAAAGACAGAAATTTGGAAATGATTAGTTAGTGATAACTACACTCATGGGAATGGCCAGACGTTGGCGAGAAGAGTAAAGAGCAAAGAGGCCAAAGATGGGGAAGCCTAGGATCATCAACATTTGAGGGGTAGGCAAATGAAGACTCAAGTACAAGGAAATTAGGTGGAATGTTAGAAAGGTAGAGGCATGCAGAATCATGTGACCTCGTGAAACACTGAGTTCCTTTAAAAGTTGGGGGAAATCCATTTCATTTAAATGATTTGCAGATGGTTCTGGATTGAGAGTTGGCGGTTCAAGAGGGAGTCCCGCCTTCCATCCTGGCTGTGCTACTAGGTACTTTTGTGGCCTTGGTTCATTAATTTGAGTCTCTGGGCCTCAGTTTTAAAATATGAAAAATGATAAGGCAATCTTGACTGTGAGAGAACAAGAGCTTGGTAGTTTCTGTTTTGCCTGTGAACAGAGTTTAAAGACTGTCCTTGGAACTCTTGTTAACAAGGGCAAGTTCTGGAGTTGCTCAGTCCTGGGTTAAAATCCTGAAGGCATTCATTTCCCAGTTCTTTGACCCTGGGTAAATTACTTAATCCCTCTAAGCCTCAATTTCCTATACAATAAGTCAAACAGTAGTGGGTTGTTTTTGTGTGAGTATTTAAAGAGACAAGCCACATAAACTGCTTAGCACAATGCCTGGTACAGAGTGAGTGTTCAAACAAACAAACCCATCAACAGCAGCAACAAAACCCACGAATTCATGATGATGGAGGAAGTTAAATTAGATCATCCCTGAAGTCTTTTCCAGCCCAACACTCTTTGTGCTTGTTTCTCTTTTTGTCTGTGATCCTGGGGTGAGACACTCAGTAGACATTTATGACCTAAATATTAACTAGGAAGAAGGATTTGGTTTCTGATTTCTGACATATATTACACAGTCAAGAAAAAATAATTCCGATGGAAAAAAAAACTAACATAAAATGCAAATACACTAAAAAAAAAATATATGGCTCGCCAGACAGTGCCCCTCCTCCTCTCCCCATCAGGCATCTGAGGATCCTGTGCTACACTGAGTCCAAAGAGCATCTTCCACTAATGACCCGTAATAAATTGTTTCCTTGATGCATTCACTGGGACGGGTGATTATTTGTTTCTCAAAATATAGCAGTAAAATAAGAAGGAGTCATGGGCTTGGGGAAAATGTGGTGGCTGATTATTCCTCTTCCTTTTTTTTTTTTTTTAACATCTTTATTGGAGTATAATTGCTTTACATTGTTGTGTTAGTTTCTGCTGTATAACAAAGTGAATCAGCTGTATGTATACATATATCCCCATATCCCCACCCTCTTGTGTCTCCCTCCCACTCTCCCTATCCCACCCCTCTAGGTGGTCACAAAGCACCGAGCTGATCTCCCTGTACTATGCAGCTGCTTCCCACTAGCTATCTATTTTACATTTGGTAGTGTATATAAGTCCATGCCACTCTCTCACTTCGTCCCAGCTAACCCTTCCCCCTCGCCGTGTCCTCAAGTCCATTCTCTACATCTGCGTCTTTATTCCTGTCCTGCCCCTAGGTTCATCAGAACCATTTTTTAAAATTAGATTCCATATATATGTGTTTCTATTTTTCTCTTTCTGACTTACTTCACTCTGTATGACAGACTCTAGGTCCATCCACCTCACTACAAATAACTCAATTTCGTTTCTTCTTATGGCTGAGTAATATTCCATTGTGTATATGTGCCACATCTTCTTTATCCATTCATCTGTGGATGGACATCTAGGTTGCTTCCATGTCCTGGCTATTGTAAATAGTGCTGCAGTGAACATTGTGGTACATGACTCTTTGAATTATGGTTTTCTCAGGGTGTATGCCCAGTAGTGGGATTGCTGGGTCATATGGTAGTTCTATTTGTAGTTTTTTAAGGAACCTCCATACTCTTCTCCATAGTGGCTGTATCAATTTACATTCCCACCAACAGTGCAAGAGGGTTCCCTTTTCTCCACACCCTCTCCAGCATTTATTGTTTCTAGATTTTTTGATGATGGCCATTCTGACCCGTGTGAAGTGGTACCTCATTGTAGTTTTGACTTGCATTTCTCTAATAATTAGTGATGTTGAGCATCCTTTCCTGTGTTTGTTGGCAATCTGTATATCTTCTTTGGAGAAATGTCTATTTAGGTCTTCTGCCCATTTTTGGATTGGGTTGTTTGTTTTCTTGATATTAAGCTGCACGAGCTGCTTGTAAATTTTGAAGATTAATCCTCTGTCAGTTGCTTCATTTGCAAATGTTTTCTCCCATTCTGAGGGTTGTCTTTTCATCTTGTGTATGGTTTCTTTTGCTGTGCAAAAGCTTCTAAGTTTCATTAGGTCCCATTTATTTGTTTTTATTTCCATTTCTCTAGGAAGTGGGTCAAAAAGGATCTTGCTGTGATTTATGTCAAAGAGTGTTCTGACTATGTTTTCCTCTAAGAGTTTTATAGTGTCCGGTCTTACATTTAGGTCTTTAATCCATTTTGAATTATTTTAGTGTATGGTGTTAGGAAGTGTTCTAATTTCATTCTTTTCCATGTAGCTGTCCAGTTTTCCCAGCACCACTTATTGAACAGGCTGTCTTTTCTCCATTGTATATTCTTGCCTCCTTTATCAAAGATAAGGTGACCATAGGTGCATGGGTTTATCTCTGGGCTTTTTATCCTGTTCCATTGATCTATATTTCTGTTTTTGTGCCAGTACCATACAGTCTTGATTACTGTAGCTTTGTAGTACAGTCTGAAGTCCAGGAGCTTTATTCCTCCAGCTCCGTTTTTCTTTCTCAAGGTTGCTTTGGCTATTTGGAGTTTTTAGTGTTTCCATACAAATTGTGAAATTTTTTGTTCTACTTATGTGAAAAATGCCATTGGTATTTTGATAGGGATTACATTGAATCTGTAGATTGCTTTGGGTAGTAGAGTCATTTTCACAATATTGATTCTTCCAATCCAAGAACATGGTATATCTCTCCATCTGTTTGTATCATCTTTAATTTCTTTCATCAGTGTCTTATAGTTTTTTGAGTACAGGTCTTTTGTCTCCTTAGGTAGGTTTATTCCTAGGTGTTTTATTCTTTTTGTTGCAGTGGTAAATGGGAGTGTTTCCTCAATTTCTCTTTCAGGATTTTCATCATTAGTGTATAGGAATGCAAGAGATGTCTGTGCATTAATTTTGTATCCTGCTATTTTACCAAATTCATTGACTAGCTCTAGTAGTTTTCTGGTAGCATCTTTAGGATTCTCTATGAATAGTATCATGTCATCTGCAAACAGTGACAGCTTTACTTCTTCTTTTCCAATTTGGATTCCTTTTATTTCTTTTTCTTCTCTGATTTCTGTGGCTAAAAATTCCAAAACTATTTGGAATAATAGTGGTGAGAATAGTCATCCTTGTCTTGTTCCTGACTTTAGAGGAAATGGTTTCAGTTTTTCACCATTAAGAATGATGTTGGCTGTGGCTTTGTCATATATGGTCTTTATTATGTTGAGGTAGGTCCCCTCTATGCCTACTTTCTGGAGGTTTTTTATCATAAATCGGTGTTGAATTTTGTTGAAAGCTTTTTCTGCATCTATTGAGATGATCATATGGTTTTTATTCTTCAATTTGTTAATATTGTGTATCACATTGATTGATTTGCATATATTGAAGAATCCTTGCATTCCTGGGATAAGCCCCACTTGATCATGTATGATCCTTTTAATGTGCTGTTGGATTCTGTTTGCTAGTATTGTGTTGTATTCCTCTTCCTTTTATCACACCTGGTCAGAGTGTCTCATTACTTCCTTTATGAGAGTCACATGGTTGCCATTTTTTCGTATGTACATTATCTAGAAAAATGTGAGATGGACAAAAAGTGGGTTATTAACATGGATCCCCGACTAAATTTAGGACCCAGCAAGGTGGAAAGATAAAGAAGTCTGATTCAAAGTCTGTGGCGCAGGGAAATTGAGAAGATGAGATCTCACCTTTGTGGTGACAGTGTCTATTTTGCAATGCAAAACCATCCTCACCTCCATGAAAAGGGAGGCTAAAGTGACCAAGTGGATTAAAGGCTGCACCCAGGAAAGAAGTAAGAGTTGGGTTTTACCTTCTGCTCATTTTATTTTTATTTGTAAAAAAACCTAGAATTTCATTTCAAGGTATTATTTGAGTTGCTTGCCTCTGTATACGTCCTCCATCCTAATTCCTCACACTTTGCCCTGCTTACCTGCTTGAAATACAACCTCATTGCTCTCAAACCCTGAAAACACTATAATTATTATGTAAATGTATTTTAGAACACACATTTTTATATGCTAGCATTTAGGAAATTTTAAGGAACTATAGTCTGATAATATATGGGATAGACTTAAAGACAGTTTGTCAGAGATAATTTACTCTTTGTTCTGTGTGTGTGTGTGTGTGTGTGTCTGTGTGTGTGTGTGTCTGTGTTTAGTTTTGATCATAGTTCACATTTATTGAGCATTTTGAATCCCGGTGCTTTTCCAAGTTCTTTATCATTTAATCCTCACAGTTAGGACCCCCTTTTTTTTTTACATCTTTATTGGCGTATAATTGCTTTACAATGTTGTGTTAGTTTCTGCTGTATAACAAAGTGAATCAGCCGTATGTATACATATATCCCCATATCCCCTCCCTCTTGCACCTCCCTCCCACCCTTCCTATCCCACCCTAGTTCTTAGGTGGTCACAGAGGTGGTCACAAAGCACCGAGCTGATCGCCCTGTGCTATGCGGCTGCTTCCCACTAGCTATCTATTTTACATTTGGTAGTGTATATGTGTCCATGCCACTCTCTTACTTTGTCCCAGCTTACCCTTCCCCTGCCCCCGTGTCCTCAAGTCCATTCTCTACGTAGGACCCCATTCTTAAGACTCCTTGGATAATGTTAGAGCCCACAATTAGGACAATTATTTCCCCCATTCTGTAGTTGAGAGAACTGAGGTTAGTGATGCAAAGTTATTCACCCAAAGTCACAGAGCTAGATAGCGGTGGAGTAGGATTTGTACACAGGTCTGCCTGATTCCCAAACCCACTCTTTGAGCCACTGCACAGTACTTGTGTTTACACAAAAGCATATGCAAGTAAATTAAACCTTAAGAAATGTACATTCTTTTACCCATTGCTGCTTGTGTTTTGCTTAGCTTGCTGCAGCCACTTTGTACATTCCTTCATTATAATACTTATTGCTTTATATTATAATTAGTTTATGTTTCTTTCATTCTTTACTGGTGGTTCTTGACTTTTCTTGTGTGGTAAGAGATGGTAGTGGCAGTCATGAACCCCTTTGAGGACTTATCAACGTTAGGAACTCTCTCAAGTAAAATGTGTGTGCATTTAGACTGGGTTAATGCTCTAGTGATTACTCATGTAACATTATATATTTCCCCCATCAAAAGAGAATTTGAATGTTCTTAGATTTTCCAGACCTATGAGATCACTCTTTTATTTAGTATCTCAATACTAAATACTTCATAAAGGAAATCTAGTCCCCTTCTGAAAACATCTGAGTGTTTGCTGTAAATGCTTCTGAGTTTTTGTTGTCATATGTCACCTCTGGGTCCAGCTGCATGAACCTCCAGACCCAGCTTTGGAGAATGGTTGACACGCTTAGTAAGGACCTGAGGATAGCTTGAGGTAATTTAAGAAGGGACAAAAAGGGAAAACTAATAGTTGGGCATCAGACACAACTCTTCCTCAAATTTCTTATTGGATACTTTACCTGATATATGGCCATCTTGTTGAGTAAACAGTATAAATGGATGAATGAAAGAATAAATCTATAGACCCTTTAGATATTAATGAACTGGGTAGTTCCAACAAACCCTTACACAAGACTGTAAGGTCCTTAAGGGCAAAGATTTTTTTCTACATTCTTCGCCACTTTATACCCATAAACTGATGCTCAAAAACTATTTGTTAAATATATTAATAGAATAAATTCACGAACCCACATACACTGATACACTAGAGAGAAGATTAGCTCCTCTTTTTTAAACTTCTTCCTTTAAAACCAGGCTAGAAGCCCTTAAACGAATATTTCCAAATACAAGAGCATTATTCCTCCCAAAGAGAATTCTGCCATCACCTCTTTAATGCTGTTTATAGAATACCACTCTTTCCCACTTATCACATTTCTAGTTATTCTATCTTTTCCATAGACTATAAGCTTATAAACTTGATGAGGGTAGGAACCACTTTTATCTGTATACCATTGTATTTCCAGGTTTTAGATGGAGATAATATATATTTGTTGAGGGAGACTTATTGCATCAATGAATGGATGATTAAATCAACCAGTTGATCCGTCCATGAACCATGGGTTTGCTTAGATTGCAAACATCTTGCAAAGGCTTATTCCATTTTGTATTCCTGACCTATACCATAGAATCTGGCACAGAGTAAGTGTTCAATAGATGCTTGTTGAATGAAATAAACACATGCATAAATGACAGCCTTGGATAAGTAGTGTGATTCGATAATTTATTGTCCAACTTGGGACTCTTCGTTCCTGAAGGCGGGCACCATTTGTAGTTATGCCAGGATATCAGGCATAGACCAGAACTTCCCAGACACACTGGGAAATTTGGTCACCCTATGGATCAAGATGATACGAACAAAGTAGATTTTTGTTTAGGGAAAATAAAAGCCAATTCATTGCAATGCAGTTCCCCTGAACATTTTTTAAATACCACCCCATGCCATAAATTAACTCTAAATAATTAAGCTACACATATTATTTACTTTGGAAGTCCCAAGATCCTTCCTAACTCCAAGAGGTCCTAAAAACTGGAGGGCAGGCTCAAAACATCCCAGAGAGCAATTGGGCATTTGCCTGCCGGCTGGAGGGGTAAATTGTTGTAACGATTTGCATTTTTGCTTTTTTAACCTATGGAAAGAGAATAAACATTTCCCTGGGAATACTGCTCTCCTAACCCTCTTGCTTACTGCAAATGTTCCCAGCCTGCTTTGGTCTGAAGTTTCTTCCTAAGGCATCTCTGGATCGTAGTGCAGCCTTCACTTCTATCCACTTTAGATTAGATCCATTTAGGTAGCTCAGGCTAGAACTAGCTAGTCTCTAGAGCCCGTGGTGTTGGGAATGAACTGGGGCTACAATTGCATTTATGGGCTTCATCTTCTGTTTGTGGATTGCAGAATCCTCTGGTCAAACTAACTTTCAGGCAGCGTGGAAGAGTGACTTTAGAGTTAGAAGAAAAGGCTGTGGGCTAAAGTCATACTCTGCTCTTCAGATGTCTGTGTGAACCTGAGGAATTCATGTAACCCTTCTGAGCCCCTTTTTACTCCTATGAAAAGAGGTTATGTTGTGAAGGTTACAATATTAAGGGAACCTTAATGTGAAGGTGCTTTATAAACTGTAAGGGACAGTACAGAAACTGTGAAGGCCTAAACAGATAAACATCTTGTAGCTGCTCTGGACATCATCAGTGATAACATTAGGATGCTGCCAGGTTCTACACTACTGTTTGTCCTTCTCTTTAGAAAACAGTTAATAATGTCAGTGAAGTCCAGTAAGTTAATTTTGCCTATTTTTTAACTTGACATTAATGAAATTATATTGTACATATTCTTGGATTTTATTTCTTCTCACTGTAATATTCCTGTAATTTAATTATATGTCATATTGCTCTGTATGGCCAAAATTCACCCATCTTCATACTATTAAGTATTTCATGGCTTTGTTTTCTTTTTTGTTATTGTTATTACACACAGTAGTCCTATGAACATTCTTTTACTTGTGTCCTTGTGTGAAAGTGCAAGAATTTAAGGGAAAATTTTGAGTTATAAATAATTCACATCTTTAGTTTTACTAGGTTATGTCTAATTATTTTCTTCAATGGGTAAAATAAACTGAAATACCACTAGGAGCATGTGAATTTTCTAATTCCTACATATCCTAGCCAACAATTGATATTGTTCAGCTTTTAAATATTTGCTAATCTGGTGGTTATAAATGGTACTGTATTATGGTTTCAATTTATATTTTCCTGATTACAAAGAGTGTAATTATTATTTAATACATTTATCCACTATTTGGATTCCCTACTCTGAAGTACCTAGTCACATCTTCTGCCTATTTTTCTACTTGATTGTCTTTTTCTTATTGATTTGTTGGTATTCTTTATATATTGGGGGCACTAATGAATTGTTAGTTATATGTGTGGCAAATATCTTCTCTCAACTTGTGGTTTGAGTTTCAGCACATTTTTAAAAAATTTTTATGTTGGAAGAAGTTTTTTTTTCCCCTCCGTGTGATCAAAGTTAACTATTTCTTTTAATTGTCAACCCATTTGTGTCGTATTTAAGAAAACATATACTGCCTTGGCTCATAAAATATTCTCCTGTATTGTCCTCTAAAAGCTGTAGAATTTTGCCTTTTGCATTTAAGTCTTAAATCTACTTGGAATTAATTATGGTGTATGATATGAGATGGGACAAATTTAATTTAATTTTTCCTATGGATAACTAGTCCAAATGCCTGTTTTATGGAAAGGCCATTCTTTTCTATAGATTTTCAGTGCAGGCTCAGATTTCCATGTATCTGTGGGTCTGTATTTCCAAGTAGCATTTTAAAAAGAGAAACAGAATCATCCTCATTGAAGCTCTCATTTACTGAGAGCTTAGTTTGGGCTAGGAACTCTGCTAAAAGCTGTTTATATGCATTGTTTTCTTTGCCCTTCAAATAATCCTGTTGCAATTGGCGGGCACTATTCGTTTTATCCCCATTTTACTGATGAGTAAACTGAATATCATACGTGAATTATATAAATTAAGTAATCAGCTTTTCCTGCTGAGGAGTAGAGACTAGCGATGAACCTATATTAAAGACTTGTTTATTTTGCAAGGCACCATTTTGGTTTGAGAAACCAGAATGTATCCTTAAAGCCCTGAGTTTTCATTTGTTATCTATTGAGAACCTACTGTAAAGTGCAGGCGACTCTACTCAGTGCTCTGTGGTGACCCAAATGAGAAGGAAATCCAAAAAAGAGCGGATATATGTATACGTGTAGATGATTCACTTTGCTGTACAGTATAAACTAACACAATATTGTCAAGCAACTATACTCCAAAAAGAAAAACAAAAACCCTGAGTTTTTAAAATGCCTTTTTGAAGCTTTAAATTTTATTTCAAATACAGTTGGGAAAATGATGATAAGCACACTTCCAGCTCACCTCTGCTCCTGCCATGCCATCTCAAAAAGCTTTTTATGGAGTGTTTTGCCAGAACCTACTCCTTTTATAAGGGTTAATGCATTCACTCAACTGTGCAAACAGACCATTCTCTGATGTAAATTCATGTAAGGAATGAAGAAAAATTATTTATTGTTAATCACATTTACATTAAATGAATGTGCTTCTTAATGCCTGCAATCGGGTGATCCAGTCAGCTCTATAGGGCTTTACTATTATTTTTAACATAGGTGATGATTAAAAATGTATTTAATGTATTCATTTCAACGTAAGGCTGGTATATTCAATGTAACATATGTCTAAAAACCCCACTGGACACCAGACTTCCTTTATTATAGAAACTCCCCCTGTAGAGGAAATGCCTGATCACTAGGATTGTTTTCTATTTAGAGAGATCTCATCTGTTTATGAAATGACTAAAGTGTGCCCTATAAATAAAATCTGAATGTTCGTATACTTTTGTGTACACACACACACACACACACACACACACACACACACACACACAGAGAATTCCTGCCTCTGGTTAAGTTATTATGGCTAAGTAACATTTTTTGTACCTTTTATACACCTTACCCCACCCACAAAAACATATAGAATAAAATAAAATCTTCATTGGCCATTAAATTGGAGATTTGTAATATATGTATAACCTTCCTTTTCAGGAATCTCAGTTGAATTTTGGGAGAGAGCAAATTCCAGAAGACAAAAGCTTAGAGAAAAATTTCCTGTTTTTGGTATGTTTTTCCTGTTAGATCTTAGTTTGCTGCAGTTTTTTTCTATATTTTTCATTCTGGCATTTTTTAAATGGGGAGAATCATACAGTCATAACATGTCAGAACTGAATGAGACCTTAGAAATCTTCTCATTCAGAGATCCTCAAAGTATAATTCGTGGATCCACAGACCTTTGCAAGGGGTCCACAAGGTAAAAATTATTTTCGTAATAATACCAAGATGCTACCTGCATCTTCACTCTCACTAGTGTAAAGTGAGTTTCCCAGAGGCTACGTGGTATGTGTTATCACAACAGATGGAATGTAGACACAGACAAGAGAATCTAGCTGTCTCCCACTTACTAAACATAAAGAAGATTTGCAGCATTGTAGGAGAGCTGCTCTTATAGTTGTTTTCTGTTTTGGAAAATCTAGTTATTTTTCAATAATATGTTTTTATGTTAACCTGCATTGGGTTTATTAATGTTACCCTTGAATTAATAAATAGTTTAAAATTTTCTCAGTTTTAATTACCAACATAGTAAAATTGATTGAAATAACCCACAAAACAAAAGCTCTTTTGGGTCCTTAATAATTTTTAAGAGTGTAATGGGATCCTGAGACAAAAAAAAAAAGGAAGAAACTTTCATCTACTTTAGCTTAATGCCATCATTTCGCAGTAAAGAAATGGAGACCTAGACTTCCTCAAGGGTGTAGTTGTTGCATTTAAATCAGCATTTTTTCTCATCTCTCTTTTGACATTGCTAATCATTTCTCTTGCAGATATGTATCTGTGGCACTGCCATATGTACTTCTGGTCTGGAGCACAATTATAGCTTCACAGAAAGTATTCAGATATACTCATTGAATCAATGGTTCTTATGAACTTTTAGAAATCCTTCTAGTGTGTTCTACAAGGGGTATAGGTAGGAGGTTCCTACCCAGAGCACTTGGCGTTGATGTTTTAGCATTTCCACAGAAAGATTAAGTTAGTAATCTGCAATCCTACTACCCAGGCATAATCACTGTGAACATTTTTGAGTAATTCTTATTTTTTTAGGTGTGGTTTTGAGAATTTGACTACTACCCTATATTTTAATGAGTTTTAATCATAATTAACTAGCCATATATAATATATATGGGGGTTTATTCGTGACAGCACTTGGCACACGCAAAAGGCCATTATGTGGAGCTGAGTGACTGCTTTGGGGTGGGAAAAGTGGGAAGACTTTGTGTTAAATGATTCTCCCAGCAAAGTATCCCAAACATGTAAACGGTTTGGCCATTTTTAGCAGTGCCAAGACACAATAGTTTTTGTTATTATTTTAAGTTGTCATATATAAAAGCAGGAGAATATGAATGTGAAGTGAAGGATATAAATCACAATACAGTTTTTTAGCTAGTGAATTAGTTAGTTGAAGAACGGCAGGGGCAAGATTTTCCCCAGTCTTCAGAATCCATATGATGATTCATTTGGAATTTAGAATTTGAGGTCCAGATTGAATAAGTGATTGATCTCACTCATAATTAAAGAAATACAAATGAAAATACAACACAAATAATGCAGGGTCTTATCTTTCAGGGTAGCAAGGATTAAAAGATTACATAATAGTGTTGCTAAGAAATGTAAATAAAAATAACCATTTAGAAAAGGCAATATGATGATGTCTAGAAAAATTAAAAGACATATATCCATTTACTTAACAAATTCCCTCTATACCGAAACATCTATGTAAGTTTGCAAAATACACGTACAAGGATGGTATATCATTGTTTGTAATAGCAAAAATTAAATGACGGAAATATGCATCAATGGGGACCATTTTTTTAGTAAGTTCTGGTATATTCAGGCAACCAAATCTAATGAAATCATTAAAAGGACTGAGGTAGAGATATAGGCACTGATCTCCAAGATATCTTGCTAAGATATAGCATGCTTCCATTTGTGTAATGGTGCATTTGTGTAATATGTATAAATTGCATATATCTCTGTGTATGAATATAAAATTTCTGGGAGAATAAATAAGAAATTGTTTGCAGTAGTTACATCTGAAGGGTGGACTGTAGGTTGGGGTCAGGGAAGAAGGTAAAAGAGACTTTTGCTTTTTGATAGATTATGTTCAAGTGTTACTTCTATAATTAAAAACATTTTAATAAAAAGCCTTAAAATTCTTATCTTTTTTGATCCAGCAATACAAATTTAAGGAATTAATCTTATAGAAATAATTATGTATGATTGCAGAGCCCAGGTCCTAAGATGGTCTTTTGGCATTGTTAATAAGTAAAGGATTCGAAGCAATATGTGACCAGTCACAGAAAATGGGTTACATGAATTATAGTGTGTTACTAAAAATGATATTGTGAGAGAATATTTATACTATATTGTTAGATGGGGCCCCTTAAAGTATGTGCAGTATAACTCAGATATCTGGGGTGAGATGTATCAAAACATGACTAGTGCTGGAATAATGATTTTTATTTTCTTTTTTTAAAAAAAAATCTGTATTTTCTAAGTGCTTAAAAAAAAACACAACCCAGGTCATTTTAAGAAAATAGAAATAAAGGCTAAGACATTTCGATATTCCTGCTAAGAGTAAATTAATCTCCTCTTAGCATTGTTAGAACATGTGATTCCATATTTTCACAACCCAACTATTTTCTTAGTTTAGTAATGCTACTTACTGCTAGGCTTACATGCAGTGGAATTCCCATATAACTGATGCATTTATAAGACCTGTCTATTCAGCAGTCAGTTCCTTTCATAAAAGTATGTTGGAGCTTGTGTAGTGAAATATTTGAGGGACAGTATTTTCCTGTTGTACCTGTATTTGTGTACCTAAGCTATATTAAATGAGCAATGAGATTCGATATGGTTTGTCAATATCCTGTTGATGATACTCTGGCATTTTATAAATAGATTTTATTATTTTTTTTGGTTAGATAGAAAAACTATGAAGCACTGTCATTTACTTTGTGAAAATTCAGATACTAGGTGGTAAAACCTTAATCGCACAGTTAAAAAACTGTACCTTATGACTTTCTGAGTCTCCCTGACCACAGAGTATTGCCAGTGCATGAGCTGCTCTCTGCTTGGCTGAACTGAACTGTATCATTTTAAGGCATCTGCCAACCCAACCCACCACTGATAAAGATACATTTATAAGTGCACCTAAATATTAGAAAGTCTTTGTAGTAGAAGAAATGAATAGAATTTATTCTCTCAAGTAATCTTTTAAAATACATACAGCTTTGCTTCAACCTTAGCTCCTCCCTCCCAACTTCATAAGGTGCTTTTATTATTATTATTATTATTATTATTATTTTGCGGTATGCGGGCCTCTCACTGTTGTGGCCTCTCCCGCTGTGGAGCACAGGCTCCGGACGTGCAGGCCCAGCGGCCATGGCTCACGGGCCCAGCCGCTCTGCGGCATGTGGGATCTTCCCGGACCGGGGCACAAACCCATGTCCCCTGCATCGGCAGGCGGACTCTCAACCACTGCGCCACCAGGGAAGCCCTTAGCATAGTTTTGATTTGAGTAAATCAGAACCAATACTGAGGGTTCTGAGGGGGGTGGGCAGCAGGGGAGGGAGTAAGATGACAGACAATAGGGGCAGTTTGGGTGGCACCACAGGAGATCAAGTAAGGCGTCATGGACGTGTCCTGAAAAGTGGACAGGAGCCTGAAATCAGTACTGTTGACAAAATCAGCAAAGCAAACAGCAGCATCAAGAGCAAGGGTTGAGCGTCTAGCAACGGCTTCCCATTGCCCATGGGAAAAAAAGTCCAGTCTTTACCAGGCCTGAAAAGTCCTACAAAATCCGGCTCTCACTTTCCCCTCAAGCCCCATCTTTCTCTCCACTCCCCTGTTGCTTGCTGTGCTCCAGCAAATTCACCTGCCTGTGGTTCTTCCAACATTTCAAGCTTTTTCCCTACTCAGGGCCTCTCCACATGCTCTTTCCTCTGCCTGGAATCCTGTTTGCCCCCATACTTCCCATCCACTGTCCTCAACTTGGCTGACTGCTATTTCTTCAAGTTTCTGCTTCAGTGTAACCTCCTTCAGAGAGGTCTTTCCTGACTTTCTAATTTATAGGACCCTTGCCAGTTACACCATGTCTGGAGCCCTCTACCTGTCACCTGTGTGACCGAGGTCCTACCATCTTCCCCAACATAAATGGCTACCTGAGGCCCAGAGAGGTCGAGTAAGTTGCCCAAACTATCAACACATACTAGCAAAGGGTATATCAGCCAGGATCCCAGCAAGGGAGAGACAGTACACTTGGATTTGCCTGATTTAAGGAGCCCTTAAACTTAAAGATCCAGGAAATAGATAGGGCTGTGTGGAAGGGATCATCTGTAAAAGACTGAGACATAGGTGAGGAATGTAGCAGAGAGGGAGGCAGGAGGGGAGGAAACCATACCACACTCTCCTTTCTCCCTTATCTCCTGCTATAGTGCTCCCTGCTGGGAAGCAGGAAGGCAAGGGAGCCAGTGATGTGATCCGCATAGATCAGCCCTTAGGGACACAGAACAGGATAAGAAAGGTCCATGTGGAGGCAAGCAGCAATGGAACAGGGATTTGAACTTAATCTGGTTCTGTAACAGATGCTCTTAACAATGACACATGTTTGTGTCTCTGGTACATAGTGCTTAATCAGGGCTGGTCCTGATGTAATGAAGACCTGAAGGATCAGCGAGAGGTTGCTGTTTTTCCTCCACTCATTGAAAAGCAGAGTAGGTAGATGTTGCTGAACATCCTTCTCTATAGGGGAGAGCTAAGGACCATTTATTAATTAACCTAGTGCTTTTCAGAGGTGGAGGAGAGGTCTCCTTTTTATTTTGCTACCTCTTGTAGTTAATTATGTTTCTTAGAATAGTCTGAGTCTTGCAGCTGCTGGAGATGACTCTCCAGGTAATTTCAGCATCACACTCTGGGGCCAGCCTGTGTTTGATTCTGCTGCCTCATCACGTTCTGTCCAATCCCCGCAGAACAGGAAGGACATTCATTTAGGAGACCTCATTCCATTCTCCCAACAGAGCCCCAGTGAGAAAAAGTGCCCAGTTCACTCCTAGAAGGTCTTTTTCTTCCTTCCAAAGGGAGCTTCAGGAACATATGGGAAAAGAGGCAGCCTAAACATTTGCATATATCTGTGCTCCAAGGCTGATTCACACAGAGGATCAGCAACCTGCATAAATTTAGCCTACGAGGGCAGCTGTGATAGTTGTGGGAATGAACGGTGACTGATCTCAATTATGCAATTATTTATCAAGTGCTTACCAGGGGACAAACACTTGGGGCTACTATGATGAACAAAACAGACATGGTGTCATCGTACTTTCAGAATTTCACTTTTAAAAATACAAATTACCAGTTGAGATTGAAGGATGTGTCTTTCCCTCCCTTAGGGAATATAAGAGACGGCAAAGAATAGAGCTTAAAAAATCATAGATGTGAGAGACATAAAAAACCATATTGCATAATAGCCTTTTAAACAACCATTACATAAAACCTGATGGTAAGATATGCATATATTCCATATGGCATGTGTGCATTACGTTTTTTATCCTACAACTTGAATGTACACTTAGCTGCATCCCATCTTAATGAGAGGGATTTCTTGCTTTCTTTGTACTCATAGAATTCCCTCAGGTTTAGCTAGGAGAGCTAATAATAGCAACAGTAAGTCACCTCATTAAGGACAATCACTTTTTGCTGAGTTTCGCTTCATTCTCATTACTTAGCAGTGGCTCTTGGAATTTACTCAAGTCCTCCCAGTTTTCCAGAAAATGAAAAGGAAGCTTCTGTAGAAACACAAAACTTTGAAGATTCTCTAGGAATGACCACAAATCTCATTGTGGCTCTGTGGCCAAATGCCAATATCATCTAGACAGTCTAATAAACAGCTATGGAGTGCTTACTATCTGTAAGGCAGGGAACCAGGAAAAAAACATGTGGTTAAGAGTGCAGGCTCTGAAATCAGATGTGTCAAAACCTTAGGGAGGTTATTTAATCTCCGAAGTCTCAGTTTCCTTCTCTTTAAATGGAGATAATAAGAACATCTTCAAAATTTAGTTGTGAGGATGAAATGACATACCTCGTGTGGCGCCTAGCACAGGTGAGCACTCAGTAGACATCACCTAATCCTACCAGTATTCTCATCATTACTTTCGTTATATCTGATTCCCTCTTCTTAAATAAGTAGGCCTCCAGGATATTGGGGATTTCCTACCCAAGGGCTGCTTTGTCAGATGCCATCAACAGAGACAAATTTTCTATCAGCAGTGGTTTCAAGGGGGAAAGCGTAAAGGAACAATCCAGAGGGCAGCCAATGGAGGAAAAAAACAGATAAGATCAAGTGTTCAGAGGAGAAGTTAGAGGCTGAGTCCAGAGAAATTACCTAAGTCAGTGCAGCTGTATCAGTTTTGATTCATTACTAACATCCTAGGACATGGATGGGCAAGAAGCCAACAGAAGTGAGCATGACCTGCCCTGGGCAGGAATAGTCAAGAATCTTAAATTTCACCTCACAGACAGGACACAGGTGCTGCTCGCTGGGGTTCTGGGGAATATACGAGGGAGACAAAGAACATGACTGCCCAAGAGTGAATGTGTCTGGACTCACATGTGAGAGACTAAATTTGCTTTCTGGGAAACAGGGTCTAAAAGAGAGAGCTGAATGGAACATGAGACGAAGTGAAGTTGAGGAGGAGTGAAGCACAGAGGATCTAGGACTTGTCCCACGAACTGCAAGGGGACGCCTGGCACTCTCTCTGGATTCCAGCTTCGAGCGGTTTGAGGTAAAGATGCGACTTCAGCTGGAGCAGCAATGTTAGAGAGTGATGAGAGAGGCTCTAGGGCAGGTAGGGGGAAGATTATGGAGCCTACTCTAGACATTCCCAGGGAGTTCAGTCTGAGCCTATGGACGATGGAGAGTCATCAAATTCCTTTCTTATTTTCTCTTGCTTTTTAAACAAGCAAGCGGAGTGATGAGATTTCTGTTTTAGGAAGGCCACGGTCTTATACCCACAGTCCTAATTGCCGCTTCCTCCTCACTCCCACGCAGCTTGGCTTTTGCCACATCACGATTTATGTGATAGTTATTTTTTTCCATGACTGTCTTCCTCCCAGTTGTGAAATTCCTTGAAGCCCTGTGTCTTAGATTTTGATCCCTTCAAAAATAAAAAGGGACGAGGACACAAGGATAAAGTGCAGATCTGGATGACATCCCATGAGAAGTTTGTTTCCAGAAACTCCTGAAGGGCTTGGGCTTGGGACTCAGGTAGTGAGTTACCACCCTCCTGCACTAGAATTGGGCCCCTGGGAATGCGCAAGCTGTAATTGGGCCTGTAGCACTGGAAGCTTCCCGAGAGTCCTTTTTTCTCTTTTTCGTGTCTTCTCAGTCTTACCATATGCTCAGCACACAGCCCTCAACATGTGTTTAATAGATGAAAGACTGGTACCTCTTCTTTGAAGGATAGCCACAGATGGGGACTTCAGAGTGGTGCTTTCCCCAGTGTTATGGTATCCTTGGTGGTGTGCTGCTTTGGCAATGTGGCAGCCCTCCTGGTCTCCTGGCAGATGCTTGGAGTAAAACCACTTCACATTGTACTGCCCGGAGCTGAGGCACAAACCCTGGCCTTCAAGTGTGGCCGGTGGAGGGCGCTTCTCAAGGGAACTTCCCTCTAGAGTCCACTGAACCACCAGATGTCTTTGGGCAGGGGAACTGAGAGTGCACAGGTGACAGGGAAGGGCTCATACACAACCAAGAGGAAGAGTCAATAGCACCTTGGGAGCAAGGTTGGGCTGTAGGGAAACTGAGAAGCTGCCCCTTGAAAGCCTTGAGCTAGGCTGGGGACTACCAATGGGAAACTAAAAACCTTAGCTGAGCACGTGGAGAAAGGCACAGCTAGCACCACTGTACAATCCCTTTGTGTTCTGCACACCACCAGAGTCCTTGGTGAGCTGGATGAGACACATTTTCCAGAGGACCTCAAAGAGAACCGCAGATGACCTCTAGGCCCTTTACTTCCTTGGAGAATGCAGTGGCTCTGGAAAAATTCCCTCCCAATACTCTTTGCCACATCCCTCCCACCTAAACCACTCATTTCTGTCTCGTGTGTTTCTTCTTTAGCTGGCTGAGGAGGCTGGTCCTACACTGAAGGGAAAACCTGGGTTTTCCTTGGCATCTCTACAGCTTCACTAGGGGCAGTCTGCCTCAGTTTACTACCATGACTAGCAGAATTTAGGAGATGTCTTCCCTTCTTTTAGCCTGTGCTTTACTGAGCTTCTGCTTACTGGCTAGGCAAGATCTCTGGGTTCTTTCTGGTGGCTGATTTACCCCCATTTTCACACCTAACGTAGTGTTCCAGCCTCCTCCTCCTAAGGCTTCCCAGGAGAAAAAATGTCTTTACACACACAAGAATAAAAATAATCATCCACAAAGTGTGAGGAAAGAGATACGGAATGAGGTGTACTCACTCTCTCGAAATTCCTCTTTTCCTTTTTTTTTCTTTTACCCTACCCACCTAACAGCCAATGGAACCAATTGTGAATTCCTTTTGTTAGTTTTGATGGTTAGAATTACTGACTGTAGGCTTTGTGACTTATTTAGAAGAGATAATGTTTGAATGTTCCATTTACTTTTTTCCAAGTTTATTGGCCAATGTATCTTATCAATGTCTTTGTGGGGTTTTTTGTTTTTGTGTTTTTTGGTACGCGGGCCTCTCACTGCTGTGGCCTCTCCCGTTGTGGAGTACAGGCTCCGGACGTGCAGGCCCAGCGGCCACGGCTCACGGGCCCAGCCGCTCCGCGGCATGTGGGATCTTCCCGGACCGGGGCACGAACCCGTGTCCCCTGCATCGGCAGGCGGACTCTCAACCACTGCGCCACCAGGGAAGCCCTGTCTTTGTGTTTTTATCATCTAAATTTATTGTTGCTCAAAGAAGCATCATAAATATCCTTACTGGCTCGAACTTCATTCATTGCCTGGTATCTTTCTAAGTGACTTACTCATGCTCTTCTTTACATAGTCAGTTAACACGTGCTATTCAGTTAGCATAGGTGCTACTGAATGAATTGTTGGGTGACTGCCTATTATATGCTAAGTACCATCCCCTTATTTTATCCTAGGACCATTCTGTTTTTTAAGCTGAACAAAGGAAATAGTTACTTACGGTCATATTCTTCCCTCTTTAAATAGATATGTGTAGGGTCATCACCAAAGGAAAAGTTTGAGAATCAGTTAGCTCAGCCACCAATCTCTCTTGGCTTCAGAATCTCTGTACCTTGGGAAAGAATATGACCCTGTGAGGCCTTTCCCGCTCTCTTAGTTCCAGGATTTAGTGGCCCTTCCCTCTCATCACCACAATCACATCCCTGGCATTGGAGTTACTGGAATTATTCTTGATGGCTTAGAGGACAGAATCAAAATCCATCACTGGGTGATTATTGCAGATAAACAAATATGGGCTCAATTTAAATAAGCATTTTCTAACAGTTGAATCTCCCAAAGACAAATGAAGCTGATTCACAAGGGATGAACACCAGTCACTGGCGTTTTAGGCAGAGGGTGGAAGGCCACTTGTTAACACCGGTTCTCTCTCATGTTCAGATTGTTTATAGCCTTCAGGACACATAATGATCATGGCCTTCTAGAATGGGTTTCTTACAAGTTCCTATTGATGCCTGAATCTTAGCCAGTGGAACAGTGCGGTGCATCTTAGAAACAGTATCTAGCTTCTTTTTAGCAGATGAACAATACATTTGCATTCATTGAGTTACTATATACTGTGTCAAGCACTTTTCTTTTTATTCTTTTCATTCCACAAGTAAGGAAACTGAGACTCAGAGGGTTTAAGTCACTTGATCAAGTTCACATCATAGCAGAGCCCAAATCTGGAGCCAGGTCTGTCTGAAGGTCTGTCTTTTCAGTGCACCAGGCCACCTTTAATAAAGAATTGGAAGCTACGCTTGCCAAGGCTCTGTCCTTCTGAGTCTACCATGCATTTTAGTCACAAGTAACAACATTTACAACAGTAATTTATGATCAAGGAGCAGTTTGTAATTTTTTATAAGTGACTGCAGGGTAAACATAGCTCAGCTTCATTCTGCATTCACCTCACAACATGTACACAGTCGGTTTGTTCTCACATTTCATGTCAGCAAGTGCAGGGGATGTGGTGCTCAAGGAAGGTGAAAAATGATTGAAGGCCTTAGATTGACAGGAGTCGCAAGATTTTTATAACTGGTTATGCTGTGAGAATTGTGAGTGTGGGCAGGTGAGAACAGTGAATTCTTCCAGAGGGTAGCAGCTTTTCCCCTTGCTGTTATACCGGCTGAGTCCATCTCCTCTTTTTTAGCTATAGGACGTGCACTCAGCTAGCTGCTCGAGGGCTGATCACAAATGTGACCATGACAGTACGGTTGGGTCCATTAATTCGTGGTTTGCAGAACTAAGACCAGAGTCACCCCCAGGAACATGGCTGGAGCATTTCCCAATGCTCTGGAAGGCTGGAGCCATCCACACAGTCAGCCTTTTGGTATTTATTTCCTTCATATAAGAACAGACATTGAACTTGCTTTGTATTCATTTGTTTTCCAGGTTTGCTCTTGCAATTCTCTTTGAATGTGCAGAGAAGGATTTTTCAGAGGTAACATCTGAACCATAACAAGGAATCTTATCTGGCAGTCTTCCCTGATCTGTCACTGAAAGCTAATCTCACTATAGGAACACTGTCATACATCATAAAGATATATACCCTTTTCCAGGCATTTAAAAACTTATTCATCTTCCCATTGTTGTACAAACACTGCCATTGTCGACAACTGTTGGTTTTCATAATACTACTAGCAAACACTTAATTGCACTTGCTATGTGCCCAGCACTGTTTTAAGAGCTTTTTATCTTACAGCAACTTTGTGATGATTCTCATCTTACAGAGATAGAAACTACATCCAACTTTTTTTTTTCCTTAATAGACTAGGAAAAAAATAAAAAGTTGAAATAAGAATCCCTGCTAGCTTTAAAGTAGATATTCAATTTAAAACTAAACAAAACACAATCAATTTCAAAGATGTGTATTCTAGAAGTTATTTGTAGAGTCATATTTTTTACTGTTCAATCTTGTTTAATAATTTCTGTAGTTAATAAGAGTCAATAGCTCTACTTAATTAAATATATTTGAGACAGTTGGTATCCCTGTGAAAAAACAGCCTTTTTGAAAACAGACCCAGGGTAAATTCTGAATTGGAGTTGTTGCCTTTTGTATACTACTTCCATCGCTGCCAACCCCTAAACCGTATTCCTTCTAGTACCTAGGCAGCACCTGGTTACTCTCAGAGACTGCTGGCTTTCAGGTCTGTCCGTAGAAGTTAGGTCAGAATTCTTCTATATCTGTTTCCACAATTGCAAAGTAACATTGAATATAAATGGCTTTATCTTAAGTGCAATGGTTAAGGGCCTCATAACAGCATTCTTTCCCTTAGACCTGAATTTAGTTTCAGTACAGTAGATTCACCGGGGCTTATGCCCAATAACTGGTGTTCCTGAAGTTCCTCCAAGAATTTGTTGTGGATGGTTCCCTGTAAGCAAATCAATGTATCTATATATTTCTAAATCCCTAAATGAGGGGTCCAGACTCTAAAATTGAGACCAAACATTATAAATCTGAAAGTCCCCCAAATTAGAAATGTTGAATAGCTCTACCTTTAAGTCCATCACAAGGCTTTTGAGACACTAAGAAATAGAGCATCTTCACAGTGAAGCCTCCAAGTTTTGAAATCAGACAGCTTGGGTCTGGTCCCACCAGTAAGGGCAAATGCGGGTACCATAAATGTAACGTGTCTGGTGATGGCTGGTGCACGTGAGGGGCGGAGTGGGGTATAAGTGGAGTGAGACCAAGTAGGTAGTTGGAGTATCATTTCAAGAGAATCACTTAGGGAGGGAGAGGAGGAAGAATTAAATCACATCAGGCAATGTAGGGGATATTGGGCTGGGATGTGGGTGGAGATAAAGGTTGACAGAATTCCTAGAAAGAGTAGTTCAGAGAATCTAGAAAAGAATAGGTACTTTGGGATAGTGGGAAGTTTCTTTGAGAACCTGGGTGCTATGTCTGGAGATACATTAAAGGAAAACCTGGGACCTCTATTATTGAAGAACCAAGAGGTCTGCAGCTCACATGGTACAACCATCAAAACATCCAGTTGTACAGAAATTCCAAGGAAGAAAATCCCCACTGGAATCATGATTCATCCCAACCTACCATTATAGCCTTTTGTTTAAATTCTGAGAAGTTGTTTCCTTAAAAGAATGAATGCTTTTTTTTTTCTCAGTGAAGAAATCATTTTTCCTTTGAGATGTGATGATGATCTTATTTACTCCTGCCAAATCTTTATATTATTTGAGTCAGTCTGTGGTAGACAGTTTACTGAGTGCCAAATTCAGTTTCCATGGAAAACCCACACTCCCTTCAAAGCAGTGACTGGATAGTTTTTGGCACGCAGTACAGCACAAGTTTAATGTGATGGGAGGGTGGCATTTTTTTCTGTTGACGTGCCCAAGTTAATCAGTGCTATCTCTCAAAATATGTAGGTAATTATTCATTTCTTTGCCTGAGCCCATGTAATGTGCAGGGTTGACACACTTCTTTGATGCGAACTTTGGAAGGAGATGATTTCATAGTCCTTTGTCTTGTGGTTTAATTTGGGTCTTTTGCATGATAACCCCCTGTTATGAGGAACAGAGAAGTTAAATAAGTGACCCATGTTAGCCTGTCAACAGAGGATTCTGAAACACCATCTTTTTCTTCTAACAGTATAAGTCCTGTGGTTCTCTCAAGGTTGATACAAAAGTTATCTTTTACCAGAAGCAACACCTGACCAACTATACGTAATAATGTTATGCTCTTATTTTATATTCCCGTTTGAATACTTTTAATCATGTTTAGGTATCCTATCCTGTTAATCCTTCTTATTAGCTAGCTAGCTAGATAGATATGCAATTATAGTAATCGTGCTCTAACGACTTCATTGTCTCCCCAGATAGACTTTGAGCTCTATGAGATAGAGTCGCTAGTCCTCTAATTCCTCAAGCCCCCATGCCCTCTTGCACAGTGCAGAAAACACTCTAGGGACCCAATAATTCCTTGTTGAAAATATAGAAGACTGACTATACCAAATGTTGGCAAAGGTATGGAGCAACTGTAACTCTCATTCACTACTGGTGGGAATATAAGGTAGTACAACCACTTTAGAAGAGAGTCTGGAAGGTTTTTTTTTAAGTTAAACATACATCTACCATATGACCTAACCATTCCATTCCTAATTATTTATTCAAGAGAAATGAAAGCATACATCCACACAAAAATTTGTACAAAAATACTCATAGCAGCTTTATTTGTAATAGCCCCAAACTTGAAACAACCAAAATGTATGTCCATTAGATGAAAAATGCAATGGAAAAGCAAATTGTGGTATATCCACACAATGGAGTACTACTTAGCAATAAAAAGGAACAAACTATTGATATATACAACATGGCTAAATTTGAAAATAATTATACTGAATGCAAAAAGCCTCACCAATAAACAGTACATACTGTATGATTCCACTTATATAAAATTCTAGGAAGTGCAAAGTAATGTATAATGACAGCATATCATGTTGTTGCCTGGGGATGGGAGAGCAGGGTGCGGAGATTATAAAGGCAATGAGGAAACTTTTGGGTGTGATGAATATACTCATTATCTTGATTATGGTGATGGTTTAATAGATATATACATATGTCAAAAGTCATCAAATTTACATTCTAAATATGCCTGGTTTATTGTCAGTTATGCCTCAGGAAGCTAAAAAAGTACTGAAATTACCAAAATTATTCTACATGCATCATTTTCCCTTCAGTATCTCGCTGCTGTGTTTCCATGGCAGGAAGCTTCCTCTTTGAGACCAGCATGCAAGATGACATGAAGCAGATCAGGGCATTTAGGTCAGACAGAGCTGGTGTGATCCAAGGTGTGCCTCTTACCAGCCGTATAACCCTGGGCAAGCTACTCAGTGTCCTTAGATCTCATTTTCTTCCTCTTCTAGAAAATGGAACGAATAATATACCAACCTCAGAGGAATGTTATAAAAATTAAAATAGATAAAAGGCCTGGCACTTCATAAGTGGTAGCTACTATTTATTATATATTGTTGAGAACCTTTTTTTTTTACAAGACTGGCACACATTTATTGAGACCTTTCTCAGCTTGATTTAATTTTTGTTGATGCCTAACCAATTACTAAGAATAAAGCAACTGACAAAGAGAGAGCAGGTTATGCTTGAAAATATAAATAATACAGAATCACTTCTGGGCACCTGTCTACTTAATCCTCCATCATTTGTGCTAAGCTGAATTACTAGCACATGTGTAAGTGTGTTCAGATGTTCTAAGTGGAGAATAGGATAATTCAGAAAATGTGTATCAGGGGCAAAGTAGGAATTGATAAACTGAACAGCATGGAGAGGTACTTGAAAGACTGTGGGTTTTGGTTTACACAGTCTGACTTTAAGTGTGAGCTCAGCCACTTACTATTTATATGTGAAGCCGTGGATAGGTTACTAAACTTCTGTGATCCTCAGTTTATTCATTTGCAAAATGTAGATAAACCGTTCACACATCACGAATTTGTAGTGACAATATTTATACTGATAATCAGAATTAACTTTAGGAATAAATATATGTGTGATGGTCCCTATTCCCCTTCTCATTCTGGATAAGGCCAACTGTGTGTACTAATGATAAACAAGTGATATAACCTGGCCTTAATGGTATTTTAAAAACAATACCTATTAAAAGTCCTTTGTAAACTCATTCTGGGATAATTGTGTGTGTGTAAATGTGATTACCTGATCACTTGAATCCTTCCATTAATATTTCTTTTAAGGAGAAAATTTTATCACATTAAAACCGTCTAAGTGCAGGAAGGCAACTAAAGCAGTATTTTTGGTTCAAAGCAGTGAAGGCAGGTGCCCATGCCAAGCCTCTAATTCCCAAGGCTTGCCCACGTTCAGTTGCCCAGGTGTATCTGCATGGCGCCATCAGGTTTAAAGGGACCACCTGAGAAGGAGCAGCCCTCAGAAGCTCAGTTGGGAAGGAGGAAGCAGAAGGGAGACCGGAGGAGCAGGGGTGTGGACTCTCCTCCGGGCGGGAAGCCCTGTGACCTACTCTGTGAGTGTTCTCCCTCAGACACCAGCGTCTGCTCCTGGGTATGAATGGTTCATCACCACTTACCTTCTGTTTCTTAGCTCATTTTCCATGGGGTCTTGAAAGTTTGAGAAAGGTACACATTTTAATCTAATTTTGCAAATGGGGAGCCAAGTCCTAGAGAAACAAGTAGTGAAGAACTTTGCTTCGAAAGAAATTTTTAGCCAAGAGATTAAAACTATAGATTCTGTACTCAGGTTACCTGGGCTTAACTTTTATCTCGGCTACTTACTAGCTGTGTGATCTGGGACACGTTACTTAACCTCACGTTGTCTTGGTTTCCCTATGTGTAAAATGAATAGTAATAGTACCTACTTCATAGGGTTGTTGATCGAATGAGTCAAAGCAAAGTGCTCAGAGCAGTACCTGGCTTATAGGAAGTGCTGCATCGATGTTGATTATTGTTTTTTGAACCATTGCTTAGTCGGTTTCATAAGAAAAGATTTGGTGTAGTGGGATTGTTCTGGCTTTCCATAACTCTATTCCTCCTAGACTGTTTGGCCAGTAGCATCTTAAGACACTGCAGCTTTTTAAACAGAGTTTTGAAAACAGAGATAGTTTGGAAACTGAGGGGGCTGTACACAGACAACTCCTGAAAGTCTTAAGAGGAGCTTAAGATCCATCAGCACCACTAAATCCCTAGCAATGAGCAGGGCACAGGCCCTAAAGAAGGAAAAATGCAATGGGGAATTCTAGCACTTAGGTGGCTTTTTTTCACTCTTTTTCCATCAGTCTCTGGAACGTTTTCTTGTCTTGAATGATTAACCAAGGATTGTGGTTCGTGTTATTTCACGTCTAAGTTTGACCACTGGATAGATGCAATCATGCTACAAAAGCATGTAACTGAACTAGTGTTTAGCTGTGGTATAAATCCCTTGGGATCAAGCTTCAGTTAGGAAGCTTACAGAAAGATAAGCTTGAGTAACAGTCTTAGAAATGACAAAAGTGTTCCTTTATTTTCATCTATATGGATTGTCTCCACCAATACCCTTTACTGCACATGGCACCTGTCTCCTTATGTAACACATGCTTTTGAAAACTATCTTATACTTTATACCATTACCTTTAAGAAGTGTAGGGTTTACTGCCAGGTGGAATGGATTTAACTCTTTTCCCCTGATTTTATGTTCGTTAAAAAGGAACACTTGTGTTAAATCATAGACGCACTATAATGGATAATACAAGAAAGCAGGATAGTTTACAGGTTGAGTTTGGCCTCTAGTATCAAAAGGGACTGAGTTTGAATTCTAATTTTACCATCTAAAAACTTTTGACTTTGGATAAATTATTGAACTTAAGCTTCAATTATTTTATCTGTTTTTTTAAAAAGGAATCCTTTGTATCTACTATACATGATATTTACATATTAGCCTTAGGCAATCAGGATTAAATAATATGACATATGTGAATGCTTGTACTGGTGTCTGGCACTGAGTGAGCAGCAAATTGTAAATCACTGTTATTCAATGTTTTCAGCTTAAATAATAGGAAAGTTTCATACTCGAAGAAGGATGACTATTTTATGCCTACTATTCTCAAGTTTATCCCTGTAAGGAAGTGAAGGAAACTACAGCAAAGCAAAATCGTACTGAAGCCATACAGTAGTATTGTATGGTGGTTATCAACCAGGCTCTGAATTTAGACAAGCTGGGCTCAAGCCCCAGCGCTATCCTTTATTTCTCTGTGGGTTTGGGCAAGCTGCTTAACCTTGCTGGTGCTTCATTTTCTCCATCTACAAAACTGGATCAATAATATACTACTTTACTGGGTGGCTGTGAGAATTAAGTGAGATGATATATATAAGGCATTTAGAATATAGAAAACGTTCAAAATATTTGAATTACTAATATTCAAGAATAGTCGAGGAAACTGCAGAGTGTAAACAACAACGAAAGTCAAGTTTAGGTCTGGAGTTCTAGGAAATGTGCAGTTTTGTCCTACTCTATGAAAATGAGGTTGGTATCCATTCAGGTTGGTATCAATATCTCTGTATTAAGCCTTATTGACTAGTTATGTACCATAAAGAATATAGAAGTTGAAGAATTAAGGAATTTGATATATTGTTAAAGAGACAAGCCTAAGTCATAGAAAATAATTTGAGGACAGCATCAGATAATGTAATCAAGCGCTAAGTGATATGTTGTGGTCTGTAAGAAGAGGAAAATTGCAAAGAATGACAGGTATCAGAGGAGCTGGGAATAACTTATTCTTATGGTAGAGTTTGGAAGGGAGTAGGGATGGATTCAAGTTCTAGTTCAAGAGAACAGCAAAAGCAAAGGGGAGGTGGTGGGGCTGGGCATGGCATTTGTGGAGGGGAGAAGCAGAGGAATGAAAACCCCAGAGGGTGTCTATGAGCAAATAGTGAGAACTGAGCATGGCACACCGGGTAACAAGACCTCTGAAGAGTCAAGTTTATGGTTTAACTTGCACCCCTCGTTTTATAGATGAGGTGACTGAGGTATAAAGAACACCAAGTTATGCTTACTAGTTGGTATGAGACCCCATCAGCCCTGACTCCTGGGCTAGTGAACGTGCACCTGCATCACTCTGCAGGGTCAGATGACAGAGATCCTTAAAAGGACTGAAAAATTCCCTAGATGCTTCCCACATGGTCACAATTCTAATTTTGTAGATTCATTGATGCCCTTTTTTCTGTCCATTTTTCCTAGAGTGAAAAAAGCAAATATTAATTCACAGGCCACCGAAACGAGGGCTTCCATCAGTTTCCACTTGAACACCCACCCTAAATAGGTAATTTGATTATGGAAGCGTTGTCTTAGAAGCCAGATCCGATTCCCAGGGCAGAGTGCTTTCCGCTGTATCCCACCACTTGTACTCATTTACTATGATTTCAAACCCTTCTGTTAAGGATCTCCTTATTTCGATCCCTGCCAGGCTAAATGACTCAGGTTTTTGTTTTTGTTCTTTTCCTCTACAGAGTGTGATTCGTTTTCTCACTTTTACCAACCCCCTTAAGATCAATGAAGTGTTGTCATCTGCCTAAATGGAGCCTCTAGGATTGCTCTGCCTGTTGCTCCTGAGATCTGCTGAGCTGGAGTCTATATTCTGTCATTGTGTTCCTGAATCTTGTAGGTCATTAGATTAGAATGATGTTTTCCTCCTCCTCTGAGTTATCTCTGGCTTGAAGGTTGCAGGTCCTATTGCTGCGGGAGTCCTTTCTTGATAAAAACCAACACATACATTCTCGGGAGATCCCTGTTTGCCATTATACGCTGGTGCAGTTGTTGGTTTTTTTTTTTTCTTAACATCTTTATTGGAGTATAATTGCTTTACAATGGTGTGTTAGTTTCTGCTGTATAACAAGGTGAATCAGCTATACATATACATCTATCCCCATATCTCCTCCTTCTTCTGTCTCCCTCCCACCCTCCCTATCCCACCCCTCTAGGTGGTCACAAAGCACCGAGCTGATCTCCCTGTGCCATGCAGCTGCTTCCCACTAGCTATCTATTTTACATTTGGTAGTGTATATATGTCCATGCCACTCTCTCACTCCGTCCCAGCTTACCCTTTCCCCTCCCCGTGTCCTCAAGGCCATTCTCTACGTCTGGTGCAGTTGTCTTCACCTTCCCATTTTTCCCCTCCTGCCACTGTGTGCCCAGCAGGCTGTCAATGAGGAAAGGAGCAGCAGGGGAGTCAAGTCAATCATGTACGTTAACACAGCCGTGGTTTATTTCAGATGGCTGTTCGGGGAAGAGGAGACAGGCCAGAAACTCTGCACATGAAATACAAAGTAGATAGTATGTGCTGTGACTGAGGTTGCAGGGATTTAGGGAAGTTTCTCTGCTATTTTTTTAATCAGCTTCAATTCCTCCCCTTCACCTCTGAGTGGGTGTAAATTACTTCAGAGTTCTTTTCCCACCCTCACCTCCTCCTCCTCTTCCCCTTCCCTCTATTTCCTTTCACAGCCCTTAGTGGCAGGTGAATCAGAATTAGTGGGGGAATAATTATGTTCTCTATCAGCATTTATCACCAGCCCACTTCCCTTTAAAACCTGAGATACTGCTTGCAGGTTGCAAAGTACCCAGAGCGCCCTGAAGAAACATCATGTTTATAGGAACAGCTTTTACTGCCAGCATTAGAGTTGAGAGAATATGTGCAGGTCTGTACATCAAATCGGAGGCCTATCTCCCTGGATGAGTTAAAATCTGGGAACAAAAATAGTCTTCTGGGTTCTCCTTTGCTGATCGTATTTGACGCCATTCAACACGTGCTTTGCATGACGATGTTCTCTTTTCCTCTGACATTAAGCTGCTTTTATTGCTCTAGTGAAGGTTCCAGTTTCTCTACATTTACTTATTACTATTGAATCGTTCACTCATAAATCCCTTCCTCCCTATTCAGTTTTTTTTTAATATATATATTTATTTATTTTTGGCTGCGTGGCATCTTCGTTGCTGCGCGCAGGCTTTCTCTAGTTGCGGCAAGCAGGGGCTCCTCTTGGTTGCGGTGCATGGGCTATAGGTGTGCGGGCTTCAGAAGTTGTGGCTCGCGGGCTCTAGAGCACAGGCTCAGTAGTTGTGGGGCACGGACTTACTTGCTCCGCTGCATGTGGGATCTTCCTGGACCAGGGCTCGAACCCGTGTGCCCTGTATTGGCAGGCGGATTCTTACCCACTGTGCCACCATGGAAGCCCCCCCACCCACTCAGTTTTTAGTCACTTAGGTGTACGTGTCTTTCTTTATGAATTGTATTTATTCTGCTATATTTGCTTTTAAGAGCTTTATGTACTTCTATGTGTGAAAATGGGTTGTGTGGTTACTTTTATGTCACAATTGCATGGTGAGGATTTGAATGTGGTTACTGGGTTTCTTAGTGACAGTGCCTGGCTCTCCTCATAGCACCCGTTCCTTTAGGCCTGAAGGGCAGTCCAAGAGGTGACATTTTTTGGCAGACTGGGTGGCAGATGGGATGGAGGGATGTTCTGCACATCGGGCTTGGTAAATACATACAGGCAAGAAAAGTGACTGGCAGGGAGAAGTGCTGTGTTGGTTTAAACAAGCTGTTGGAAGGACTTCCAGGTGAGAAAAAAAGTCAGGGAGAAGAGAGAAGAGCACAGGCCAGAAGGAATGGAAGTTGGAGGGATAAGAAAGTAAGAATTATTTGGACAGAAGTAGATGGAAGATAGTTAAAGGAGAAGAGAGTTTAAGCAAGGACACTGCTAGCCCATAACTCTGCCTTGGGGCAACATTAGAAGAAGGTGCTGGTTCCTCTGGGTAAAGGTGGTCCAGTATTTGGGTGCATGGCTTGCCAAACAGAGAGTAGGCTGAATTTTAGTCACTGTTTGCCTCCTTGGTTCAGTGCCCTTGGGCAAGGCACAGCCTGCCTACTGTCCATGGCAGCTCTGAGTGTAGATTGAGAATATCTTCTAAAAAGCAGTGGTACAACTTTTAGTATGTATTACCTCTAAAGAGAAAACAGTCTGCTCTGAAATGGTCATATTCTAATATTCCTTTCAATAATGTAGTAGGATTTACAAAGTTCCTGAATCTCCCTGCCTCATTTGATCCCTCACATAGCCCTGAGTATCCTGTTATCCCCACTGTGTAGATGGACAGGTTTAAAGAGATCAAGTTGCTCACAGAGGATACATGACATCAAGTAAGTGGCAGTCATGATTTAAATCAAACCCTCTGACTGTAAATGCTGAGCTTTGCTGCAGTGTCAGGCTACCCACATTGACTGCATACAGAATAAATGAGGCTGCGTTTGTGAATGACCATGACCACTCCTCACGCATATGCAGTAATTAAGACAACTGTGGCATCTTGTCTGTACCAGTAGAGCTGGTGGATTCTTGCCACCAAGGTAACTTGGAGAAATGAATTCCTGTGCCTCAGTTTCCTCACATGTAAACTGAGGCCAATAATATCTACCCCATAACTCACTAGGTTGTTAAGAATCATAATTATGAATGTTGAATACCACAAGACAGGGCTTCTGTCTATTTCATATACCACTGTGTCTCCATAACTCACTACGTTGTTAAGAATCATAATTACGATTCTGAATGTTGAATACCACAAGACAGGGCTTCTGTCTATTTCATATACCACTGTGTCTCCAAAGACAAAAACAATACCTGGCACAAATAGCTGTCCAATGTATATTTTTTGAAAGAATTAATGGATATTACAGTTTACTGAATGTTGGGTGCTAGGCTGGGCTGAGTGCTTTATAAACATTACTTATTCCTCACCACGGAGCTGCAGGCCGGGTGTGATGACATCCATTTTACAGGTGAGGAAACCAAGGCACAGAGAATGAAGTAACTCATGAGAGGTCACACAGCAGAGCTGGGATTCAAACACAGGATTGTCTGATCCTAAAGCTTATGCTCACAGCTACTAGAATTGTTGTAAGAAGTAAACTATCATTTAAAAGTCAGGGCAAATAATAATATGAAAAGTCTAAGAGTTGAACACCAATAATCTTTCTGAAAAAATACAAAATAATGTACTATAACTAAAAACAGAATTTAAGAAAGAGGCTCACATAAGGAAAAACTGTGAGCAAATAAAAGATAAAGCCTGCAGTTAAGTTCAAGTAGCAATTGACAATTGACTCTAAAGTTAATTCAATTGCCAAGAAATGATTCATCAGCAATCGGAAACACAATGATAGAAGAGGATACAAATACACCCAAATCAATCCAAAAGGATTCCAAAAAATCTTCAAATGTAAATTGGTGATGCAGTGCATTGTTAAAGAGAAAGTAAGCTAAGGATTTGTCTGCTCTGGGAGATAGAAGAGATTCAGATTCTGATTAATTCTTCATGTTAATAGAAAAGTTAGTATCAGTATGTAATTATATATGCATCAATAAAACTGTTTTAAATTTTAAAAAAAATTGTTGTAAGGACTAAATAAAAGTAGGTACTGGACCTAGCACAGTATGTAACACAGATGCTTGATCAATGAGAATTTCCTCTTCCAATTGTAAATCCAAAATTCATGACCACTTTTAAAATGCCTCAAGAATAAATATCATATAAAGGTTTCAGTTGATAAATAACTGGAAGCCTAATTTCTGAAGACTGACTAGCCAGCTTCTTTCCCCCATCATGCTTTCAGTGATGACAATTTCTTAGGGCACCAATAGATGATTTTTTTCTCCTTTAAACATAACCCTCGGGCTTCCCTGGTGGCGCAGTGCTTGAGGGTCCGCCTGCCGATGCAGGGAACACGGGTTCGTGCCCCGGTCCGGGAAGGTCCCATATGCCGCGGAGCGGCTGGGCCCGTGAGCTGTGGCCGCTGGGCCTGTGCGTCCGGAGCCTGTGCTTCGCAACGGGAGAGGCCACAGCGGTGAGTGGCCCGCGTACCGCAAAAAAAAAAAAACAAAACACAAACATACCCCTTATTAGATCTGGCGATGCATGTTCTCACAGGTCTCACAGCACGAGAGACATTGATGCTGGCTTCTTTCCAAGGATGTAGAGGAGCAGCCAGAAGTGACTAACATCCCATATGGTGGTGAACACAGTTCTGTCTTTATGATGTAGTCATCCCAAAAGGCCTCATGGTAAAGCAATTAATATTGCAATGGGTAGGGGTTTTTTCTCTATTTGTTGTGAAAGCTATATTGCTTCACCTTTCAGAAACAGGAAAAATATTTAGAAAACAGTAAATAGTTATAATGAGTTCTAATAAAAATAGAGTTGCTGGAGGCCCGCCCCCGCCACCCCTGCTTAATATGAAATGCAGGTGACTGGGTGCCAGCAATAGAATAGGCACCCAGATATAGTCACAGTTGATAGAGGCAGCTCCAGTCCTACCAAACCCCACTACAGAGATAGCCTTCAAAATGTGAACTTTGAAATAAAAATAAATACACGGGTTCAGATCCTAGCTCTGCCACTTCCTAGCTTTCTTGTCCTAGGTGAGGTGTTATCTTCACTGAGCCGTGGCCTTGCTCTCACAGGAGGATGAGAACTCCTGCTTCGCAGGCACTGCGTGAGGACGAAAGGAGACCGCAGATGGAGCAGACCTAGCAGAGTGCCTGGCACGCATGGGAGCTCCTCCAAGATGAGTTCTTCTTCCCTCTCAGGGCTAACAGTGCAGCGAAGGGGTTAGTCGGAGAACATGCGGGAGGTGACTGCAGAGTGAAGACAGTGTGTTGTACTCGCATTAGAAGTGGCATCGTTGTATTAATTTTTGTAGGCATGGAAATGTAAACTAAAGATTATAATATAATTAGAGTTGGTTAATAAAATGGCTATTTTGAAGTAAAATAGGTGGGTGTCAGGCCAGAATCAAGGGCTGAGGAACTGGAATCTAGATCCAGATCTGTATCGGCTGGAGAGCTTTCCCCTGCCGTGTGCCTCAACTGCTCCCCTAACAAATGGAGTAAACATCTACTACACATAGGCTGCTTAATAGAATGAATGAGGCAAAACCTGTGAAGTTGTGGTATCCCAAATGAGAGGGATAATGTGAGTACAGAAGGAGTTAGAAGGGGGTCATTGCCCCCTCCTTTTTTTACCCTAAAGGGCTAAGACTGTATACATTCTCCTAAAAATTACTTTTGCTGAATGGGTTTGGCTTTTCCTAGAGACACAAAAACAAGGTTAAAGATAGGAAAGAAATAGATTCCCCATATGGATTAAAGCTAAGTTTAAGTTTCATTCATTCAAGTGTTTGAGGTCTACTGTATACCAGAATCTTCACTTAGTACTGCACATAGGAGAAACAGGTATTTTAAACACCAGCAAAAACAAAACAGCATTGACCCTGTTAGCACAGAAATCACTGGGTGTGTAAAATGTTCTTTGCATTCTACGTGCATTGGCAAGTGCTTAAAAGTCAGAAGGAGGGTACCTTATATATTTACAGACCAGCCCCTTTCTTCAGGGACTTCCCCTCATTTAAATAGCTCCCCAACCTCATCTGCTGTGGGATAAATGGCTCCTTCTAGAGGGTACAGTATGACAGCTGTTTAATGACATATGACATAACAGAAGAAACCAACAAGATTGTCATACCCCTTAGAGACAGTGAGGGAAAACGGGTCAGAAGATAGCAGCCAGTTACCTACAGTAGAATTTGGCCCAAGTGTTGTAGGGAAGATTGTCTTGGTGGACTGTGTAATAAGACATACTGGACCCCACAATTTGATATGTGTGTCCTCTTGCTAGCCAAACAGCAGGAATAACTCAGTACTAGGATGAGAGAATAAAATAAGCAGCAACACAAGACCCAGGCAAACGTGAGAAGAGGTGGAGAGTGTGCTCCACAGGTGAGTGACCTCAAAGCCTGTCAGTAGGTAATATTCTGTTTAGAGGTGTCACAGGGATGACACCTGGTAGGAATCCCATGAGAAAATGATCCAACTATGGAAGTTTCTGTCTGGAAGAAAATGTCACTCCTATATCCCTGTGTAGGAGTGTCATAAGGAATAAGGATTCTTTGAATAGAAAATAAGCATTAATTTCCAACCACAAAGGACATGGCGTCCTGTTAGACATTGGGAGGACAGATGGGTCTCCTAGGAGAACCTATGGGAATCTCCTCTGGCAACAGGGAAGATTCTAGTCGGTGAAAGTATTAGCTGTACTGTCTTATTTTATTTAATCATTAACATCGTAAGTGCTTAGGCACTATGGGAGTTGATATAGCAAATATAGCCATACTTTATTGAGCATCTACTCTGTGCCTATCACTTGGGGGAGGTGAGCGGGGGTAAGCCTTTTGTGTGAATTACTTAATTTAATTCTCATGATGATTTACGAAGTAGATAGTGTCCTTGCCAGTTTTCAGATTAGAAACTTGATTAGAGAGATTAAGTACATTGCCAAAAATATCACACTTTACGTGGAAAGTCTCACTACTCCTATTAGATGGAATTGAACTCAGGTCAAAGCCCAAGTTCTTAACAATATCTTGATGGATTTTTCCTAGCACAGAATGAGCAAGAGGATTCTTGGTTGTATTTGGATGAACAATTTTAAAACATATATTTACTGAACGGGGATTTTAAAAGAATCTAACCCATGATTTCATTGTTCTTGTTCTTAGAATGAGACTAAGTAAAAATGGTAGACTTTAAGGTAATTTTCTAGCAATAGGATGGACATGGGAAAGACATGAATAAGTATGTAAGTAACTGAAATTGGGAAGCTGCATTAGGACACGTATCCTTACCTGGTTCTTGAACGTCCATCACCAACATCCTTTATCCCTATGTGCTCTGGAATTTCAGTTCCTCTACCTACTCCGTGATTCCCCACATCAGATCAACTTCATTGCTGACTTTCTCTGCTCCTGTTCCTTTGATACCTAACAGTACAGGTGGAAAAAATGCATAACCTGCTAATTGGCCCCATCACTGCATATTCATCATTCGCAGCCCCGACTTGTTTCTCCCGATTGGTCAGCAGTTCTGTTCTTTGTCCTGCAGTGGCTCTTCCAAACCTTTACCACATTTCTCAGTCAAACTCTATCTGAACATCCCTCTCACTAGATGATCCAAGCTTCCTCTTTCACCAAGAAAATACCTCGTAGAGTTTCTTACATAGAAGTAAACAAGGCACAGGAAGCTTAAGTAACTTGCCCCAAGTCTCACTGCTAGTGATGGCAGTTCTCAGTTTCAAACCTCCTCAGTCTGGCTATAGACTTTGCCCTATTAACCACTATGCCATATTGCCTCTCTGGTCATATATTTTGGATGAGTCAATTAATCAACGAATGGATGGATTCAAGACCAGAATTTGAAACTTGGCCTGCTCCTGGCCCATAGTAGCCAGACCATCTCTGCTTGTACTTCTGAAGCTTACTGATAAGGTTAACTTTTGTATTGGGACCCACTAAATGGAGGCCACCTTGGTAGCCTGGTCCATGTCACAAAAGTAAACCTAAGCCAGCCTGCACTTACAGGGAACGCCTGTCAAGGAAACCTGACATACACCAATCACAATCCTCCAACTTGGCTTTAGCTAGCTCACCTTACCCTAGAAAATAGGACCTACCGGCCTTGTAAGGAAATCCCTGACCTCCTAGCCACTCATGCCCTGTTTCCACATTGCCTCTTCTAATGCTCTATAAACTCACTCTTGCCCAAAATCCCTTGGGAAGAATGTTCCACTGCTTCTGAGGCACTGCACTCCCCCAGTCCATGGAGTATTTTCTCTTGAATAAAGGACATCGGACTCCTAACTTGTTTTAGTTTTGTCACTTGACATTAGGCTTGTTCTAAATGTGGCCTGACTCCACATGCCTTTGGACTTGCTTTTACTGGGCTGGTTCTTCCCCCGAGACCACAGGCACTCCTACCAGGAACTTCCTCCATGACTTAGTTTTCCCTTTGCCCCAGCATCCTACGTGGCCAGAGTGGCTGCTCCACGGACTCTCTCATGGCCTCAGCTAGCTCTTCTCCTATATTCCCTGTTGCCCTTAAGGACAGCCTTCCAGATGGAATCCAGGAATAGCCTAGAATCCTTCCCATACTCTCCTAAAACTTTACCTCTTGACTCTGTCTCCTCTCATTTTCTGTTGTCACTTCTTTAATTCCTTCATGTAGCCCATTTTTTGGCATTAAGATTTCAGTGAGGAACACGACTTACAAGGCTCCAACCTCAAGAAGTTCTCATTGTAGGGAAAGAGATTCTAACCAAAATCCAGATTGTGATAAATGAAAAGAATCAAACTTGGGGGTAGAGAGCATAGTGGGGTGGTCTGATGGTATCCAAAGCGTCTGTGAAGTTGGTGCTCATGAATCTATTGTGAAACCAGTGATCCCAGTTGGGTATTTTTTTTTCTCCTGTAACTTGCCTGCTTGGATGAGGCATGGGCAAGGTGGATGGATGACTTTCTTCACTTCTTCCTCATCTCTTATGCAGGTCACTGCAAAAGCCTGCTGAGTGGTTCCCCTTACCTCCAGTTCTCACCTCTCCCCAGCTCCATATTGATGCTAGCATGTTCTCTGTAAACATAGGGGTGCTATACTGTTGCTCTGACTAGAGATCTCTGATGCCCCCTCTGCCTAACAGTGATTCTCAATCCTTAATGTATGACAGTCCCCTGGAGAGTTAACCACACTGACTGCCGTCTCCTCCCTCACTCTCATCACCTCCCTACCAAAGTTTCTGATGCCATAGGTCTGGAGATAGGTCTGGGGTGGGGTCTGATAATTTGCATTTCTAACAAGTTTTCAGTTTATGCTGATGGTCTGGAGACCACACTTTGAAAACCACTGGCCTGAAGAACAGATTGCTAACTCCTTCATAAAGTAAGCCAGCCTATTTCCAACTTCACTTCTCCACTCTCTCATTCATTTAGATAGTGTTCTAGCCAGACTGTTTGCAGCACTTTCAACATGCCAAGTGCTTCATCATCTGTTACCTCTGCTCGTGCTCTTTCTCTTGCCTTGAACGCTCTTTCTTTTCTCTCCTTGGTGAAATCCTCATCCTTCGAGTCCCCGCCTAAACACAACCACAGCTGGGAATCCTTCCCTTATCCCATCATTTGAGTAAAACTAATGACTGCTTCCTCTGGGCTTCCAAAGCACGTTCATGATATCTCTTTCTTTTCTTTCTTTTTTTTTTTTTTTACATCTTTATTGGAGCATTATTGCTTTACAATGATATGTTAGTTTCTGCTTTATAACAAACTGGATCAGTTATACATATGTTCCCATATCTCCTCCCTTTTGTGTCTCCCTCCCTCCCACCTTCCCTATCCCACCCCTCTAGGTGGTCACATAGCACCGAGCTGATCTCCCTGTGCTATGCAGCTGCTTCCCACTAGCAATCTATTTTACGTTTGGTAGTGTATATATGTCCATGTGACTCTCTCACTTTGTTACAGCTTACCCTCCCCCCTCCCCATATCCTCAAGTCCATTCTCTACTAGGTCTGTGTCTTTATTCCCGTCTTACCCCTAGGTTCTTCATGATATATATTTTTTTGGATTCCATATATATGTGTTAGCATGTGGTATTTGTCTTTCTCTTTCTGACTTACTTCACTCTGTATGACAGACTCTAGGTCCATCCACCTCACTACAAATAACTCACTTTCGTTTCTTTTTATGGCTGAGTAATATTCCATTGTACATATGTGCCACATCTACTTTATCCATTCATCTGATGATGGACACTTACGTTGCTTCCATCTCCTGGCTATTGTAAATAGAGCTGCAATGAACATTTTGGTACATGACTCTTTTTTTTATCATCTGATACATTTTAATTTTTTATTTTATTTATTTATTTTTAACATCTTTATTGGGGTATAATTGCTTTAAAATGGTGTGTTAGTTTCTGCTTTATAACAAAGTGAATCAGTTATGCATATACACATGTTCCCATATCTCTTCCCTCTTGCGTCTCCCTCCCTCCCACCCTCCCTATCCCACCCCTCCAGGCGGTCACAAAGCACTGAGCTGATATCCCTGTGCTATGCGACTGCTTCCCACTAGCTATCTACCTTACGTTTGTTAGTGTATATATGTCCATGCCTCTCTCTCGCTTTGTCACAGCTCATCCTTCCCCCTCCTCATATCCTCAGGTCCATTCTCCAGTTGGTCTGTGTCTTTATTCCTGTCTTACCCCTAGGTTCTTCATGACATTTTTTTTTCTTAACTTCCATATATATGTGTTAGCATGTGGTATTTGTCTTTCTCTTTCTGACTTACTTCACTCTGTATAACAGACTCTAGGTCTATCCACCTCATTACAAATAGCTCAATTTCGTTTCTTTTTATGGCTGAGTAATATTCCATTGTATATATGTGCCACATCTTTATCCATTCATCCGATGATGGGCCCTTAGGTTGTTTCCATCGCCGGGCTATGGTAAATAGAGCTGCAATAAACATTTTGGTACATGACTCTTTTTGAATTTTGGTTTTCTCAGGGTATATGCCCAGTAGTGGGATTGCTGGGTCATATGGTAGTTCTATTTGTAGTTTTTTAGGGAACCTCCATACTGTTCTCCATAGTGGCTGAACCAATTCACATTCCCACCAGCAGTGCAAGAGTGTTCCCTTTTCTCCACACCCTCTCCAGCATTTATTGTTTCTAGATTTTTTGATGATGGCCATTCTGACCGGTGTGAGATGATATCTCACTGTAGTTTTTGGGGGGTATTCTTTTTTTTTTTTTGCAGTACACGGGCCTCTCACTGTTGTGGCCTTTCCTGTTGCAGAGCACAGGCTCCAGATACACAGGCTCAGCGGCCATGGCTCACGGACCCAGCCACTTTGCGGCATGTGGGATCTTCCCGGACCAGGGCACGAACCCATGTCCCGTGCATCGGCAGGCAGACTTTCAACCACTGCGCCACCAGGGAAGCCCCACATCGTAGTTTTGATTTGCATTTCTCTAATGATTAATGATGTTGAGCATTCTTTCATGTGTTTGTTGGCAATCTGTATATCTTCTTTGGAGAAATGTCTACTTAGGTCTTCTGCCCATTTTGGGATTTCTTTTTTTGTTATTGAGCTGCATGAGCTGCTTATAAATTTTGGAGATTAATCCTTTGTCAGTTGCATCATTTGCAAGTATTTTCTCCGATTCCAAGTGTTGTTTTTTGGTCTTGTTTCTGGTTTCCTTTGCTGTGCAAAAGCTTTTAAGATTCATTAGGTCCCATTTGTTTATTTTTGTTTTTATTTCCATTTCTCTAGGAGGTGGGTCAAAAAGGATCTTGCTGTGATTTATGTCATAGAGTGTTCTGCCTATGCTTTCCTCTAAGAGTTTGATAGTGTCTGGCCTTACATTTAGGTCTTTAATCATTTTGAGCTTATTTTTGTGAATGGTGTTAAGGAGTGTTCTAATCTCATACTTTTACATGTGCCTGTCCAGTTTTTCCAGCACCGCTTATTGAAGAGGTTGTCCTTTCTCAACTACATTCTTGCCTCCTTTATCAAAGATAAGGTGACCATATGTGCGTGGGTTTCTCTCTGGGCTTTCTATCCTGTTCCATTGATCTATATTTCTGTTCTTGTGCCAGTACCATGCAGTCTTGATTACTGTAGCTTTGCAGTATAGTCTGAAGTCAGGGAGCCTGATTCCTCCAGCTCCGTTTTTCATTCTCAAGTTTGCTTTGGCTATTCGGGGTCTTTTGTGTTTCCATACAAATTGTGAAATTTTTTGTTCTAGTTCTGTGAAAAATGCCAGTGGTAGTTTGATAGGGATTGCACTGAATCTGTCGATTGCTTTGGGTAGTAGAGTCATTTTCACAATGTTGATTCTTCCAATCCAAGAACATGGTATATCTCTCCATCTATTTGTATCATCTTAATTTCTTTCATCAGTGTCTCATAATTTTCTGCATATGGGTCTTTTGTCTCCTTAGGTAGGTTTATTCCTAGATATTTTATTCTTTTCATTGCAACGATAAGTGGGAGAGTTTTCTTACTTTCACTTTCAGATTTTTCATCATTAGTGTATAGGAATGCAAGAGACTTCTGTGCATTAATTTTGTATCCCTATACTCTACCAAACTAGCTCTAGTAGTTTTCTGGTTGCATCTTTAGGATTCTCTATGTATAGTATCATGTCATCTGCAAACAGTGACAGCTTTACTTCATCTTTTCCGATTTGGATTCCTTTTATTTCCTTTTCTTCTCTGATTGCTGTGGCTAAAACTTCCAAAACTATGTTGAATAAGAGTGGTGAGAGTGGGCAACCTTGTCTTGTTCCCGATCTTAGTGGAAATGCTTTCAGTTTTTCACCATTGAGGATGATATTGGCTGTGGGTTTGTCATATATGGCCTTTATTATGTTGAGGAAAGTTCCCTCTGTGCCTACTTTCTGCAGGGTTTTTATCAAATCGGCATTGAATTTTGTTGGAAGCTTTCTCTGCATCTATTGATATATTTTTTTTCTCCTTCAATTTGTTAATATGGTGTATCACGTTGATTGATTTGCGTATATTGAAGAATCCTTGCATTCCTGGAATAAACCCCACTTGATCATGGTGTATGATCCTTTTAATATGCTATTGGATTCTGTTTACTAGCATTTTGTTGAGGATTTTTGCAACTATGTTCATCAGTGATATTGGCCTGTAGTTTTCTTTCTTTGTGACATCCTTGTCTGGTTTTGGTCTCAGGGTGATGGTGGCCTTGTATAATGAGTTTGGGAGTGTTCCTCCCTCTGCTATATTTTGGAAGAGTTTGAGAAGGATAGGTGTTAGCTCTTCTCTAAATATTTGATAGAATTCGCCTGTGAAGCCATCTGGCCCTGGGCTTTTGTTTGTTGGAAGATTTTTAATCACAGTTTCAATTTCAGTGCTTGTGATTGGTCTGTTCATATTTTCTATCTCTTCCTGATTCAGTCTTGGCAGGTTGTGCATTTCTAAGAATTTGTCCATTTCTTCCAGGTTGTCCATTTTATTGGCATAGAGTTGCTTGTAGTAATCTCTCATGAACTTTTGTATTTCTGCAGTGTCAGTTGTTACTTCTCCTTTTTTATTTCTAATTCTATTGATATGAGTCTTCTCCCTTTTTTTCTTGATGAGTCTGGCTAATGGTTTATCAATTTTGTTTATCTTCTCAAAGAACCAGCTCTTAGTTTTATTGATCTTTGCTATCGTTTCCATCATTTCTTTTTCATTTATTTCTGATCTGATCGTTATGATTTCTTTCCATCTGCTAACTTTGGGGTTTTTTTGTTCTTCTTTCTCTAATTGCTTTAGTTGCAAGGTTAGGTTGTTTATTTGAGATGTTTCCTGTTTCTTAAGGTAGGATCATATTGCTATAAACTTCCCTGTTAGAACTGCTTTTGCTGTATCCTGTAGATTTGGGGTCATCGTGTTTTCATTGTCATTTGTTTCTAGGTATTTTTTGATTTCCTCTTTGATTTTTTCAGTGATCTTTTGGTTATTTAGTAGTGTATTATCTAGTCTCCATGTGTTTGTATTTTTTACAGATTTTTTCCTGTAATTGATATCTAGTCTCATAGCGTTGTGGTCGGAAAAGATACTTGATACGAATTCAGTTTTCTTAAATTTACCAAAGCTTGATTTGTGACCCAAGATATGATCTATCCTGGAGAATGTTCCATGAGCACTTGAAAAGAAAGTGTATTCTGTTGTTTTTGGAATGAATATCCTATAAATATCAATTAAGTCCATCTTGTTTAACGTGTCATTTAAAGCTTGTGTTTCCTGATTTATTTTCTTTTTGGATGATCTGTCCATTGGTGAAAGTGAGATGTTAAAGTCCCCTACTATGATTGTGTTACTGTTGATTTCCCCTTTTATGGCTGTTAGCATTTGCCTTATGTATTGAGGTGCTCCGATGGAGGGTGCATAAATAATTACAACTGTTATATCTTCTTCTTGGTTCGATCCCTTGATCATTATGTAGTGTCCTTCTTTGTCTCTTCCAATATTCTTTATATTTTAAAGTCTATTTTGTCTCATATGAGAATTGCTACTACAGCTTTCTTTTGGTTTCCATTTGCATGGATTATCTTTTTCCATCCCCTCACTTTCAGTCTGGATGTGTCCCTAGGTCTGAAGTGGGACTCTTGTAGACAGCATATATACAGGTCTTTTTTTTTGTATCCATTCAGCCAGCCTGTGTCTTTTGGTTGGAGCATTTAATCCATTTACATGTAAGGTAGCTATTGATATGTATGTTCCTATTTCCATTTTCTTAATTGTTTTGGGTTTGTTATTGTAGGTCTTTTCCTTCTCTTGTGTTTCTTGCCTAGAGAAGTTCCTTTAGCATTTGTTGTAAAACTGGTTTGGTGGTGCTGAACTCTCTCAGCTTTTGCTTGTCTGTAAAGGTTTTATTTTCTCCATCAAATCTAAATGAGATCCTCGCTGGGTAGAGTAATCTTGGTTGTAGGTTTTTCTCCTTCATCACTTTAAATATGTCCTGCCACTCCCTTCTGGCTTGCACAGTTTCTGCTAAAAGGTCAGCTTTTAACCTTATGGGGATTCCCTTGTGTGTTATTTGTTGTTGTTCCCTTGCTGCTTTTAATATGTTTTCTTTGTATTTAATTTTTGACAGTTTGATTAATTTGTGTCTTGGTGTGTCTCCTTGGATTTATCCTGTATGGGACTCTCTGTGCTTCCTGGACTTGATTAACTATTTCCTTTCCCATATTAGGGGAGTTTTCAACTATAATCTCTTCAAATATTTTCTCAGTCCCTTTCTTTTTCTCTTCTTCTTCTGGGACCCCTATAATTCGAATCTTGGTGCATTTAATGTTGTCCCAGAGGTTTCTGAGCCTGTCCTCAGTTCTTTTCATGCTTTTTTCTTTTTTTTTTCTTTTTTTGTGGTACGCAGGTCTCTCATTGTTGTGCCCTCTCCTGTTGCGGAGCACAGGCTCCAGATGCACTGGCTCAGCGGCCATGGCTTACAGGCCCAGCTGCTCCACGGCATGTGGGATCTTCCTGGACCGGGGCACGAACCCGTGTCCCCTGCATCGGTAGGCAGAATCTCAACCACTGCGCCACCAGGGAAGCCCTCATTCTTTTTTCTTTATTCTGCTCTGCAGTAGTTATTTCCACTGTTTTATCTTCCAGGTCACTTATCCGTTCTTCTGCCTCAGTTATTCTGCTATTGATCCCTTCTAGAGTATTTTCAGTTTAATTTATTGTGTTGTTCATCGTTGCTTGTTTCCTCTTTAGTTCTTCTAGGTCCTTGTTAAATGTTTCTTGCATTTTCTCTTTTCTATTTACAAGATTTGAATCATCTTTACTATCATTATTCTGAAATCTTTTTCAGGTAGACTGCCTATTTCCTCTTCATTTGTTAGGTCTGGTGGGTTTTTATCTTGCTCCTTCATCTGCTGTATGTTTTTCTGTCTTCTCATTTTGCTTATCTTACTGTGTTTGGGGTCTCCTTTTTGCAGGCTGCAGCTTCGTAGTTCCCGTTGTTTTTGGTGTCTGTCCCCAGTGGCTAAAGTTCATTCAGTGGGTTGTATAGGCTTCCTGTTGGAGGGGACTAGTGCGTGTGTTCTGGTGGATGAGGCTGGATCTTGTCTTTCTGGTGGGAAGGTCCACGTCTGGTGTGTTTTGGGGTGTCTGTGGCCTTATTATGATTTTAGGCAGCCTCTCTGCTAATGGGTGGGGTTGTGTTCCTGTCTTGCTAGTTGTTTGGCATAGGGTGTCCAGCACTATAGCTTGCTGGTCGTTGAGTGAAGCTGGGTGTTGGTGTTGAAATGGAGGTCTCTGTGAGTTTTTTGCCGTTTTGTATTACGTGGAGCTGGGAGGTCTCTTGTGGACCAGTGTCCTGAAGTTGGCTCTCCCAACTCAGAGGCACAGCACTGACTCCTGGCGGCAGCACCAAGAGCCTTTCATCCACACGGCTCAGAATCAAAGGGAGAAAAAGTAGAAAGAAAGGAAGGAAGAAAGGAAGAGGAGAAAATAAAATAAAGTAAGATAAAATAAAATAAAGTTATTAAAATAAAAAATAAAAAAATTATTCAGAAAAAAATGTCTTTAAAAAGTAAAAAAAAAAAGGACGGACAGAACCCTAGGGCAAATGGTGAAAGCAAAGCTATACAGATAAAATCTCACACAGAAGCATACACATACACACTCATAAAAAGAGGAAAAGGGGGAAAAAAAAATAAATCGTGCTCTCAAAGTCCACCTCCTCAGTTTGGGATGATTCGTTGTCTACACAGGTATTCCAGAGATGCAGGTACATCAAGTTGATTGTGGAGATTTAATCCGCTGCTGGGAGAGATTTCCGTTTCTCTTCTTTGTTCGCACAGCTCCCGGGGTTCAGCTTTGGATTTGGCCCTGCCTCTGCGTGTAGGTCGCCTGAGGGCGTCTGTTCTTTGCTCAGACAGGACGGGGTTAAAGGAGCCGCTGATTCGGGGGCTCTGGCTCACTCAGGCCGGGGGGAGGGAGGGGCATGGCGTGCGGGGCGGGCCTGCGGCGGCAGAGGCCGCCGTGACGTTACTCTAGCCTCAGGTGCGCCGTGCGTTCTCCCAGGGAAGTTGTCCCTGGATCCCGGGACCCTGGCAGTGGCGGGCTGCACAGGCTCCCCGGAAGGGAGGTGTGGAGAGTGACCTGTGCTCGCACACAGGCTTCTTGGTGGCGGCAGCAGCAGCCTTAGCGTCTCATGCCCGTCTCTGGGGTCTGCGCTGTTAGCCGAGGCTCGCGCCCGTCTCTGGAGCTCCTTTAAGCAGCGCTCTTAATCCCCTCTCCTCGCGCACCAGGAAACAAAGAGGCAAGAAAAAGTCTCTTGCCTCTTCGGCAGGTCCAGACTTTTCCCCGGACTCCCTCCCGGCTAGCTGTGGCACAGTAGCCCCCTTCAGGCTGTGTTCACGCCGCCAACCCCAGTCCTCTCCCTGCGCTCCGACCGAAGCCCGAGCCTCAGCTCCCAGCCCCCTTCCGCCCCGGCGGGTGAGCAGACAAGCCTCTCGGGCTGGTGAGTGCGAGTCGGCACCGATCCTCTGTGCGAGAATCTCTCCGCTTTGCCCTCCGCACCCCTGTTGCTGCGCTCTCCTCCGCGGCTCTGAAGCTCCCCTGCTCCGCCACCCGCAGTCTCCGCCCGCGAAGGGGCTTCTCGTGTGTGGGAACGTTTCCTCCTTCACAGCTCCCTCCCACTGGTGCAGGTCCCGTCCCTATCCTTTTGTCTCTGTTTATTCATTTTTCTTGTGCCCTACCCAGGTACGTGGGGAGTTTCTTGCCTCTTGGGAGGTGTGAGGTCTGCCAGCGTTCAGTGGGTGTTCTGTAGGAGTTGTTCCACGTGTAGATATATTTCTGATGTATCTGTGGGGAGGAAGGTGATCTCTGCGTCTTACTCTTCCGCCATCTTCCCACAATTTTCTCTCTTTCTCATAGCATAACATGACTCTTTATATGTCTCTTGCTTTGAGAAACCACAGTTTATTTATCTCTGTACCCCCAGTGACAGCACAGGTCCTGGCACATAGCAGATGCTCAAGAATCATTTGCTGGCAAATGACTGGTTAGGTAGGTGGATGCTTACGGTGGTCAGAGAAGACCCCTCAGAGCAGTCTTGAATAAAAGTAAGAAGAATACCTGATAATGTGCCAATGTTAAGCCTTGCTGGACAGGAGCCTGTGAGGCAGAAAATGAAGGTCCCTCAGAAGCCCCCACCGGTTAGCCCACCCAGCCAGCCAGGCCAACTAAAGAGAAGAGATCTATTGATAATGCAGGAAGAAATGTTTGAAAATCCAAGCTTGAATTGCCTAGACATTACATCAACAGAAACCAGGGAAACATCACCCGTGAAGGTACCGCTGAATAACCTGGGGAAACAGTTTCTGAGCCTGAGGCCTCAAAGGAGTGAATTCCCTTCCTCCCCAGCAGAGGAAGGAAGGATCTCTTCCTAAACCTCCCCTCCCCCAAACTAGGACAAAACCCATTGTAAGCTCTGAGCTCACAGTGATGACAGACCCTTATCCTAGGGCCAGCAGGCAAGGTCTGCGCCTTCAAGAAACTTAAAATGCTGCCCAGAACGCTTGGCATTAGCGCATAGAGGAGACAGATGATTTGTTAAAACTGATACTTTGCGATTTTCAAGCCCTGTTTCAATTCCACGCGGCATTAAGAATTGAAAGAGGCTTCTGTTTCTGGTTTATCTTGCTTAATAGGAAAGGACTAGGATATTGTAAGATCACGTTGTTGGGCAAAAGGGCACTTCAGCAGTTCTGACAGTGTGGTCACAGTCCAGCCACCTGATAACTTTAGAACTAAGTAGGAGCCGCGTGTGTGGCTCAGAGTGGCTCCCATCTTCACCCCACAGAATAGGTGCTGTGCCTGGAATTACCTTTTGGTTGGTTCAACGGCCTCATGTGAACTTCACTCAAACATAGCTCTGCGGCTCAGAGCAGAATCCTACCCAGTGCCTAGTGGTCTAGTATATTTCCCATGTCTGCATATTTATAATTTGTGAGGAATGTCTTGTATTCATCCACAGTAAGGCTTTCTGTGGGAATTACCACAGTTTTGTGTCTTTGGGTGGGCTTTTGAAAAACAGTCACTCTCTGTCTCTGAAAGACGCCCATTTCTTCCTAATACTAGGGTATGATATTCACAACTGCTCTGCAAATCAAGGAGATGAGTTTTTGTACTAAGTGCCTTTGGGGCTCCTCCTGAGTCAGTCGTAACCTCTTAGGAGGGAGGAGAATAGCAAAAAGCGTAAAGAGACAGATACTCAAATTAAGAATAAAGAAGAGCAAGACTTAGGAGGAGGAAGAGAGACCGAATTCCTAGGAAACAGGACAGAGAGAAAAGTGTCCCAGGGAAGGAGAGGGAGAGTGGAGGACGTACAGGAAGAAGATAGAAGATGCCGCTTCAGGAACTGGAGGTGACTTTGCAGAAAACCAGCAGCTGATGTGGCAGGTACACTGGGAAGCATGGGGTGAGGGGTATAGGGCGCTCATCTGCTAAGTGTTGAAATGTCTCAGGCTCTTTGCCGTCCACTTTTATTATCTTGTGACATCCCCATAAGAACCCTGTGAGGTGTTACTATCCAAGCTAGCTCAGTGAAGTTACATCACTTGCCTAATGTCACTAAGTGGCAGAAAGGGAATTTAAGCCCAGGTGTGTTTTGCCCCCAGAGCCCATTCCTAATGGTCCCAAATCTGAGGCACCATCTTCTTCCTGGCTCAGGGCGCTCTGCAAACCATGGTCATAAAGGCAGTCAGATTTGGATGCCCACTCACCTGAGAGTGGGTGTTGGGAGAGGGTCCTCTACATGTGCAGCTGGGCTGGCACCAAGCTGCCTCACAGTCTCCAGGTGACCTCTGCTTGGAGTGGACTGACAGAGTCCCAGGTGCCCAGGCTCCCTCCCTTGGTGTAACTGCGAAGCGGGTAGTGTCTTCCATTCTCTCTCCTCAGGGGCCCTCATAGAGTAAATGCCCAGATCTTTTCTCCAGTCTTGTATTTCATTGCCTCTGGATTAGGAGAGTCTCAGGTGCTCCTGATCTGACTGTAAACCCTGCCATGGGCTCATTTGCCTCGCGAGGAAACTGCTATCAGCTCCCAAGTAACCACTTGAGGTTTGGGTTCTGCCCCTCCTTTCTCTCATCTGGCATTTTCATTTTCAGCCCTTTGCCCAACTTGGTTCTCTGCTGCTTCACCCCCAGAATGAATCTCTAACGTTCTCTCCAGCACTGTGTTCCTACTTCCACTGTGTCAGGCCAAGTCCTCCCAATCTTTTGCTAAACCCTCCTTTAGCCCTGTAAATGGCCCCCCGCCTGTGTTCTCTCTACTCATTTTATAGATTTTCTGCCAGATTAATCGTCCCTAAATGCAATGTTGGTTTTGCTCTATGTTGACTCAGTAGCACCTCACTGATCACAGGATGAAACTCCAACGCCATGGTCTGGCCTTCATGGCCCTCTACTGGGTCCCACAGAGACTCATCCCACCTTACTTTCTAGGGTCCCCACCCAACATTCTCAATTCCAGAACACATCCAGAACTTTTCCCACTTCTGTGCCTTCATTCCCACAATCCCCCTACTTGGAAGTCATTCTCCCTCATCCCCAAAGGTCAAAATCCATCTGTAATTTAAAGCCTGGTTCAAGTACCAGTTACCACAAAAACCTTCTGTTAAAGCCCTCCTCCCCCTTTCTGCCTGAGATGACTATCTCCCATCACTGAACTCCCATCACAGAGCATTAAACCGTTTTAGGGGTCTTTACATTTAAAATTTTGTATTAGAAATATTTAGGTAATAAGTACCTGTGTTATGTACCCTTCTAGGAATTTGCTTCATAGAATTGACCAGTTGACATATGCTTCCCATGTTCCCTCCACAGTTCTCAGATAATGGGGAGACACTCACCAGAGTTATGGTTAAAAGACGTGATTGCTATGAAGGACTACTGATCATATACTTAAAATAAAGCATGTAGGGTATAGACACTGGAGTATAACAGGGACTTGATGAATATTTGTTGGATAAATGAATGGCTAAAATAGGCAAATTAAAATTTCTTAAGCTCAGCTTTTAAGTAGGAAAAAACCCTGTCTCTACTCGTGACCGTTACCACTTCATACACTTCTTGGGCTTATCTATGAGTCCTCAGAATTCTAGAAGGCCACACAGTCTTCCAGTTATCTGGGGTTACCTCTTTGTGTATACAGTCTTGGACCCACAGTGAGTTCCTATGGCTTGTCCTAGAGGCAGTTAGGAAAACAAGAACAGTTTGTCTGGTTATGAAATTCTTAGGTCACATTTGCTTTAGAATTTTGTCCATATCATTTCACTATTCCACATTTAATGTTGTTAGAAAGAAGTCAGAGGCAACATAATTTTTTTATGCTGTTTTTCCCAGCTGGATATCTATAGAATTTTTTTTTATCCTTGGAGTTCAGCAGCTTCCCTAGTACTTGATCAGGTTTTCTTAGGGAATGGTATGTCTTTTTATCTGCAGCTTCAAATCTTTAATCCAGGATTGCTTTCTTCTTTAATATCTTTGTTTTTATTCCATTTTTTTCTGTACTCTTTTTCAGGAACACCAGTTTTAGGGATGTCATATTTCCTTTGCCTTCTAATCCATCATTTTCCTTATAATCATGTTAATATCTGTGTTCTTGTCTTATGTCATTTGAAGCCTCTCCACTGTATCCCTAGCTCTGTTTTCAGTTGTTCATTTTATATTTGTTCTTTTAATGAGGCTTTCATTTGTCAAGCTTCTACTTTACTTTTGCATTTGTTTTTTTTATTTATTTATTTTTGGCTGTGTTGGGTCTTCTTTGCTGCGCGCCAGCTTTCTCTAGTTATGGAGAGCGGGGGCTACTCTTTCTTGCAGTGTGCAGGCTTCTCATTGCAGTGGCTTCTCTTGTTGCAGAGCACGGGCTCTAGGCACGTGGGCTTCAGTAGCTGTGGCACGCAGGCTCAGTAGTTGTGGCTCGTGGGCTCTAGAGCGCAGGCTCAGTAGCTGTGGCGCATGGGCTTAGCTGCTTGTGGCATGTGGGATCTTCCCAGAGCAGGGATTGAACCCGTGTCCCCTGCATTGGCAGGCGGATTCTTAACCACTGCGCCACCAGGGAAGTCCCCTGCATTTCTTTCTTGAGCACTGCCAACGTTTTTTTTCTCTTTTTTTGCGGTACGCGGGCCTCTCACTGTTGGGGCCTCTCCCGTTGCGGAACACAGGCTCCGGACGCGCAGGCTCAGCGGCCATGGCTCACGGGCCCAGCCGCTCCGTGGCATGTGGGATCTTCCCGGACCGGGGCACGAACCCGTGTCCCCTGCATCGGCAGGCCGACTCTCAACCACTGCGCCACCAGGGAAGCCCTGCCAACTTTTAAAGTCTTCTATAATCTCAATAATAATTGCCTACTTAAAATCCTGTATCTCTTCTTTGAGCTCTTTCTACAGCTCTCTAATATTTTTGTGTCTACTGAGATTCATTGGTCTAAACATTTTGTTGGTTTCTTTTTCTGTAAAATGGTCTTAATCTCATTTTTCCCTCTCTTCCTGTTGTGGGGTTTTAGTGTTTAATTGCTTACTTTAGTTTTGTAGCTTTTATGCATAGGTCTCCTTTCTGATTATTATCTTTGATTTGGGCTACTAGTTTCAGAAGAATATTTCAGAGTGGAGTGAAAGAGAGCTTTTAAGTTGGAGCATTGTACAATTTTGGTTGAGACTTGTCTCAAATACCTTTTCACAACATCTGTTATGCTTTATGCTTGTTTATCTTACACTCAGGGCCCTGACTAAGTTTTTGTCATTCAGAAAGCTGGTGTCATTTTTAGCAAAACCTCTTGACAGGCTGTCAGTGTCATGATCCGAGGACTGCTGCCTCTTATCCATCCACCACCCTGTTCGTCTCTGATGGTCCCTGTCAACTAGATGGTGATACTGTGGACTGTAGAAAGAGCCACTCAGGTTTGGTTCCTCTTCAGATTCCCTTCCTTGCAGATCTGCAGTGATTTGACCTGCCTGGGCTCCCAAATCTCATTGCTTCAACAAAATGACTTTTCAAGGAGGCTTTATGGCCATGCCTCCTGCTCTTGGTGAAATCCACTTCCCGCTTGCATTTTGAGGAGGTGTATTCATTCTCACACATACAGATTTCACAGTATTGGGTCAGATATGCTTTATAGTTGGGACAGCATTGCCATTTCCAAATAAATGGAATTTTTTTCCTCGATAGCTTGTGTGTGTGTGTGTGTAGTATTTGAGAGAATAGAGTCAAATGGAAACACTTCTACATCTTTAAGCAAAGGTCCAGATAATGTCTTTAAAGACCAAATCAGATGAAAAGAAAGCCATGTGTGGCTAGTAAAAAATATTCTATTAATTAGATAACACCAAAGTAATGGGTGTTTGCTGCCATTACGAGTTGGCTGTGTAATTCTTTGGAACCCTTCTCAGATGAAATAATGGATGGGAAACAACTTTAAAAATATTAGACAGTGTTTAAGTGTAAGGTAATATTCATTATAGAACAGAGTTTATACAAATCCGGGTCATTTTAAGAAATTTACTGGTTGGAATACCCTAAGGCCTTTTTATTGATTTGGCATCAAATATTTGTATTTATTTTAAAAGGAAACTATGTCAGTGTTCTTTAAGCAGGGGAAGGCATCAGTTCTTGCAGAAGTAAGAGATAAGGACTTGTTGCTTTAAAATATTATTCAATCAGACCACATAGCACAGCAACATGCTAATAAGTAATGAGTTAATTGTCAGGTTCTCTGACATTCTGGATGAATGCTTGAGCATGTACAGTGAAGCCTTTTGTGTGGCTGTATTATTGTTACCCCTTCTTTGGTTTATAAAGAGATGGCCACTATATAGCACACATGCTGCTGCTCCCCTCTTGCTGAGCCCCTGACTGAGTGCTAACTTACCATTTTACACCTTACACTGAGATCAAACATGGCATCAATCCTTCCCATCACAAAAGCATCTACTATGAATTTATTCAAGATGGCAAGACAGGAGCAGTCTGCCTACCACCCCTGCTCTAACTCACCGCTGGTCTTCTCGATTTGATGGTATTCCCAAAATAATGAGCAGGCAGAAATGTGAAATTATGCGAAGAAAATGAGATTTCCTAACTATCAGAAAGCATTCCATACGCTTGTTTTCTATGATGCTTGGATAGGGTGACTGAAATTCAGTTCAAAAACGTACTGATGCCTACTCTGGGTGCTATTTGAACTGGGGTGAGATGAATAAAATTTAGGCCCTGTCTTCAAGAAGTTAGCCAGTTAGTCCAAATATTTATTAAACGCTTCCTTTGGCAGATGCAGTGCCTGGCGCTAGGGTTACAGCAGTGAACAAAACAAACCCTGACCTTGCCCTCATGGAACACATAGTCTAGAAGGGAAGATGGGAAATCAAAACATATAACGGTTAGCTAATTACAAGTACATAAAGTGCCTCAGAGTTGTAGAAGGGCACTACTCTTAGTGTTTGATGGGGGCTCTGAGTTTGTCGTGGGTGAAGGGGTTTGCCATCTAGTAATAGAAATAGCCTCAGAAGCAAACAAGTAGAACTTGATGTGACACGAACAATAGAATAGTTGCGTACAAGGAATAGAAGCCGTGCTAAGGACAGAATGATTAATTCCATTTTGTGGAGTCAGGGAAGAACACATAGGGAATACCCGAGGGAGGCTGTAATGGATTGAATAGGGTATCAGTGGGCAGGTACACACAGAGAGGGAGGCTTGCCAGATGGAGGAAATAGCCAGAATTCGAAAGCAAAGGAGAGCCGCTGCCTAGTGTTTGCAGAGAGCTATAAGTGATTCTGAGTGGCAAGTGATAGCCTTTAACACAATAAAGATCCCTCTATGACATATAAAGAAGCTTAAACTTTATTATTGTTTTTTGTACTGATTAGACCGACATTGACATGGTCCCACTTGTTACCGAAAGATCATTTCGTGGCAGTATTGAGGATGGATTGATGGGTGAAGTAAAGCCTGGAGATAAGGAACACAAATAGGTTATGATACCATGTGAGGGAGCTAATGAGGAATATTATAATGACAAATTCGAAATGCCCAAATCCAAATACCTAATCCATTTTACACTTTTTGTTTCCACTTTACTTTTTGTGTGATAATGGAGAAGAAAAGGGGAGAACACATATGAGAAATATTTAGGAGGTAAAATTCACAGGACTTGTTAATTTTTAGGTCATGATCCCTGGGAGAGAAGACGGTGATTGAGCTTACGGAGGTTTTACTGAGTAAGATGCATATTGTAGGAGGTTTGGGCTAAAAAACTGATGAACTCAGTGTTGGATGTATGAAATCTAGATGCCTGTGAACATTCAGTAAATATGTCCAAAGGGATATATGGATCTAAATTCAAGAGAGTTGTCAATCGTAAACATTACGGATTTCAGCACTGTTGGCATATATGATGGTTAAAACCAGGGGGATAAATGAAATTACGCAGAAAGAGCATGTGTGGTAAAAAGAGAACCTGAGAAGAGAGCCCTGGGGAGCATCAACATTTAGTTTGCGGAAGAACAGAATCCAAAGCAGTCTGCAAAGGAGTAGTCATATATAATATAAGAGAAAAATCAAGAGAGTGAGGTCACAAAAGTCAAGGTTAATGAAATTTAAAGAAGATGGTTTCTTTTTTAAAAAATTAATTCATTTATTTTTGGCTGTGTTCGGTTTTCGTTGCTGTGCGTGGGCTTTCTCTAGTCGAGGTGAGCAGGGGCTACTCTTCAATGTGGTGCATGGGCTTCTCATTGTGGTGGCTTCTCTTTGTCGCAGAACACAGGCTCTAGGCACACTGGCTTCAGTAGTTGTGGCAGGCGGGCTCAGTAGTTGTGGCTCACGGGCTTAGTTGCTGCACGGCATGTGGGATCTTCCTGGACCAGGGCTCGAACCCGTGTCCCCTGCATTGGCAGGCGGATTCTTAACCACTGCGCCACCAGGGAAGTCCAGAAGATGGTTTTTGTAATGTAGGGAAGTGAAGTAGGGGCATAAAAGTGTTAGGTTTGGCATTTATAAGGTCACTGCTGACATTTGGTGAAAAGAGCTTCAATAGAGATGGATAAAGAAGCCAGATTGCAGTTGGTGAAGATGAGAAAGTTACAACATACAGGGAATTCTTTAGAATGGATGAAAAAGAAAGGGGGGTGGAAATTAGGATAACAACCAGAAGGGGATGCAAGAGGGTTTCTTCATAGAGTGAGAGAAAATCGGCTCCTAGGAAGAAGAGGAAGTCAATGGAGCACAGAGTAAGATGGGAAACGATAGGAACAGAATTCAAGTGAAGGAGCTGGCGTTCATCTTAGTTTGGATCTCTCTAGAAACATGCTGAGACAAGAGGGCAAGGGCAAGTAGTTTCTTCAAGAGTTCAGGAAATAACAGTAGGAAGGTAGAAAAGTGGGACAGGGAAGGAAGACAGCCAATAAAGGATAAACTCTCAAACCAGCTACCACTGTGGGTGACTGGAGCTTAACCCCATGGAGAAAGTCTAGGAAACAGGGTGAAGTGCGTGCCACAGAGTTTTCTCATCCTAATGATGGGGGAATCTTGGGCATTTTACTCTGACTACCATCAGACATTGGTTGAGGAATTGCTGCTTCCAGGAGTTTTAATTCCCTGGCACTTCCAGCCTGCATTGCAGGTGGCTGAGCAGTTATCTTCTACTTCTGATAAAATATCCCCAGCTGAAGAGATGTTGTAGGTGCTGCAGGTTGTGAGTTGGGCCAGGTCAACTGAAATAGTAATACTCAGGAGGTATGTGCTGGGCAACAACAGCTTCTCCTACAGCTTGGAAGATTGACTCTTTGCTGAGTAAATGAAGGCATGGGATTGAGTGGATTCTCTATTACATTTCATGTAATTGGTGTGTGTATGCTAAATTTAGCTAATATCTTCATCATATAGCAATTTTAAGAGTTAAAATTGTGTTTGAATAGTAATCTGTAAGGTAAAAACCTTTTCCCCCATCTTATATAGATAATTAAAAATCTTGATGTAAGACTTCATTCTCAATCCATATAAGATGTTATTCGATTTATTGTAACTGATCTTGCAAGAGCACCTGGAAACGGAATTTTACTGTGAAAAATCAAGTTTGTGACTAAGTACACAGAAATTCAAAATCATCAATGAGGTGGGCTAGGTATTTAAGGAGGGGGATTGAAGGTGCAAAAGACCCCACAGACTTCATGACCTTAAGATAAGTCATATAATATTTGGGCTCTCTTATAGAGACAAACATAGGCATTGACCTCAGATTTATTTTATTTTGAGTTGTCTTGCTGTGAAAGATATGAGTGGTAGTTTAGGCTGTGGTGATATGTTTATTCTAGACTTCTCTTAGATTTTGATCAAACTGAAAATGATTTTTCCCATACATAATGATACTAATCACTTTATTTTCGCTTTAATGTGTGAATCTAGTCACTAAATGTGAGAAGAAACAACTAAAATGTTTCAAAGTAATTGCCTCTCAAGGATGGGACATCAGGGTGAAGAAAGGCAAAATGGGAGACTGCTAATGGGGTCATAAATTGCTAGTTTTACTTGACCCTTTAAACTTGGCACATACATTTATTTTTTCATAGAAACTTTTAAAAATGTTTTGTGGAACAAAGAGGCTAAAAGAGATAAATGGAAAGAGGTGGTGTACCAGAACTGTAGTGCAGAAGAACAAAGTTCTGGGAGGTGAGGATGATAAAGTGGCCGCTTCCACACACAAGCACAAAGGAGCATCATGTGAAACACATCCACAGAGGGGAAGAGGGCATTGGTGGGGACTGAGCTGGTTAAAATGAACAGGCCTCGTGTTCCAAGCTGTGTGTTGATATTATAGCCTTTACATCTCACTTTTCAGACTGTAACTTAAGATTCTTCCTCAAAAAGGTATTATTTTGCTTCTTGTAACATGATGGTACCCAGACAAAATACAAGTCTTTTCTGGGCCAAGAAAAATGTGGTGGCGGTGAGAGCATTACCCTTAAGGGATAAGATGTTGGAGTGAAGGTGCTAAGCATCAATGAAAAGGCCTCCTGAGAACCTGTTGAGAGATTCCTAAAGTGTATGCCTGGGGAGAGCATGAGCCTTCTAGAAATGGGCAGAACAAGGACAGAACCATCTATTCCCTTCTGGGTAGTTGTGAGCTGCCTTTCTCTGTAACTATAAAGCAATGGTGTTGCATCTGAGGACTGGCTCGAGAACTGTTTCTGCTTAGTTGCTACATGATACTGAATAGGTTACTCAGCCTTTCTACTCCTTTGTTTCTTTCATAGTAAAATAGAATGGTAATCTCCACTTCCAGGGGTGGTTGTGGGGAATCACATGAAATCATCTATGCAAAAGGCTGCCTGGCTGATGATATCAAGTGCTGATTTGTGCTTTTTGCTCTTTTTTTGGGGGGGCAATTGGTACTTTATTACTCTTTGATCAGAATGAATGCTTTCACATGAGAAATCCATTTTATCATGGTATTTGGGTCTTCAAACGTTTGTCTAAAAATAAGGATTATAAATTTCATGATGTAGTATGCATAACAAATGTGAGAATTTAAAATATAGCCTTTAAGGATGTTAAAAACAATTGCTTATTTAACATGGACAAAACCAATATCAGCAAAGAGCTCGGGTTTCATGGAGAGCATAAAATTGGACAAATTCCTAGATAAAAAGCTTATAATCCAATTAAGCTGTCAGGAGTCCATAAGTGTTTATGCAAAAATCATAGGACTGGAGAGATTTTCAAGTTAAATGCAAATGTGATTTCTAAAAAAGTCCTTAACTTCCTTGTTCATTCTAACCTCTTATGTGCATTCAAAATGTCATTGAAATACTAAAAAAAAAAAAATTTAACCACTTTGGTGTGACAAGTTGTCTGTAGCTGGATAGTTGACTGGATATAAAACATTATTCCCCTTCAGCTATTAAAGCTGTTCTTGAAAAAGAATCTCTCTCAATTTCCTTCAAGATCACTTGTGCTTCAATGAATAGTATTAAACCTCTTTGCTTTGGTAATGTCACTTCATCAGCATGATTTTTTGCCCTTGACCCAATGAGAGATACAAGTGAGAGGTTCCTAACTGAATTGTATTGTCAGCTGAATTTAAGTATGATTTTCTGATCATCAGAGCTGCTCATAGATGGAACAAGCTATAAGTGTTTTTGTTCACTGGAGATGTTCAAATACAGGCTCAGTAAGTGGTAGGTAACATGTTAGCTCAGTTACCCCAAGATGTTTTGACCCTAGGAAACCAGAGAGAAGTATTTGGACATGCCTTAGATGGAAGAAAGTATTGGGTTATTCGCCACCTGTCCACAAACTTGCAAATAAGCACAACTGTCTACTGATATCAAGCTAGAGAATAGTAACAAGTCATTAGGTTTACTTCTGTATGTCAGTGTGTGTCTCCACATACCTTGAAGACCACGTGAATAAACTAGGTTTGTATCCTTGTACTAAGGCTTACTTGTTGTGCGACAAGTTATGCTATGGTTCTAAACCTGTTTCCTTATCTGTAAAATGGGGATATCAATGATACACTGCTTTATAAGATCATTGTGGGGATTCTGAAGGCAGTGTTGGAGCTTAGCGCAGCCTAGCACATGGGAGACATTCAAAATATATTATTTATTAAAAGGAGGAGAAAAGAGTGTCTCATAAGGGGATTTTCCCAAGACTACTCATCTCTCTGGAAAGTTACTACCTTATTTCAAACTATGTAAAAGTCCTCTTCTGAAATTCTAAGCATAGGATGGGTTCTTGGACTAGATGACTCATGAGGTAGCTTCCTACTCTGAGACTCTGTTATTTTGAATATTTGATTCATAGTATTCACTTAGGGTGAACATTTCAATATTTGTTTTCGCCAAATATCAAGAGCCTGGCTATCCTGGGTAAGCATTGTGTAGGATGAGGAACTCGCATGGTGGAGTGGAATTCAGTGGACTTTGGAGCCCTGTGGACCTAGTTTAAATCCTAGCTTCCAATACCTGTTAGCTGGTAACCACCTGAGGCAAGTTCCTTAACCTCTCTGAGCCTCAATATCCACAACTGTAAAATGAGGATAAAATAACATCCAGAATATCTGGAATGAAGATGTAATGAATTAGTCCATGTTATATCGTATACTACTGGGTATCCAGGAAACGATTTTTCTGCTGACTACAATTGTCACTTTTTAGCCAGGTGTGCCTGCATGATTGAACACAGCCTGACAGTGTTTTATTCCCACTCTCTAAACAGTAGGAATATCTTCTACCTTGCCCAAATGTTAGGATGTAAGATTTTGAGATTGTACCCAGTTTGTGTTAATATAAAGGCCTTAAATAAAATGCTTTGGTTAGAAACAGTTTTGGCTCGTCCACAAACCAGCGACAAAAGTGCCTGGCATCCAAAGGGCAAAGCAGATGATTATGTGACTGGCTTTATTTGCTTAGGGAAGAACTTGTGAAATTTTCTGCCAGCAGCTTAAGTACATGTTTCTGTGGCTTTCGCTTCCCGTTCTGTAGAGCTGTGGTGGCAAGGTTTTCTTAGCACGATGTGCTGAATTTGAAGAACTGGATGTATTAGTTCATGAAGTTGAGCGCATCCTAGCTTCAGCCTCACCACTGCTCTTGCTTTGGGAGTTTGGGGGGCTTCTATTATGTTCAGGGTTTAACCTACCACTTTGCCAGCATTGACCCGTCACTGAGCTCTACATGCTGTGTTTTTATTTCCTGGGTTGCCCAGATGGGTTTGCTCTGTGTTGTGGAGAATGTGGTTAATTAAGAGCTTCAGGCACAACCTGCAGGTGCTTTTTAATTTTTCTTGCTGTTTGGTTCATCGCTTCCTTTTTTTTTTCACATCTTTATTGGAGTATAATTGCTTTAAAATGGTGTGTTAGTTTCTGCTGTATAACAAAGTGAATCAGCTATACATATACACATATCTCCATATCTCCTCCCTCTTGCATCTTCCTCCCACCCTCCCTATTCCACCCCTCTAGGTGGACAAAAAGCATTGAGCTGATCTCCCTGTGCAATGTGGCTGCTTCCCACTAATTATCTATTTTACATTTGCTAGTGTATATATGTCCATGCCACTCTCACACGTCATCCCAGGTTACCTTTCCCCCTCCCTGTGTCCTTAAGTCCATTCTCTATGTCTGTGTCTTTATTCCCGTCCTGCCCCTAGGTTCTTCAGAACCATTTTTTTTTTATTCCATGTGTATGTCTTAACATGTGGTATTTGTTTTTCACTTTCTGACTTCACTCTGTATGACAGACTCTAGGTCCATCCACCTCGCTAAAAATAACTCAATTTCATTTCTTTTTATGGCTGAGTAATATTCCATTGTATATATGTGCCACATCTTCTTTATCCATTCATCTGTTGATAAACACTTAAGTTGCTTCCATGTCCTGGCTATTGTAAATAAAGCTGCCATGAACATTGTGGTACACGACTCTTTTTAAATTATGGTTTTCTCAGGGTATATGCCCAGTAGTGGGATCTCTGGGTCATATGGTAGTTCTATTTTTAGTTTTTTAAGAAACCTCCATAGTGGCTGTATCAATTTACATTCCCACCAAGTGCAAGAGGGTTCCCCTTTCTCCACACCCTCTCCAGCATTTATTGTTTGTAGATTTTTTGATGATGGCCATTCTGACTGGTGTGAGGTGATACCTCATTGTAATTTTGATTTGCATTTCTCTAATGATTAGTGATGTTGAGCATCCTTTCGTGTGTTTGTTGGCAATCTGTATATGTTCTTTGGAGGAGTGTCTATTTAGGTCTTCTGCCCATTTTTGGATTGGGTTGTTTGTTTTTTTGATATTGAGCTGCATGAGCTGCTTGTATATTTTGGAGATTAATCCTTTATCAGTTGCTTCATATGAAAATATTTTCTCCCATTCTGAAGGTTGTCTTTCTGTCTTGTTTATGGTTTCCTTTGCTGTGCAAAAGCTTTTCAGTTTCATTAGGTCCCATTTGTTTATTTTTGTTTTTATTTCCATTTCTCTAGAAGGTGGGTCAAAAAGGATCTTGCTGTGATTTATGTCATAGACTGTTCTGCCTATGTTTTCCTCTGAGAGTTTTATAGTGTCTGGTATTACATTTAGGTCTTTAATCCATTTTGAGTTTATTTTTTGTATGATGTTAGGCAGTGTTCTAATTTCATTCTTTTACATGTAGTTGTCCAGTTTTCCCAGCACCACTTATTGAAGAGGCTGTCTTTTCTCCATTGTATATTCATGCCTCCTTTATCAAAAATAAGGTGACCATAGGTGTGTGGGTTTATTTCTGGGCTATCTATCCTGTTCCATTGATCTATATTTCTGTTTTTGTGCCTGTACCATACTGTCTTGATTGCTGTAGCTTTGTAATATAGTCTGAAGTCTGGGAGCCTGATTCTACCAGCTCCGTTTTTCTTTCTCAAGGTCGCTTTGGCTATTCGGGGTCTTTTGTGTTTCCATACAAATTGTGAAATTTTTTGTTTCAGTTCTGTGAAAAATACCATTGGTAGTTTGATAGAGATTGCATTGATTCTGTAGATTGCTTTGGGTAGTATAGTCATTTTCACAATGTTGATTCTTCCAATCCAAAAACATGGTATATCTCTCCATCTGTTTGTATCATCTTTAATTTCTTTCATCAGTGTCTCATAGTTTTCTGCATACAGGTCTTTTGTCTCCCTAGGTAGGTTTATTCCTAGGTATTTTATTCTTTTTGTTGCAGTGCTAAATGGGAGTGTTTCCTTAATTTCTCTGATAGATTTTTATCATTAGTATATAGGAAGGTAAGAGATTTCTGTGCATTAATTCTGTATCTTGCTACTTTACCAAATTCATTGATTAGCTCTAGTAGTTTTCTGGTAGCATCTTTAGGATTCTCTGTATATAGTATCATGTCATCTGCAAACAGTGACAGCTTTACTTCTTCTTTTCCGATTTGGATTCTTTTTATTTATTTTTCACCTATGATTGCTGTGGCTAAAGCTTCCAAAACTATGTTGAATAATAGTGGTGAGAGTGGGCAACCTTGTCTTGTTCCTGATCTTAGTGGAAATGGTTTCACTTTTTCACCATTGTGAACGATGTTGGCTGTGGGTGTGTCATATATGGCCTTTATTATGTTGAGGTTAATTCCCTCTATGCCTACTTTTTAGAGGGTTTTTTATCATAAATGGGTGCTGAATTTTTTGAAAGCTTTTTCTGCATCTATTGAGGTGATCATATGGTTTTTCTCCTTCAATTTGTTAATATGGTGTATCACGTTGATTGACTTGCGTGTATTGAAGAATCCTTGTATTCCTGGGATAAACCCCACTTGATCATGGTGTATGATCCTTTTAACGTGCTGTTGGATTCTGTTTACTAGTATTTTGTTGAGGATTTTTGCATCTATGTTCATCAGTGATATGGCCTGTAGTTTTCTTTCTTTGTGACATCTTTTTCTGGTTTTGATATCAGGGTGATGGTGGCCTTGTATAATGAGTTTGGGAGTGTTCCTCCCTCTGCTATATTTTGGAAGAGTTTGAGAAGGATGGGTGTTAGCTCTTCTCTAAATGTTTGATAGAATTCGCCTGTGAAGCCATCTGGTCCTGGGCTTTTGTTTGTTGGAAGATTTTTAATCACAGTCTCAATTTCAGTGCTTGTGATTGGTCTGTTTATATTTTCTGTTTCTTCCTGGTTCGGTCTCAGAAGGTTGTGCTTTTCTAAGAATGTGTCCATTTCTTCCAGGTTGTCCATTTTATTGGCCTATAGTTGCTTGTAGTACTCTCTCATGATCCTTTGAATTCTGCAGTGTCAGTTGTTACTTCTCCTTTTTCATTTCTAATTCTATTGATTTGAGTCTTCTCCCTTTTTTTCTTGATGAGTCTGGCTAATGGTTTATCAATTTTGTTTATCTTCTCAGAGAACCAACTTTTAGTTTTATTGATATTTGTTATTGTTTCCTTTATTTGTTTTGCATTTATTTCTGATCTGATCTTTATGATTTCTTTCCTTCTGCTAACTTTGGGGTTTTTTTGTTCTTCTTCCTCTAATTGCTTTAGGTGTAACGATAGGTTGTTTATTTGAGATATTTCTTGTTTCTTGAGGTAGGATCATATTGCTATAAACTACCCTGTTAGAACTGCTTTTGCTGTATCCCATAGATTTTGGGTCATCGTGTTTTCATTGTCATTTGTTTCTAGGTATTTTTTGATTTCCTCTTTGAGTTTTTCAGTGATCTCTTGGTTATTTAGTAGTGTATTATTTAGCCCCCTTGTGTTTGTATTTTTTACAGATTTTTTCCTGTAATTGATATCTAGTCTCATAGTGTTGTGGTTGGAAGATACGAATTCAGTTTTCTTAAATTTACCAAAGCTTGATTTGTGACCCAAGATATGATCTATCCTGGAGAATGTTCCATGAGCACTTGAGAAGAAAGTGTATTCCGTTGTTTTTGGAATGAATGTCAATTCATTTATCATATAATCAATGTCAAATATCAATTAAGTCCATCTTGTTTAATGTGTCATTTAAAGCTTGTGTTTCCTTATTTATTTTCTTTTTGGATGATCTGTCCATTGGTGAAAGTGAGATGTTAAAGTCCCCTACTATGATTGTGTTACTGTCGATCCCCCCCTTTTGGCTGTTAGCAATTGCCCTATGTATTGAGGTGCTCCTATGTAGGGTGCATAAATATTTACAATTGATATATCTTCTTCTTGGATGGATCCCTTGATCATTATGTAGTATCCTTCTTTGTCTCTTGTAATAGTCTTTATTTTAACGTCTATTTTGTCTGATATGAGAACTGCTACTCCAGCTTTCTTTTGATTTCCATTTGTATGGAATATCTTTTTCCATCCCCTCACTTTCAGTCTGTATGTGTCCCTAGGTCTGAAGTGGGTCTCTTGTAGACCGCATATATACAGGTCTTGTTTTTGTATCGATTCAGCCAGCCTGTGTCTTTTGGTTGGAGCATTTAATCCATTTACATGTAAGGTAGTTATTGATATGTATGTTTCTATTCCCATTTTCTTAATTGTTTTGGGTTTGTTATTGTAGGTCTTTTCCTTCTCTTGTGTTTCCTGCCTAGAGAAGTCCCTTTAGCATTTGTTGTAAAGCTGGATTGGTGGTGCTGAATTCTCTTAGCTTTTGCTTGTCTGTGAAGGTTTTAATTTCTCCGTCGAATCTGAATGAGATCCTTGCTGGGTAGAGTATTCTTGGTTTTAGATTCTTCCCTTTCATCATTTGAAATATGTCCTGCCACTCCCTTCTGGCTTGCAGAGTTTCTGCTGAAGTATCAGCTCTTCACCTTATGGGGATTCCCTTGTGTGTTATTTGTTGTTGTTCCCTTGCTGCTTTTAATATTTTTTCCTTCTCTTTAATTTTTGACAGTTTGATTAATTTGTGTCTTGGTGTGTCTCCTTGGATTTATCCTGTATGGGACTCTCTGTGCTTCCTGGACTTGATTAACTATTTCCTTTCCCATATTAGGGGAGTTTTCAACTATAATCTCTTCAAATATTTTCTCAGTCCCTTTCTTTTTCTCTTCTTCTTCTGGCACCCCTATAATTAGAATGTTGGTGCATTTAATGTTTTCCCAGAGGTCTCTGAGTCTGTCCTCAATTCCTTCCATTCTGTTTTCTTTATTCTGCTCTGCGGTAGTTATTTCCACTCTTTTAGCTTCCAGGTCACTTTCCCATTCTTATGTGTCAGTTATTCTGCTATTGGTTCCTTCTAGAGAATTTTAAATTTCATTTATTGTGTTGTTCATCATTGTTTTTTTGCTCTTTAATTCTTCTAGGTCCTTGTTAAATGTTTCTTGTATTTTCTCCATTCTATTTCCAAAATTTTGGATCATCTTTACTATCATTACTCTGAATTCTTATACAGGTAGACTGCCTATTTCCTCTTCATTTGTTTGGTCTGGTGGGTTTTTACCTTGCTCCTTCATCTGCTGTGTGTTCCTCTGTCTTCTCATTTTGCTTAACTTCCTGTGTTTGGGGTCTCCTTTTCACAGGCTGCAGGTTTGTAGTTCCCATTATTTTTGGTGTCTGTCCCTAGTGGGTAAGGTTGTTTCAGTGGGTTTGTGTAGGCTTCCTGGTGGAGGGGACTAGTGCCTGTGTTCTGGTGGATGAGGCTGGATGTTGTCTTTCTGGTGGGCAGGTCCACGTCTTGTGTTGTGTTTTGGGGTGTCTGTGGCCTTATTATGATTTTAGGCAGCCTCTGTGCTAATGGATGGGATTGTGTTCCTGTCTTGCTAGTTGTTTGGCATAGGGTGTCCAGCATTGTAACTTGTCGTAGAGTGAAGCTGGGTCTTGTCGTTGAGATGGAGGTCTCTGGGAGATTTTCGCCATTTGATAGTACATGGAGCTGGGAGGTCTCTTGTGGACCAGTGTCCTGAGCTTGGCTCTCCCACCTCAGAGGCACATCTCTGATGCCTGGCTGGAGCACCAAGAGCCTTTCATCCACACAGCTCAGAATAAAAGGGAGAAAAGAAAGGAAGGAAGGAAGGAAGAAAGAAAGAAAGAAAGAAGATAAAATAAAGTAAAATAAAGTTATTAAAATAAAAGATAATTCTTAAGAAAAATTTTTTAAGAAGTAAAAAAAAAAAAAAACGGACAGACAGAACCCTAGGACAAATGGTAAAAGCAAAGCTATACAGACAAAATCACACAGAGAAGCATAGACATACACACTCACAAAAGGAGAAAAAGGGAAATATATCTTTGCTCCCAAAGTCCACCTCCTCAATTTGGGATGATTCGTTGTCTATTCAGGTATTCCACAGATGCAGGGTATATCAAGTTGATTGTGGAGATTTAATCTGATGCTCCTGAGGCTGCTGGGAGAGATTTCCCTTTCTCTTCTTTGTTTGCTCAGATCCCGGGGTTCAGCTTTGGATTTGTCCCCGCCTGTGCGTGTAGGTCACCTGACTGTGTCTGTTCTTCGCTCAGACAGGACAGGGTTAAAGGAGCAGCTGATTCGGGGGCTCTGGCTCACTCAGGCCAGTGGGGAGGGAGGGGTACAGATGCGGGGCGAACCTGCGGCGGCAGAGGCCGGCGTGACGTTGCACCAGCCTGAGGCGCGCCGTGCATTCTCCCGGGGAAGTTGTCCCTGGATCCCGGGACCCTGGCAGTGGTGGGCTGCACAGGCTCCTGGGAGGGGAGGTGGGGATAGTGACCCGTGCTCGAACATAGGGTTCTTGGTGGCGGCAGCAGCAGCCTTAGCGTCTCATGCCCGTCTCTGGGGTCCGCGCTGATAGCCGCGGCTCATTCTCATCTCTGGAGCTTGTTTAGGCGGTGCTCTGAGTCCCCTCTCCTCGCGCACCCCGAAACAATGGTTTCTTGCCTCTTCGGCAGCTCCAGACTTTTCCCCAGACTCCCTCCTGGCTAGCTGTGGCGCACTAGCCCCCTTCAGACTGTGTTCACGCCGCCAACCTCAGTCCTCTCCCTGGGATCCGACCTCCGAAGCCTGAGCCTCAGCTCCCAGCCCCTGCCCGTCCCAGCGGGAGAGCAGACAAGCCTCTCGGGCTGGTGGGTGCTGGTCTGCACCCATCCTCCGTGCGGAATCTCTCTGCTTTGCCCTCCGCACCCCTGTTGCTGTGCTCTCCTCCGTGTCTCCGAAGCTCCCCCCTCTGCCACCCGCAGTGTCCGCCCGCGAAGGGGCTTCCTAGTGTGTGGAAACCTTTCCTCCTTCACAGCTCCCTCCCACTGGTGCAGGTCCAGTCCCTATTCTTTTTTTTTTTTTTTTTCTTTTGCCCTACCCAGGTACGTGAGGAGTTTCTTGCCTTTTGGGAAGTCTGAGGTCTTCTGCCAGCATTCAGTATGTGTTCTGTAGGAGTTGCTCCACATGTAGATGTATTTCTGATGTATTTGTGGGGAGGAAGGTGATCTCCATGTCTTACTCCTCTGCCATCTTGAAGGTCTCCTCCCATCGCTTCCCTTCTCTCATTACCCACCTTTCTCCTCCAATCTCAAGAATGAATTTCCTCCTTATAAAGCCCCACTGGCTGAGATGTAGCCTGCGTACTACTACCTGCTTGCCTGCCCTGTGGTTTGTCTATGAGGGCAAAGAAAAATAGTGAAATTAACTCATTCAAATCTGAAGGTTTTCTGAAAATAGATGTTTTCACCTTATGGGGATTCCCTTGTGTGTTATTTGTTGTTGTTCCCTTGCTGCTTTTAATATATTTTCCTTCTATACACAAATTAGGTGTCCTAGGAATTAGCCAAAGCTCAGTAATTAATAATCTTTTTATCTGGGTGAATAAGGAGAATGTTTAATGAGTATGGCTAACGTTGTCTACAAACAGTCCTTTCTCATTAAGCGGAACAGTATAGCAGTGTTTCCCTCATTGGTGATGTCTGGCACTGAAGGACAAGAGCAGAAAAGTGACTATGAGTGAGGGGTGTAGCGAGCTTTCATTCAACCAATGTTACAGAACACCTGGCATATGCTAACCACTGCACACATCATGTCATTACCCCTCACAACAATTACCCCAGGGCAGCCACAACAGTACCGAGGCATAGAAAACACGGCAAGCCACAGGGACTTAACCTAATTTACTTACTTTGGTTCCTTGTGACCTGGGTCCAGAGCCACACCCATCAGACTCTAAAGCTAGTGCTCAAGGCCATGGAACTGGGGCTTTTTCATCTAGATGCAGAGTTCCTTTTACTCATGTGATGATGGTCGGTGCTGTCCCAGGAAGGAAATCCCTGTTCTGGTGGCATTCTACTGGGGAGGTTGGTAACGAACCTGCCCAGGTTTCACTCTGTAGGTTACATGCCAGCAAAGTGCAGAGAGAAAGGAGGACACTTGGTGAGAACACTGGAACAGGTGTTCACTTCATCCCAAAGCTTGTTTATAGATACTGAATGTTTCATCAGCAAACAGGTGCCTTTGAGGGGCTAACATTTACTCTTAGGAAACTTTAGATTGGGCCACAAAGTAACACCAAGTCCCTGGAATAATTTTACGATCCTCTGAAGTGTGGCATTTCAGTGAGACAGAAAAGAACGAAAGGTCTCCTAAGTACAGTCATTGAAGGTATCTTGGTCCACAACTTGTGGAAGTTCATTTAAAATTAGGGATAACTTGGGAATCACAGGGAATCACATCAGGGAATCACAATCCTTGGATGTTTATTGGACGCTAAAAAGAACCAGTGCATCAGAGAGCAAACTGACCATTAGCTAGCAGGCTGGGACCAGGGGTTTAGATTAAGCCCTTTGCTTCCTTTTTCATTTTTCTGGAGAAGAAAGTGATGCAGTGACTGAGTACAAAAACTTTAGGGTCAGGTGCCTAGGTTATAAATCCCAGCTTGGACACTCACCACCTATGGGATCCTGGGCGCTCTGCTTAAATTCTCTGTCTGTTTTCTCCCCAAAATACAATGCATAGTTGGATCTAAATATTTCATAGGATGTATGACTGTTAAGTAAATGCTGTATACATTTTGCTATTGCCTTCATCCCTTTGATCCTGGCCTTTTGACAACTTTATAAATGTTTCCACTAAAAATAGAAAGGGAAAAAGGAAGGAAAACTAAAAGTACTTAGTGTTTTGTGTTTTTAAGTAATTTTAGCAAAAGGACAGGTGAGTCTATTGACCTGAAATTAGATCAGTAGCTTGAGTTCATTCATTTTGCTTCTAATATGAACATTCATGAATTGACTCTGCTTTAATCATCTAGTCCTCACAGAAGCTCTGACAGTGTTATTACAGCCAGCATGTGCTGCCTGCCCACTCGATGCCCAGGTGGGCATTATTGTAGAGGTCCGGGATGTGAGAGGAGAGATAGCTGGAGCTAAGTAGTAGTCATCTCCTGCACAATTCTCTTTGAAATAACCATAAATACTTTCCATATATTGTCATTTAGCACTGGGCTAGATGCTGTGAGGGACACAAAGACTTAAAAGTCAGATCACTCTTGTAGTTTATAATCCGTTATAAACAGATTATAACAGATTATAATCTGTTTGGACATGTTTGGACAATGTAACCCATTTGCCCATAGACAGTTAACTAAGAACTTTGGCGTTTGAAAGATGAAAATGAGAATACAAAAGGGAACCGGGGGCTGGGAAGGGTCTAAGACATCGCCTTACCCTATCCTACCATCGATGTCCTAATGTTGCCTGTGACTAAACACTAAATCAATGGCTTGGATAGTCAGCGTACACAGCCTATGGGCAGATCAAAGCAGATTGTTGTGAATGACTGACTAAACTAAGGCAGTTTCCTGGCAGAGGCAGAAATTGAATTGTGTTCTGAAGGATACGTAGGAATTGGAAAGGCAAAAAAAGAAAATAAGGAAGGGTATTTGTGTATGTTAAAGGATCCCAACTTACTTGAGGAATGAATTTACAATAAGATACTGGTTTTGTTGTTTTTCTTTAAACACAGCATTTCAAAAGGAGATATTGTGAGGTGATTCTCAAGAATAGCCTGTTCCATGCTGTGCCTAATTCTGGGCCAGTTGAAGGATGAGAGGACATGGTTGGGATTCATGAGGAAAGATTAAAGGGGAGGCTGCAAGTGATTTAACAGGAGAATAAACAGAAAGCTATTCATCACTACTGGAGATAGCACAAGTAAGATACACGGTTTAGTTTGAGGGATTTAAATAAATGAGAAAAGACATTTTAATATTCCCCCCACTCCTACTTTAATCAATTACTGAATATTATTTGCTCTTCTAATCTTTTGAATTCACTGACCTGTCTGTCTCTATTGCCTTAGCCTTAACCCAAGCCACCTTCTCCTCTTGCCTAGATGATAGCAGGACCCTTCCACTGGCCACCTCACCATATTCATTCTTGTCCCACTCTCCCAAACCACTCTCTATATCCTGAACAATCTTTAGTAAAAGCAAATCAGGGCGTGTCAGATTTGTTCCTTAAAGCCTTTCAGTAGGTTACTATTGTTCTTAGAACTAATCGCAAACTTTTTAACGTGGCCCACCTGGCCCTGCATTGTAAGCCCTCTCTTCCCAGGCCTCAATATGTGTCTATTGCCCGTGCTCTGTATGTTGCAGCCATATGTGTTACTGCTTTCTCTCATTTCAGGAACTTCCCATGTGCTCTTCCTTTTGACACGAATACAGTTCCCCTCTCTTTTATGTAGCCAAAGATTGCTTCCTCAGGGAAGACTTTCCTGGCCCCCTAGACGAGGTTAGGCCCCCCATTAGGTCCCAGAGAGACATTATTTTTATCTCACTTGTAATTATTTGATGTCATCTTTCCAAGAGACACTTGGGGTACAACTGGTGAACACAATAGGCAAGGCTCATGACACTTACATTCTGGCCGTTGGAGGAAGATAATAAGCACAATAAATAAATCATAGTATGCGGGATGATAAGTGGTATAGATAAAAGAGAAAGTAGACTAGGGTAAGGAGGATCAGGAATGCTGGGTGAGGGAAGCAGGCTGCAATACTGAAAAGACTGGTCGGCATATCTCCATACCATATGCAGGTTAACTCAAGAAATATTATAGTGTTAAATGTAAAAGCTAAAACCATAACCCTGTATAAAGCCTGGCATGGGAAAGTCCTCAATACGTGTTTATCAAGGTGACTAGTGGACAATGTTATCATTATTATTATACGCATGCAGAATTCTAAGTTTGGGTCTGTCACAGAATACATGCAGTCCTCCCTTGGGTGCACAGCAGGCAAACCAAGGCCTACGCCAGGGTTGTCTAATCCTCCTCTGAAATCTCCTGTGGTGAAAGGGAATTCCTTTCACTGTTTCTTCCTGTCTCCTGTGAGACTCTAGCAGGGTCCAACAGAGCTAATTAATTACCCTGTCATGAGGGCATAGGGACTTCCTGGCTGTGATCTCTGAGGGCGCCCGAGGATTGAGGATCTAATGACAAAAACAGAATCACTCTGTTCCAGAGAGTTGATATGAGGAGAGATTTGGTATCTCAACTCTCGGATGTTTGTGTCTGTGTCTGTCTCACACACACACACACACACACACACACACACACACTCTCCCCCCCCCCCCCCCCCCCCCCCCCCCCCCCCCCCCCCCCCCCCC